>NC_088687.1:136852727-137154155 GCF_028017835.1 Emys orbicularis | reverse complement strand
CAAACAAACAAACAAACAAACAAACAAACAAACAAACAAACAAACAAACAAACAAACAAACAAACAAACGGAAATATTTTTTCACACAACACACAGTAAACCTGTGGAACTCTTTGCCAGAGGATGTTGTGAAGGCCAAGACTATAACAGGGTTCAAAAAAGAACTAGATAAGTTCATGGAGGATAGGTCCATCAATGGCTATTAGCTAGGATGGGCAGGGATGGTGTTTCTAGTCTGTTTGCCAGAAGCTGGGAATGAGCAACAGGGAATGGATCACTTGATGATTACCTATTCTGTTCATTCCCTCTGGGGCACCTGGCATTGGCCACTGTCGGAAGACAGGATACTGGGCTAGATGGACCTTTGGTCTGACCCAGTATGCCTGCTCTTATATTCTTATGTTATGTTCTAGATGATCATAATGGTCCCTTTTGGTCTTAAAATACTTGAATCTATGAATCTGGCTTTGGCTAGAGCACTCCTTCTAGTGGTCAGAATTAACAGAACTGGTACAGATAAGACTTCAAAGTTCAAAGAGCTGTGGAAGGTAGTTGTGGAAAACAGCAATGTGGTACAATCACTCTAGCTCACCACAACTGATGAATTACTGAAACTGCTCTAATTATATATAGCAACAGAGCCTTATTATCCACCACGAGGTCCTTTGCTGTGTTCTCTTCACAGTGCTTACACTAGGGTGTACTCTGTGTGAGCAAGAAATTACAATGAATCAAGTGTCCCTGCTAAGAGGTTTAATTGCATATAATGAATGTTTTGGTCATTAGGGATCATATGAGATTTAATGTTGGCTTTTGAAATCATGAACTCACTCTGCACTCTCATGTCGAGAGCAAATATCCTTTGGTTTGCTAGTAAATACCAGCAGTAAACAAACCAAACTCTGTGGAGAAATTCTCATGTTCTTCCCCACAAAGCCAACTACTGTATGTCCCACCCCGCATCTTACTTATTCACTCCTGTGAATGCCCAGGTGTAATGATCACCGGGGATGTTCGTCTGTGGGTCTTTTAAGAGTCAGCAATGGGTCACTGACCTTCCTGACCACTCCCCCGGGGCACTACAGACCTGATGCGAAATCCATGTTCAGGTAAAATTCACCATCAAAATCAAAGGGAATTCTGTCTGAATAAGGAATGCAGGAGCAGGCTCAATGCAGTATGTAGGGAAGGTCCTGGGAATGTTAGCACTGAGCACGGTAGGGTGCAGACAGTAGTAGTGTCAAGGGTGGGTTACCACTTGATGGGCCCCAGTCAAGAGTATGGCTCTTGCTGCTGGAATGGGGAAAACCAGGCCTTGAGTTGCTTCCTCACTCCTGTACTATTGCCGCGGGGGATTATGGGAGCCCGGCTCAGTTTCCTCTCTGCATGCTCCTGTTTTGGAGGTAGAAAGAGAGGGCGAGCATGTGAGCTGATGGGTGGCGGCGCCCCCATAAGAATGGCCACCCAACCAGTCACTTATTTTACTTGTGCTATAGGCCTGCCCTGTATCTCTGGGCACTGCACCCAGGGCCTAGGCAGGAGAGGTGGCTGGGCTAATGAAATCAGTGGGAGATTTGCCTGAGTTAGGATTACTGAACTGGGCCTTCATGAGTTATGTCCCTCCATCCCAGACACTCCCATCTCCTCCCTCATCTGTTCAGACATGAGCTCTCCCTGTCCACTCTTACAACCAATAATGGCAACAGGAATGAACAGCTCATAAATCTCCTCCTCTCTCCTTTGGGGCTTTCACAACATTTTTCAGACTCTGCCTCAGAGCGGCTGAGCTTGCTCAGGGCTGTGGAATCTGTGCTTGAATCCTGAGGGAACAGTCTGTTCCCTGCCCTAGCAGAAGACAGCGAGCTCTCTGCATGTGTCCTTCTCAGGCTGCCTCTTCAGATGCCCATCGAGCCTTTGCTGTCAGTTCGTTCCTCGCTGCTGGTGCTGCTCGCACACACTAGGGACATTGGGCAAAGGACACATGCTAGCTCCTGGCCACAGCCCAATGAGGGAACTCAATCCCAGGGTGGCACTGCTGGTGCCAGTAGTTGGCAAACACTGCCCATTGGTCAGCAGAGCCAGAATCCTGAACAGGATTGGCTTTAGGATTTGCAGGGCTTTTCCCATGCCCCGCCTTGCGATTCTTCTGCTGGAGGTGGGGGAATAGGACTGTGAGAAGCCTCCTCCTCCATTCTCACTTTCAGAGTAGGTCCTTTAAGGTCTTCCCATCTGGTCCTCCTTACCAAACATGGCCTCCTACTCCAGACCTACTGCCAGAAGTGTGTGGGTCGGAGAGGGTGAATTAGGCCACGTGCTCCTTCCTTCTTCACTCCAGCAGCTAAGGAAGGCTGTCAGTTGCTGAGGCTACGGAAGGATCTCAGAGAACAGTTGCTTGTGCTGAAAGCCAGCCTAGGAATCATATTAACCAATGGCGGATTAGCCACTGGGCCAACGGGGCCTATTCCGAGGGTCCCTGGCCAATTGGGGGCCCCCGGAAAAATGGGTGCCCTCGTGCCCCAACCCCACTCCCCCCGTTGGCCCAGAGCTCCTGTCAGGGAGCGGGGATGGGGTAGGAGGGCTTGCCCTGCTTGCTTGCCCAGCGCTCCTGCCAGTGAGTGGGGCAAGCCCCCGTGCCCTGACCCCACTCCCCGGCAGGAGCCCCGGTGAGGTGACTGGGGGGCGGGGACTGCAGGTGGCAGGGGTGGGGAGGAGTCCCCACTTGTTCTGGGCCAGGGCCCCGCAATACCCTAATCCACCTCTGATATTAAGAAAAGTGGGGATGGAGTAAGACCGCCACTAATGCCTTGGGACATGGGAGCATTGTTGAGATAGGGCACTCAGCCCCTGGGGGAGAAGGAAGTCCTAGCATCACTGCTGAGGTGCTAGACTTACCCCAAGCAGGTGAGACAAAGGGCCATTAGCTGTAAAACCCTGTTGCCCATATTTCTGAACAATATTAAACTCCATGGGCCTGGTCCAAAGCCCACTGAAGTCAATGGGAATCTTTCCTTTGACATCAGTGGCCTCTGGATCAGCCAAACTTACCTGAACAGCCAGGATCTCCTATTTTGCCTAGCTGTGCACCCCATTTGGGAGGAGATGAAATCATATTAAGGTGCTGAATTCATAACTTCACTGGCCTCTGTGCAATCACAGAATCATAGAATCATAGAAGATGTGGCCTCACCAGTGCCGAATAGAGGGGAATAATCACTTCCCTCGATCTGCTGGCAGTGCTCCTACTAATGCAGCCCAATATGCCATTAGCCTTCTTGACAACAAGGGCACACTGTTGACTCATACCCAGCTTCTCGTACCCTGTAATCCCCAGGTCCTTTTCTGCAGAACTGCTGCCTAGCCATTCAGTCCCTAGTCTGTAGCAGTGCATGGGATTCTTCTGTCCTAAGTGCAGGACTATGCACTTGTCCTTGTTGAACCTCATCAGATTTATTGTGGCCCAATCCTCTAATTTGTCTAGGTCACTCTGGACCCTATCCCTGCCCTCCAGCATATCTACCTCTCCCCCCAGCTTAGTGTCATCCGCGAACTTGCTGAGGGTGCAATCCATCCCATCATCCAGATCATTAATGAAGATGTTGAATAAAGCCAGCCCCAGGATAGACCCTTGGGGCACTCCGCTTGATATGGGCTGCCAACTAGACATCGAGCCGTTGATCACTACCCGTTGAGCCCGACGATCTAGACAGCTTTCTGGAGTTATGCCAGGGATGCATTTGGCCCTGTAGCTCACACGGCCTGCCAAGTAGCTATGGCTGATGAATGCTTGAATAAATGCATTCTATTCCAGGCATCCCTGGGCTTGGTGCTTTCTGTGCTGTTGAGCTATACAGTGATGTCACACAAAGTGACCGGCTGGCATTTGCATCCAGGAGAAGAGAGACATTCCCCGCTCTCCAAACAGCCATTCAGATGTGGTATCTCTTGCAGCATCATTTGTGCGTAACTGGAAGACAATCAGGTAGTTTGGTCCTTTCCCTATTTGTGTCTGGCTGATAGAGGGCATGACCCAAGGCAGCAGACACAGTGCAGTAATTATACGCTGCAGTCAGATGGTTCTTCTGATTTTGAAAAAGTTGTTTTTCTGACTTATAAAATAACCCAAATGTCTGAGGGGCTTCAGAAAATATTGATTGGCCCAAGCCACAGAGGGCACAGACAAATCTGGACTTTCCTAAAATGCTAGTGGATATTTGTTTCAGTCTCTTAGAATCATAGAATCATAGAATATTAGGGTTGGAAGAGACCTCAGGAGGTCATCTAGTCCAAATTCCTGCTCAAAGCAGGACCAACCCCAACTAAATCATCCCAGCCAGGGCTTTGTCAAGCTGGGCCTTAAAAACCTCTAAGGATGGAGATTCCACCACCTCCCTAAGTAACCCATTCCAGTGCTTCACTACCTTCCTAGTGAACTAATTTTCCATAAAATCCAACCTAGACCTCCCCCACTGCAACTTGAGACCATTGCATCTTGTTCTGTCATCTGCCACCACTGAGAGCAGCCAAGCTCCATCCTCTTTGGAACCCCCCTTCAGGTAGTTGAAGGCTGCTATCAAATCCTCTCTTACTCTTCTCTTCTGCAGACTAAATAAGCCCAGTTCACTTAGCCTCTCCTCCTAAGTCATGTGCCCCAGCCGCCTGATCATTTTTGTTGCCCTCTGCTGGACTCTCTCCAATTTGTCCACATCCTTTCTGTAGTGGGGGCCCCAAAACTGGATGCAATACTCCAGATGTGGCCTCACCAGTGCCGAATAGAGGGGAATAATCACTTCCCTCGATCTGCTGGCAATGCTCCTACTAAATCATGAGTGATGTGGAGAAAGTGAATAAGGAAAAGTTACTTACTTGTTCCATAATATAAGAACTAGGGGGCACCAAATGAAATTAATGGGCAGCAGGTTTAAAACAAATAAAACATCCACCACCTAGAAAAACCTCGACACTTGTTTGATCATCCCTTATGGAAACCTCAGATCATCCAGCGTCATTCTTGGGGCTTCTTATTGTATCCTATCTACTTTGACATGCTGGGCTCCTTTGACATTTTGACCACATATTTTGGTGCCCAGATGGGAGCTGATATCTTTGGGAATGATCTTCCTTCCTCTCACTCTTTAGGGTATGTCTACACTACTGTGGATCGAAGCTGTGACGATCGATCCCTTGGGGGTCGCTCTCCCATCAACTCCGTTACTCCACCAGAATGAGAAGCATAAGGTAAGTCAACGGGAGAGTTTCTCCCATTGACCCAGCACAGTGTGGACACCGCAATAAGTCGACCTAAGCTATGTCGATTCCAGCTACGTTATTCATGTAGCTGGAGTTGTGTAACTTAGGTCGACTTAACCCCGTAGTGTAGACCTGTCCTTTGTCTGTCTTGTCTATTTGGATTGTTAGCTCTTCAGATAAACTGTCTACACAATGGGTCCCTGATCCCATTTGGATTCTCTTGGTGCCACAATAACACACATAATAATAATAATATGTGAGGATAGAATATTGCCTTACATTCGAAGGCAAAATGAAATTGATGACCTTAATTATAATGTTCCTACTGCATATATAAGTAGAACTGGTTAGAAAATGGAATTTGCATTCTGTGTGAAATTCTGTCTTTTCAAAATTTGGTTTAGCTCTGAATGAATGAAAAGTCAACATTTTTCGCAGAACAGAAATTCCAAAAACATTTCATTAGGAAATATCCATCGTTTTGTTTTGATAAGGTAAAAATGTTTTGCTTGTTTTATATTATAATGTTGACGTGAAACATTAAATACAATATATATAGTATTAAATAGATAAATGTAATGTATTATTAAAATCAATAATTTAATACAATCTAAAATTCAAATCTAAATGAATTGAAATGATAAAGTTGAAACAAAATGTTTCGACGTTACTGAAACGAGCAAGTCAAAACAATTGGTTTTGTCACTTTCCCGTTGAAAATTTAATCAGAATCTACATGAGTCCATGAAATATTTTGATTTTGACAAAACTGCAACTTCCGATGGGAAACCGTTCTCTGGAAAAATTTTCAAGCAGCTCTATATCTCACCAATAGCCTGTGTTTGTGTACACATGTCCCTCTATCACCCACAGCTCACCAGGGCTTTCAGCCTCAAAGGGTATGTCTATACAGCAAGCAGCAGCCTGAGGTAGCAAGTCTGAGAGCGTGTGACCCTAAGACCCAGGCTCGCGCTATGGCACTAAAACTAGCTGGGTAGACATTTGGGCTCAGGCGCTGAACCCACCCTAGCTTCAGAGCCCACGCTCCAGCCTGAGCCAGAATGTCTACACAGCTGTAGTGTCAGCCCCTCAAGCCTGAGTCTGTAGTCGAGCCTTCCAAAGGGAGCAGCGGGGGGAAAAAACCTCACTGGTTTCAAGATTGAGCTTGATAAGTTTGTGGAGGGGAATGGTGTGATTGGGGTTGTCTACAAAGGCATGTGGCCCATCTGTGACTGCTAGTAGCAAATATCCCTAGCGGTCAGAGAGGGGACACTAGATGGGGAGGGCTCTGAGTTACTACAGAGAATTGTTTCCCAGGTGACTAGCAGGTGGGTCTTGCCCACATGCTTGGGGTCTAACCAATCACCATATTTGGGGGCTGGAAGGAGTTTTCCCTGCAGTCAGACTGGCAGAGACCCTGAGTTTGTTTGCCTTCCTCTGCAGCATGGGTCACTTGCTGGTTTGAACTAGAGTGAATGGTGGATTCTCTGTAACTTGAAGTCTTTAAATCATGATTTGAGGACTTCAGTAATTCAGCCAGAGGTTATGGGTCTATTACAGGAGTGGATGGGTGAGGTACTGTGGCCTGCGATGGACAGGTCAGACTAGATGATCTCAGTGGTCCCTTCTGGTCTGAAAACCTAAGGGTTCTGAGACTCGCTGCTGCTTGCTGTGTAGACGTAACTTAAGAGGCTCAGGACTAGAAATTCCATGTCAGGTTGGCGACACCGCCGTGGTGTCTATCCATATCAGCTCCAGTAAGTGCTATTTTTGTAACAAATTAAGAAGGCGATAGTGGTCCAGCCTTTTGCTAATGACTTTTAATTACAGACACAACCAACAGTATTTGAAATGCTGAAGTGCTGCTGCGTGTGCTTCATGAACAAGCCCCCAGGTAACCGTGCTACTGGCATCACTCCCACCAACCAGGAGAAAGGGCAAGCGAACTGATCCTTTGTCTGTGGGGGGAAACGGGGTCTGATTCTCTCCTCTCACAGGGGTGGCTGCTCTGATGTCCATGGGGTTACAAGGATGACACATCGGTGTGAGGAGAGACCTGGGCCCAAAGTGTCTAAAGGAGGCAGTCCAGCTAGAAATGAAGGGCCAGATTGCGACCCCTTAGTGACACTGTTGAGCAGCTCCTGGCGAAGGTGACTTCAGTAGGTGTGCTCACCATGGTTAGAGGGGCCTCCTCACAAAGGGCTTGTGAGCTAGCAGTATGATTCACATGGTCTCTGGGAACGTCCGTTCACAACCTACTTGCTTTTACTCCAGCATGATGCTGAGACCAGAACCGTTGATCCGAACCCTGTTCTGTTGGGAGGGGGGGTGTCTATGGGCCACCACAGCAGCCCCGAAGGGCCAGAACACACTGTATTTCAGCCAAGTCCCCTCCCTCTTCCCCCTCCCCCGTCTCATTCCTTGTATGCCACTATGGTGCAGGTTATGTGTGTGGGGGGGTGGGGGTGGGGGTGGGGGTAGGGTGACCAGATGTCCTGATTTTATAGGGACAGACCCAATATTTGGGGCTTTTTCTTATATAGGCTCCTATTGCCCTCACATCCCCGGTCCTGATTTTTCACACTTGCTGTCTGGTCACCCTAGTGTGTGTGTGGGGTCAGGCGACCTTTGCTGGCCCCTGGGAGCTGCTTAATCCAGGTTTCGCTAATCAGGGACCAATCTGCATGAACAGCTCTAAGCCTTGCTGTTGAAAAGCAAAACTATGAGCTATACAGAAGAGGCGACAGGGAGATGATTTTTGGATGCCAAACTATTGCCACCCACTGCTCATAATCCCACTGCTTTCCCGGCTCGTGTTCTAAATGTACTACCTGCCCACCTAGCATGCTAGACACTGTAATTTTATATGAGCATCAGCTGCATCTATATCCACAAAATAAGCTCTCCCTAACCCACCACGAGGCAGATCCTCCCCTAAGGCCCCACATATATCGCTTTGTTCCACCTTCTCAGGGAAAGCTGCCAGGCCCTGCAGCAGGCTCTGAAGGTCAAATGATCTAGGCTCTGTCTGGCCAAAGAGGGGGTGGAGGTGTGAGCTCAGAGTTGAGTGTCCTTCCGTGAGAATGTCCTGCCAATTGAACAAGGGGCTAGCACTTCTACCGATCGCAACTGCGACTGCATCGGCCCAAGAGAGAGAAGTCTTTCAGGTACTCAAAGAGTAGAGGCCCAAAACCTGACAGCTAGACAGTATTCAACAGGCACAGGCATGGGAGTTAATCGACTATGTTGCTGGTGGAATACACTCAGGTCACAACGCAGCAAGGTTAGGAAAAGGCATTTACACCATCCTAGATTTTGGAAATTCTCATCAAAAGCCTGAGTAAAATTGTTTCAAGCAGAAATAGGAGAGGGAGAGCGAGAGAGAGCGAGAGATGGGTTCAGGGTCCTAAGTAACTGAGATTCTTGAACTGCAGCTCAGTGGTGAAGTAAGAGACTATCTGCTTCACTGAATGTGCCTGTGTTGAATGAGTATCCACCCAGTACTAGCTCCCTGTGCACCGGGCCAAAGGTACATCTCTAGAAGGATTGCTTGCAGGGCCGGCTCCAGGCACCAGCTTAACAAGCAGGTGCTTGGGGCGGCCAAGGGAGAGGGGCGGCACCTGCGGCAATTCGGGGGCGGCAGGTCCCTCACTCCCTCTAGGAGCGAAGGACCTGCCGCTGAACTGCCGCCGCCAATCGCGGCTTTTTTTTTTTTTTTTCAGTTGCCGCCGCCGATCGCGATTTTTTTTTTGCTTGGGGCGGCAGAAATGCTGGAGCCGTCCCTGATTGCTTGGGGACTGTCATGCCTTGGATTGTTCCAAAGTCCTGCTCAGGAATCTGGTGGACATTCCCAGGACATTGCATCAGGCAAGACAAAAGGCATATCCTGGCTATGTGATACATGCTGCCATAAGCACCTGAATACTGCTCAGTCTTGAACGGTCCTAAAGGTTTCAAAACAAGAGACTATACCCATTGCTCTGCACCTTCTGAGGTCATGTACAACAGGGCAATGTGTTACCAAACCAGATATTTCCCAGATGGAGGGAGTCTATAAGGAGGAGGTCCCATACAAATTAGCCCAGTTTAGATGCAGAGTCAAGGAGTTGAAGGGCAGAAGGACCGCCAGGTCATCTAGTTTGAGCTCCTGAGATCACAAGCCACCAACACCACCCAGCCACCCCCAGACCTAGCCCAACAACCAGAATTAGATCAAAGTATTACAGCCCTCAGGAGATTACACTACCACAGGTAGAGAAAAGAAGACACCAAGGTCCATCAATGCCCAAGACCCTTGCAATGACACGGAACTGATTTAGTGAGATATACCCAGATGATGCTAGCATATAATATAATAGCAATATAAATATTTCTGAGCAATATGTATTTTTTGTCTTTAGAATGTGCCAAGTTGCACAAAATGGCTTGTTCACTGGACCCCACTTAATAGCTAAACAGCGTAGTTGTCACTTTTAAGTTACCACACGGCTCTTTCTAAGGAAGCACTTTTATTCTAAGGTAAAAGCACTACAGAGAAAACATGGTAAAAACAATAAAAGAACTTACATGCGTGATAATAAGCTTACCAGAGATCAACCCAGCTCCACCAAGGGCTCAAACCCCACTCCAAGCAGCCCCTCCCACCAGTCAGCTTCCCTGCCCCCACCAGCAAAGTCCCTCTGACCAGCTCCCCCCAGCTTTTCCCACACTCCATCCATCCCCCCCAACCAAGCCCCTCGCCCCACCCCCTCCTACTCCATCCAACCCTCCCAAGAGAAATACCATTGAGCTGAGCATGGGACCTCTCTTTGCTCAGCCCGTCACCATTATCTTTCATACCCTGCAATGTGCTGGCCACTGTCCCCACACATGGAAAGCCATTCCCCGCCCCAAAGAGCTTGCAGGCTGACTCTCCTTGCCCCATGCCATCAGTTGACTGAGGATGCAAGTGGTGACAGGTGGATCAGATTGTGTAAAACCCTGAGGGACTAATTTTGCAAGGGGAGGAGCATCCTCAATGCAGCTGAATTTAATGGGCATTGAGCATCTCAGAGCATTTGTCTAACGTAAACCACTGTCCTGGACCATACATTGTCCTCCACCGGGGATAAGTATCATGCTTTACAATGTGGAGAAGTAATGGTACAACAGTTAAACTGGTGACACAACAATCCCTTGGCTGGCATACCGTAAGGACCGCTTATGTTTGAGCGCCCACCACTGAAACAAGTTTATAAGACACAACCTTCAACAAGCCCTTTTCATTACAAAAATAAAAATGCCACCTCCCCTCCCACACCAAACTGTCAACGTAACATATGGGCCCAGACTTACACATCACACATCATTATAGATTCAAACTGAATCACTTCCTCCTATTCCTGGAAAGAAAACAGACCTTCTCTGAAAATGGAAAATAGAATGAAAAGAAAAAAACCCAAATCTTTCTTTTTACAGTATGAATCCAAGATCATGCCTAATGCACAACCTTAGTTTGTGTTACCATGAATGGAAAATGGAAAGAAAGGCTCTAAAAGAAGAAATTGTTGTACAGAAGAGCCTTGTTTTCCTCAGTCAGACACAAGGAACAACTCAATTGCGATAAAGTGATATGGAGGCGGGGTGTGTGTGTGTGTCAAAGCTCTCTGTATGATCCATCCATCCGGGGCTTCGAGAAGAGGATGAGAGTTGGTCGCTCCCCTTTAGAGGCCAGTCCTGTGCAAGGCCTCGAACTGTCTTGCACCACACAGGGTTAGCCCCCGGAACTCCACACCAGCCATGCTCCTTTTTTGAAAGCCTTTCCCCAATATATCATTGAGACCGAGGCCTAGGAATTAGACATACTATGGACAACAAGAATATCCTGACCCCCCAGCTGTGGTTTGGGAGGGCTTGTTTCAGCTGTGTGTACGGGGGGACGGATGACACAAATGTCCTCTTTCTACCTCCCTGATCCTGAGCTGGCTGGTCATTGGCATAAACTAGAGCAGCCTGAGAGCTGCTCTAATTTATGTCAGCTGCTGCTAGAGGATTCCTGAGGGTATTCCAGCAGCTGGGGATTGGCAGGGTGTCCAGTCACCCAGCTATGACCCTTTCCCTTCAAGTCAGGTCCCCTATACCAATGGCTGAAGGGCCAATGGCAAAGGAGCAGCTGTAGTGGCACTATGAAGGGGGAATCGCCAGTGGCCAGCTAAGCTCCATTTACGTAGCTCTATTGATTTCAGCCATGTACGCAAAACTGAGGATCTAGCCCCATCTCTCTCCGTCCAGCATGCGTGAGGCTGAGGCAGAGAGCTTGGAATCCTGCATAGCCACAGAACGCAGCTAGCCCCAGGCCTTTGCTGTTGTTGCTGCTGCTTTTCTTGGCATTTCTCATGGCTCTTACAGCCAAGACGGCAGATACCTCACAAGCCAAGAATGTCCCATTGACCCCTCCAAACAGGATGGCGCACGGATTTCATTCTAAAAGCCGAGAGACCCTCTTATGATTGCCCACAACCCTCCTTCACTTCCTAGGTTTGGATTTGCAGCAGAGCGTGCAAATGCAAGAGGATGCCCATTTGGCAGCTTTCTGGTGTGGTGTCAGGAGGCAAATGCAGATAAATATCCCCCCCCCCATCCTCCTCCCTCTCATGAAATGCCATGGCCAATCAGCATGGGATAGGCTCCAACCCCTCGTTTCCCCCGTGACTTCAGAGTCTGGAGAGCTCATCAACTTGTCCTTGAGCCCTGAGAGGTTACGAGCCCTAAGGCTGCTCCCCAGCCTGGTCAAGGGGAAGGAACTTTTAAAATTTCACAACAATACTGCATCACAGGCTGGTTGTTACTAAGAATAACAGGTGTTTGCATAGCACCTTTTACTCAGAAGGAATACCGAGAGCTTTACAGACGGGTGTGTACAGAGAGATCACCTCTTCACACAGCTTGGCAGAGACAGAGACTACTCCGGATTACCTACACTGTGTCTACACTTAAATTGCTGTAGTGCTTCAATGTAGCCACTCACGGCAGTGATGGGAAGGGCTCTTCTGTCAGCATAGTTACTCCGTCTCCCCGAGAGGCGGTAGCTGTGTCTAGGGAAGAATTCGTCCTTCGCCCTAGGGCTGTCTACACTGGGGGTTCGGTTGGTTTAACTCAGGGGTTCTCCACCTTTTTCTTTCTGAGCCCTTCCCCCCCAAAGGCTATAAAAACTCCATGACCCACTTGTGCCTATAAAATCCAGGGTCAGTGTTAGGGGGCAGCAAGCAGGGCAATTGCCTGACAGAGGGGGTCCCACGAAGCTAAGTTGCTCAGGCTTCGGCTTCAGTCCCAGGCGGCAGAGCTCGGGGCTCTGGGCTTCAGCCCTGCGCGGTGGGGCTTTGGCTTTCTGCACTGGGCCTCAGTGAGTCTAATGCCATCCTTGCTTGGAGGATCCCCTGAAACTTCCTCGTGGCCCCTCAGGGGCCCCCGGACCCCTGGTTGAGAACTGCTGGGTTCTCTATCTATCTCACTCAGGGGTGTGGATTTTTCACACCCCGGAGTGATATAGTTGGGTCAATTTAACTTTTTGGTGTAGACCAGGCCTCAGATTGTAAACTCTTTTGGGCAGGAACTATCTTTCTGTTCTGTTTGTACAGCACCTTGCACGTCATGGGAGCTGGTCAATGACTGGGACTCCTGGGCACTACTACCACACTACAAGTAAATAATAACAATAATAATAATACTCTCAAATGATCAACCTTTTCACACTCTGTGTTTTAATAAATGATCATTGCTAAATTCCTTTTCCTTCTTTCACTTGCTTAGACCTTTTTACCTCGGTTTTGCCACCATTTCGGTGCTCAGCTCAAACGTTTGCCTAGGGACAAATTGTGCTCTCAGTGACATCAGTGCTAAACGGAGTAAAGTCAGGGGAGGCACTCCAGATTTACGCCGATAGCAGGATCTGGTAAAATGTGCCGAATCCAAATTCTAAGGTCTGTACAAAAGCTGCAAATTTGTTCTGCACTAGAAATTAAGTTAAAGAGATGAAATTGAATAATTAAAAAGAAAATCAGGGAAAAACTTCCTAACTGTGAAACTTTCTAAACTGCAAAATAGTCTCCCGAGGGAAGTCGTGTAAGCCTCATTGCTTGGGATGTTTAAAACTTGAAGGAGAATGTACGGTTAAGAACAACCTTGTGGTGGCAGGATGAGATGGCCGAATCGGTCTTTTCCATCACTGTTTCTGTGATTAGGAGTCCAACACTTATCATTATGTTTAAATGATTGAAAAAGAAATGCCAGTACTATAAATACTGTAGCACTTTAAGCTACAAATGGGCCCAGATCCAGTCAAGTTCAGGCCAAATCAGGACTTGGATTGAATGGCGCTGAGATCTTGCAGTCTGTTCTCACCAGATTTCCACCCCATTGAATAGTAAAGCTGTCATGAAATCAGCTGTTTGCACGAGATTCCTCCTTTCCTGGGTTGGAAAGATGTCAGCTGCATTTGAACCAGCACTGGGAAAGGGAAATTCACCTCCACCAGTGACCAAAATCACACCGGCAGGGATCTGAAGTCAAGCCAACAAACCCTATCAAACGGCATTACACATGCAGGGTTATATTTTATGTTACAGTACCTAGAGGAGTGCCTCTGCCTGAGATCAGGTCCCACTGAGCTAGACATTGCACACCCATAGTAAGAGACAGTCCCTGCCTCGAGGAGCTTAGTCCAACTAGCCAAGACCGCCCTTTCCTCATTTTACAGACGGTTTTGTTTTTTATTTATAGGTTTTCCTATGAGACTCCTGGCTGACGTATGTAAGTGGAAACCACCGGTGTTACAGGTGCCTGATCTGCAGGGGATATGACTCTGTTACAGACCCATCTACTGAATCTTGGTGCTTTAACGGCTCATGCGTTTAGCTCTCCACATCCCCAGTCTAATCTGCATCGCCTCAGCCAAGATAGCAGCAGTCACATAAGCGCCTAGCAGGCATTAATGGATTTCGCCTCATCTCATTCTTGTGAGGGATTGGAGTATTCGCATCCCCATTTTACATATAGGGAACCTCTACGCACAGAGAGATTGAGTGACTTGATCAAGCTCATACGGGGAATCTGTGGCAGAGCTGAGAACTGACCCTGTCCCTCCTGAATGCCAAACCAGTGCCTTAGCCACAAATGCATCCTTCCCAGCCTGCTTTTGTCTCATCACTGTTTTGAAGCTGAAAAAGAGGGGTCCTTTTTTATTAAGATGCCATTAACAATGGCAGGATGCCCATCAATCTTCAGGGTGTCAGTCCTAAAGCTACAGGCTGCTATCTCCTCCATGCACACCATTGGACAAATTGTCTTGGTGCATTCTGTGAGCGTGTCTGCTTTTCCTTGATACTTCGGAGCTTGGACAGTGGGAGAGGCAGGATAGGAGCCTAGGTGGATCCACCTAGTGTGGCACATCCTATCTGCAACCTGGCAAATGTATCTCAAGTGCGTCTGAGGGCAAAGAAGGACAGAATCTGGGGGAGATGATCTCTCCTGCGCTCTCAATTCCTCTGCCACTCTGTCCTTCAGAAGCAAATTGCTTATGATGATCTCTGGAAGGCAACAGGTATTGAGAATGTGAGCAGCAGAGAACGGCTAATCAGCGAGTGCCTTTCCAAAAGGATTAAACGCACCTCAATCCTTGGTGGACGGGGCACTCCCAAGAGGAAGAGAGAAAAAGAGACGTGAAAGTGACAATAAACAAACAAATCAGGAGAAAATAAAATTGACTTTCCCAGCTCAGATTTCCAACCCACTTGACCCAGTCGCCATGGTGATTGTACCCATGAGATTTGGAGACAAGATGACGCCCATCTGGCAGCTTTCTGATGCGGCATCAGGAGTCAGACACAGAGAAGTATTCCCCCCCCCATCCACCTCCCCCTCATGAACTGCATGTCACTGTTGGCTGCTGTGGAGTCGGAAGGCTTTAAAAAGCCCCCGACATGTGTTTTCAGTTGTGCGATTTGCAGAGCTATTTTAAACCTGACTTTGGAGGGAGGCAGAATGCTGCTGACTGGACAAGCCTGGGCCCCAGTAAGCAGATAGACTCTAGGAAGGAGAGGCAATCATATGAAATAAACAATCTGAAGCCCTCCTTCCAAGCACATATGTTGGGGGTAGGCGGTGGCATGCTTTTTTGGAGGGATTCTACTCTGGGATTTGTAACTGGCTTTGTGGGTGAGCTGATGACACTCTCAGGAACCAGAAGCTGGAGTTGGCCAAGCATCAAGCTTGAAATACCAGAGTGCCTTTTATATTGAGTTGTGGGGAACTGTCCATTCCTCGCAGCTGGCTCAATGCCATAATTCACTGCCCTCTTCAGGAGGGCAAGCGTAGTCCGTCCTCTAATCATCATAACAAGAGCATGACGGACTGTTCTCCCGTACAGCCCCAGGTTCCAGAGGTCGTCAAAACTCTTTGGCTCAACAGATTCATAGAATGTAAGGCCAGAAGGGACCATTATGGACATCTACTCTGACCTCTGGCAGAACCCAAGCCTTACAACCCCACTCCATGAACTGGCCTCCCTTCCTACACAAGTGAGCCCCCAAAATGTATGGTTGACCGACAGCATCCCTTTTACAAAGGCACCGAGTCTCAAATTAAAGATTTCCAGTGGTATCTGTAAGCCAGAGCAGCAGCAATCTGCCGGTTAGCACGTGGAGAAGCAAGGATCAGTGAGGGGCTGGTGGGTTAAGAGGCGAGGACCATGAGAGGCTGGCTCGTAGGAAGTGTTGTGCAGAATGAAAATGAGTGACAACCACTGTGTCAGGGTCAAAAACACAGCTGGCGATGTCTCTATCCACTTTGCTAGCTAGGAGGATAATATCTTGCTTGTTTATTGGGCCTTTCATTCGGAATGATCCCAAAGCACTCACTCTACCAACGAGTTACAAAGGAATCGCTTCACGCAGTACTGAAATGCAGCCATCTCTGGGGTGGAAGGCTGCTGCTTTTTACCAGTGTATTGCTAGAGTGTACATGTTTCCACTTGCTGTCCTCTACATGGTGGAATATCAGACCTCACCAAGTGTTTGTGGTTATGTCAGCTGCTAGAGGCTAGTCTTAATACTATTACCATTTAAAGAGCTTCTCCTTTAGATCAAGAGACAGATGCCTGTGGTTTTGGAGCTGGATGGTTTTATCACCCATGCTCCAGGTGGGTGGTTTAGCTGGTGACCACAATGGCTTTAAATATGTGGTCTCACATGCATTACAACAGCAACACCACACAACAGTGCAGGAGAGAACATGAGGGAGCAGAAAAATGCAGAATAATTCTTTAAGTAGTGAATAGCATATTCAAGATAGTAGAGAGAGATTTGAAATAACTCCCCTCCCCTGCCCCAGTCCAAACAGCACCAAACTTTGGGGAAGCTCTGATCTGAACACAAACCACCCCTGAGCTTTGAGGCTGTTCAGAATGGGACCTCCCCTGATCCCATCTCCACACAGAGAGACACAAAGTAACTGAGCAGTGTGCAATCCAAGTGATTTGCCTTGTGTGTCGGGAGAGCAGTGATGCTAATGGAACCAGAGAAGCCCCCTCGTGCCCCATTTGGCTGCCTCTGGTTCCTGGCCCAGTTTCCACATCTCAGTGCTACCAGGTGCAGAGTGCAGCAAAGCTGTAAATGGGGCAAGATAGTTGGACTCCGCGGAATACAATCTTATTTCAAAGGACGTGCACTTGCTAGTGTTGTGCTCCAGTACCATTTCTCAGCAAAGAAAACAATATTGCTAAACACAGAGCCTCAGCCGATGTGACTCAACCCAGCCCCACTAGAATGCCAGCAGCTGAGGAGCTGACCGACAGAATTCAAGCTCCAGGGAAATTATCATGCATGGTTTTCTCTTCCTTTCTTATTCCCCCCTTCCCATACACATCTGTATCTTCAAGCACAGATTAAAGCATACTGGCATTGTATTTGCAGTCATGCTGCTAAGTACATCAAGACGTTAGTCCTAGTGCTTTTTTCCTTTCACAGCGGTACAAGTGTAACGATTTAAGCAGCCTGGCAGGAAAGCAGCAGTTATGCCTTCAGGCTGTTCATGACTCGGCTCCAAAATTAACCTGTGGGACTCATTGTCACAGGATATTATTCAGGTACCAAGATCTCATGCTTTAGGGCACAAACAACATGTAACTAATGGGAGAGTTGAAAGAAGCTTTCCCTGTGGGAAAGCTATCCCATAAATGCCTCTTGCAGGGTGTCTGGTCTCGCTTGTAATTATCTAGTGGATTTACTCCTGATTTATAGAAGTGCTGGTGAGACAAGGCTCAAGCCTTCTGTTTTATTGCCTGATTTCCACACCTGTTTCACTAGATCCCTTGGGAATCTTGCATCATGAGTGGAAGTTGGGATGGGGAAGAGCTCAGAAAGGAAAGGCACAGGCGGGGCTCTCAAAAGATTTGGGTCCACATGGCTGGCTCTGGTACAGGCTTCCTGTAGGACCTCGGGCAAGTCACCTAATCTCTCTGTGTATCTGTAAAATGGGGCTAACAATAATACTTCTCTACCTCGCGGGAGTGTGTGAGGATGAAACTTTGAAGTGCTCAGATACTGTGGGGAAACCAGAGCGTGTCCGTAGGTAGCTAGAACTCTTTGCTCCACCTTGAAAAGGAGTGCCCCAACATTGTGAACATTTTCAAAACAATGGGGCAATTTTGCATTCATAATGAAATCCCAATATTATTTTAAAATACGTTCCATCTTGTTGCAAATATTTCACACACTTCTGCAGCTCATGCACTAGAGAGATTAGCGCCTAAATTCTTTGGGGGCAGGGCCGTCTCTTACTGTGTGTATGTACAGGGCCGAGTGCAGTGGGGCCCCACTTTTGGTTGCTATTGTAATACAAAGCATTAGCAATAATAACTATCATAAATAACTTACCCCACAAACGTGTACCCCTATTAATCTCAATGGGCGCTAGCGCTGCTGAGGGGATCAAAGATGGTTTAGTGGTTGGCATGGACTTGCAAGGACAGCGCAGCTGCAGAGCAGCGTCCTGAGCCGGTGCTCTGGGCAGCGCGGCTGTAGCGCCACCAGCTACCGGTGCTCCAGGCAGAGCGGTAAGAGGACAGGGGAGTTCGGGGGGGGGGGGGTCGGGGTGGTGGTGTGGATAGGGGTCGGGGAGGTCAGAGGGCAGGGAACAGGGGGGGTTGAAGGGGTGCAGAGGTCCAGGGGGGGAGTCAGGAAGGAGAAGGGGGTTAGATGGGGTGTCGGGGGGCAGTCAGGGGCGGGGGGTTCGGGAGTGGTCGGGGACAGGGAGCAGGGGGTGGTGGATGGGGCAGGAGTCCCGGGGGGCCATCAGGGGACAGGGAACGGGGGGGGGGGGGTGGATGGCGTAGGAGTCCCAGGGGGGTTGTCAGGGGGTGAGAAGCGGGGGGGGGGGGTCAGATAGGGGTCAGGGGCCAGGCCACGCCTGGCTGTTTGGGGAGGCACAGTCTCCCCTAACCGGCC
This sequence comes from Emys orbicularis, assembly GCF_028017835.1. Taxonomy (NCBI): domain Eukaryota; kingdom Metazoa; phylum Chordata; order Testudines; family Emydidae; genus Emys; species Emys orbicularis. The sequence goes on along the minus strand of NC_088687.1, from coordinate 137,135,430 downwards.
CTCCATTCAATTTTGGAAACCCGAAGTGGCCCTCAGGCCAAAAAGTTTGCCCGCCCCTGCTCTATAGCCTGTTTTACACGGGGGAGAATAGCACTGCCTTTCCTCACAGAGACATCGTGAGGATAAATACACTAAAAAGTGTGTGGCGTACAGGGACTTCAGTCATGGGGTCCTATAAGTACCTGAGATAGATAGATCAGGTCCTCAGGCAGTAAGGGCTACTCACGTAAGGGTGTGCAAGATCTGGTGCTAAAGTAGCACAGTATATCTTGAAATGAGGCCCTGTGTCTGACTGACTTTAGAACATTCTGGCTTTTCCAGTACAGAGCGGTGGCAGAGAGAAGCCGGCACTGAGGCAGATTTGACATGACTCACGATGAACTCCGTCCCACAGCCTCGGCGTATTCTGGTCTCAGCGACAAGCACGTTGAAGGCAAACACTGTATCTTAATGGATTTCGTTTCCCAAATCCGCCGTCCGATCTTGTTAGCAAAGAAGGCAGGCAAGCCTGTGGCGGTGTGCCAGCCCGACTTCACAACGCTGCCTCGCAGCCTTCAAGCTAATTCCTACAGAAAGGACCCCAGGTACAGAAATAGCAGGAGTTCAGAGAACTTTCCTGGTGCATTTTGTAAATGTGGCTCCTAATTAATTTCACTTTAAAAACATAGATTCCTTGGCAGCTGCCTGCTGGGGTTTGAACCCAAGACCTCCACAGGCTGTGCTCAGATAGGGCCTCAAGACCAAGCAACTGACAGTCTTCTTTGTTTCTGAGGTGTCTTTTTTTTTTTTTGGTGCCTTGAGCATTCCCTGTCTAACCCTGCTATGTTTCTCTAAGCATAAGTGAGACAGGGAGGCCTAGTGAAACCAGGGATTTAGGGGTCAGGTCTCCTAGGTTCATATCCCAGCTCTGCTGTCGAATTATTGTGTGACTTAGACAAGTCAATTAATCTGTTTTAGCCTGAGTCATCCCCATGGGGTAGCGATGAGAGTGGGGACTGAAAGCTGATGAACGTCTATTCATTGTGTCAAGTATCAGGGGGTAGCCGTGTTAGTCTGTATCCACAAAAACAACAAGGAGTACAGTGGCACCTTAAAGACTAACAGATTTATTTGGGCATAAGCTTTACCCATGAAAGCTTATGCCCAAATAAATCTGTTAGTCTTTAAGGTGCCACTGTACTCCTCATCTATTCATTGACTTCAGTGGGTTTAGGACCAGGCCCCAGAAGCCTGGATGTATAGCAGGGGCTTTAGAGTGGCCTGATCCCAAACCCACTGAAGTCAATGAACAGATCTCCCTTGACTTCATTCAGCTCTGAAAAGCTACTGATGAAGGCAGCCAGGGATGAATCAGTGCCTATGTCTGGTGCACTGGTCACAAGCCTTCTCCAGTCAGCCCCGCCCACTTTTTGGGCTGCACTGGCTGCTTCTCGACCCCCTAGTGGAGTGGGGGCTGCAGGTGCCCTGTGCCACTGCACTCTCCCTTCCAACAGTCGAACTGCCCCTGGGATGCTGCCTCAGTCAGTATGGAGGGAAACGCCTAGTGTCTCAGTTTCCCCATCTGTAAAATAGGGATAGCAATGCACCTGCCTCACAGGGGTGTTGTGAGACTCAATCTGGGTGTGTCTGAAGGGGCTAGGTCCTATTAACAGACGCAGAGGGAAGACATCACACATGTACAAAGGACTGTCACTCAGAACGGAGCATCAACTGATTTCTGATGCAAGCCTATGGAAGCTGCATGGATCTGCCATAGCAGGAAAGCCGATGTTGCCTGCAAATACTGGAAGTCCCCCTGACATGGAATCTCATGCCATGGAACCACGCTGCAGCTTTTTGTTTCTAATCAACCCGCACCGATAGGAGAGACAAGATCACACAGGAAATATGTCCAAGTGTCTATAGCTATCCATCTATCTAAGGTACTTATATAGCCCCTGTCACAAGCTGGCCTGGTGCCCCTGTCTGGACAGACACCCATCTGTTGTGAGTGGACTAGATCTCACATGCTTCTAAGCACCCTAGGTCTGAGCAGTGACTGGTCACTGTTCCTAGCTTTTGGGTCTCTCAGATGCATTCTCAGGTGCAGTTCCTGTATCTGACACCCTCCTTGGGCAGCGAGATCCCACAGCCCAGCCATCTAGATCCCAAAACCAGTGCCACAGTCCTCCTAAGCCCCCTGTCAGTCATACACACTTCCCCAGAGTCCATCCACCTGGGGGAACTCTGGTTTCTCAAGTAACCCCTTCAGTGACAACATGGCAGGAAAGCAAGGGATACAGGCCTAGCAAAGGAGTTTGTTAGCCACAGGCTGTTCACTCGTAACAAAGCACACTAGAGAGTTACAGATCTTTGGAAAACAACAAAAGCTGCGGGGTAGGGCACTACTATTGTCCCCCTGTTACAGACGAGGAACTAAGGCACAGAGAGGCTAAGTGACTTGGCCAAGGTCACACAGGATGTCTGTGGTAAAGCAAGATTTGAGCCCAGGTCTCCCACAGCCAAGCCTAGTGCTCTAACCACTGGACTCCATTGTAAGTGGCAGAAATGAGACCTGAGCTATACCTTTTATAATTCATCCCTGCTGCCCTGCGGCACACATACCTGATTCTGGCACTAAACAGCAGGGACGTCTCTTTGCCTGAGAGCTGATAACGCACAGGCAAAAGTTTGCATCCATTCCTGATATGGGTCAGATTCATTTTTCTCAGTTACTTTTATTACCTGGAGATGATAGCCTACATTTACAATGCACCTTTCATCTCCTCATCCAGAACCTTTCTACAGTGCTTTAGTATATCACTCTGGTGATGTATGACCTGTATTCCTTGCGTGCCCATCACTGTTGTGTCTGGATCCTTTTACACAAAGGATCAGACCATCTAACTACTTTGGGGAGTAACTCCAAGCCGAGGCCCACCCCACCACGCACGCACGCACGCGCACACACGCACAATATGGTTTATTTTTAGTACTGATGTTGGTACTAGAGCCCCCCCAGCCTTTGGGTTACAGAAGCACAAAGCCTGAGACTGCATCAATCAGGAGCAAATTGCCAGAGGGGAAAGTTAGAATGATCCCTTTGTTTCCTGGTACCCCCCTGTCAGTCGGTCTGTATCCACATGTTGCCTCTTGCTGTATATTTACATTGCAAGCCCTTTGGGGGCCGGGACCACTTTTTGTTCTGTGTTTGTACGGGATCGAGCCCAATGGGGTCCTGGCTCATGATTGAGGCTCCTAGGTGCTATTACAATACATAGAATAATAATAATAGAAGACACTATTGGACATTTTCGTTAATGACTTAGATCATGGAGTGGAGAGAATGCTTATAAAATGTGTGGATCACAGCAGTCTGCGTGGGGTTGCTAGCAATTTGGAGGACAGGATAAGAATTCAAAACGACCTTGAAAAATTGGAGAATTGGTCGGAAATATACAAGATGAAATTCAATAAAGACGAGTGCAAAGTACTACACTTAGGAAGGAAAAATCAAATGCACTGCTACAAAATGGGGATTAACTGGCTAGGTGGTTGTACTGGTGAAAAGGATCAGGAGGTTATAGTAGATCACAAATTGAATATGAGTCAATCATATGACACAGTTGCAAAAAAGGCTAAAGATATATTAATGGGAGAATTGTATGTAAAGATTGGGAGGTAATTGTCCCACTTTAGTCAGGATTAGTGAGGCCACTGGAGTATTGTGTCCAGTTTGGGGAGCCCTGCGTTAATAAAGATGTGGACATATTGGAGAGTGTCCAGAGGCGAGCAACAAAAATGATAAAAGTTTGAGAGAACCTGACCTGTGAGGAAAGTTGAAAAAACTGGGTCTGTTTAGTCTTGAAAAGAAGATTTTAACCGTCTTCAAATATGTTAAGGGCTGTTATAAAGAGGACTGTGATCAGATTTCTCTAGGTCCACTGAAGGTAGGACAAGAAGTAATGGGCTTAATCTGCAGCAAGGAATCTTTAGGGTAGATATTAGGAAAATGTTTCTAACTAAAAGGGTAGTTAAGGGCTGGGATAGGCTTCCAAGGCAGGTTGTGGAATCCCCATCATTGGAGGTGTTTAGGAACAGGTGGGACAAACACCTGTCAGGGATGATCTGGGTTTACTTGATCCTGCCTCAGTGCAGGGGGCTGGACTAGATGACCTCCCGAGGTCCCTTCCAGCTCTACATTTCTGTGACTCTATGATTCTAAGATTTTAGCTAAATTCTTTTACAGAGCTCACTGCATGTCCCGCGCCATGGTCGCATTCATACTTTATATATTTAAACAATATCCCTACATTTGAATGAGGGAAAAACCATTTTGGATATTAAAATCAGATGAAAAATATCACTCTGGCTTTGTAATTTTTTGTAGTATGTTGTATGCAGCCCCTAAGGAAAAATGGAAAGACAGCACAAGTGGATTATTATTTATTCTTCTAATGTGGCTACTAGTCAAGTATTTGGAACTACTTACCAAGGGTCAGGGTTGATTACCCATCACTGGACATTTTTAAATCAAGGTTGAATGTTTTTTCTAAAAGATCTGCTCTGGGTCAAGCAGTAATTAATTCAGGGAAGTCCCATGGCCTTTATACTGCGGGTCAGACTGGATGATCACAGTGGTCCCTTCTGGCCGTATAATCTGTGAATCTATAATAGGTGGCAGGATTGTGACATTTGAGGTAGTCCAACCAGTCACTCTTTAACAATAGCAATACTGAATACCTACAGTCCTGTGCTGCTGCATCTCCTTCCCCGCCCCCATCAAGTTACCACCCCTAGGATGAGACCATAGCTACCGGCCTGTGTGATGGACGAGGTCAGATTGGATGATCGTAATGGTCCCTGCAGATCTTAAAGTCTATGAGTGAAATCCAGGACCCACTGAGGCCTCTTTAATAGGCAGCAGGTTTAAAATTAATAGGCAGAAGGTTTAAAACAAACAAAAGGAAGTATTTTTTCACACAACGCACAGTCAACCTGTGGAACTCCTTGCCAGAGGATGTTGTGAAGGCCAAGATTATAACAGGGTTCAAAAAAGAACTAGATAAATTCATGGCGGATAGGTCCATCAATGGCTATTAGCCAGGATGGGCAGGGATGGTGACTTTAGCCTCTGTTTGCTGGAAGCTGGGATGGGAATGGGCAACAGGGGATGGATCACTTGATGATTACCTGTTCTGTTCATTCCCTCTGGGGCACCTGGCATTGGCCACTGTCGGAAGACAGGATACTGGGCTGGATGGACCTTTGATCTGACCCAGTATGGCCGTTCTTATGTTCTTATGTTCTCTTTTAATCTATTGTTTAGCCATGGCGGATTTTTTTGGTCCTCTTGCTGTTTATTTGATTTGAAGTATATATATATATAGCTTGAGTCTCTATTATGTTGTTTTTAATTAGTTTCTATGAAGCTTGCAGGCATTTTACTCTTGTGACTGTTCCTTTTAATTTCTGTTTAACTAGCCTTCTCATGTTGTGTAAGTCCCTTTTTGAAGTTAAATGCTACTGTGGTGGGTTTCTATAAGGATATTAAATTTAATTACATTATGGTTGCTATTACCGAGCTGTTCAGTTATAGCCACCTCTTGGACCAGATCCTGTGCTCCACTTATGACTAAATTAAGAATTGCCTCTCCCCTGGATTGCAGGACTAGTTGCTCCAAGAAGCAGTCATTAACAGTGTTCAGAAATTTTATCTCTGCAGCCCATCCTGAGGTGACATGTGCCCACCCTGGAGCATCCACGGAAAAAAATGAGTGGTGCTTAGCACCCACTAGCAGCCAGCACTCCCCCCTCCCCTCCAGCACCTCGTGCCCACCGGCGGCCCCGCTGATCAACTTCTCCCCCTCCCTTCCAGCACCTCCTGGCCGCTGTGATCAGCTGTTCCACGGCATGCAGGAGGCTCTGGGAGGAAGCAGGAGGAGCAGGGACAAGGCACGCTCAGGGGACGGGGCAGAACTGAGTGGGAAGAGGCAGGGAAGAGGCGGGTCGAGGGCTTGGGAGAAGGGGTCAGGTGGGGCAGAGCAGGAGGTTGACCACTCCCTGGGCCTATGCCCCTAGCAGACCACACTATATACTTCAACAAGCAGGCAGAGGGCATGCAAAGAAGCACACAACAACAGACAACAAACTCACCACAAGGGTCACATAGTCGCTGCTCCTTCCCCCAGAGAACTGCCTCGCCAAACTCCCGTTTTCTGCTCCTGTTCACTAGCTGAATCCATAGATCTTACAGCGCTTTACAAAGATGAGTCTCATGATCTGCATTTTATATAGGGGGAAACCGAGGCACGGAGTGGCAAAATGACTTGCTCAACATCATGCGAGGGACTAGAAGAGCCGGGACTAGAACCTTTGCTTCCTGACTCCCGGTCTTGTATTGTGCCATCCCAATGTTTAAGGGGTAGATTTTCAAAGGCAGCGGGAATTGTGTCCCTACCTGCTCATTGTGCTGTTGTAAATCTTCCCCTAAAATGCTCTAAAAGCAGCTGGGATTTTTCTCACAGTGCGAAAAGGATCAGTTCAAGCCTCTAATGCCTCATCTGTGACAGGCAGCCCATTTAGGACATCACAGGCATCAGAAATGACCTCTCTTCTGTGAGCTGGCAGGGAAATTTTTGCTATGGGAGCCTACGGCTTTCTGGCTTCATACCAAATGCATTAGCAAAGGACTCTTATCAACAAAAAGCTATCCATTAGGATTAGCTAAAGAGCCATATCCTCCAGCCACTCCAGTAATTCCATTCTTGCACTAACCATGCCAATGAATATTGGACATGATAAAATACAGCATTCTGTGTCAGCAGGGCAACTTTTATATGGGAACTGCTTTGTGGTTAAGGCATGGGAATGTGAGGTTGCTGAGCTGTGGGCTAGCCCCAGCTCTGCTGCTGACTTCATCAGTGACCTAATAATCTTGCCGTGCCTCAGTTTCCCCTGATGCAAACTACGTACAGTAAAAGCTGTAAAGATCTGGCTGGTCCGCATTGTGGAGATTAATGGAAGAAGGAGGCACATGTCAGGACCCTAATGGGGCTCTGGATGATTGCTATTTCCCACCACCCAACACAGATGTAATGAGGTTGAGCAGTGTCCGCAAAAGAGAAACTAAACAACTAATTATTCCTCAAGAAAGGTTTTTAATGACTTATGACTATAAAGGCAACACAGACAGAAAGTGCCTAGCGACTTCACGTGTACTGTAACCATCCCCAACCAACACAAATTCATATGCAATACTGATACATTAATCAACTATAGTTTACTAATTTTAACCTACCTATTAACTTATTTAACAACTTATAAACTTTTACTGACTTTTATGATAAACTTGATGGTAACTTATACTGAAGACAGGCACAGCGACTTGTAAAGCCACTATGATTTATAACTACTAACTTTACCAGCGCTGTACCTGCTTCCAGCAAGGCACAAAACATATACAGTTACTATATATTGATTAACTATTGACTACTACTATTTTTAAACAACTTAAACAATTTACTAATATACTTACACTATAGTATTAATACAGACTTAAGCTTAACCAGCTCGAGCACAACCAGACCTCTTCAGTCCAAAATCTTACCCTGCATTCTTCCAAAGATACATTACTTTTCAGTCGACCGTTTCCTGCACTGGCCAGGCACAGATAGTCGGTGAAGCGGGTGTATGTGAGCCTGACAAAGAGTGATCTCTTTTAGGTCAACACACACACACACACTTGTGTCTTTACACCTATTTTATACAGTATTTGCTGGCCACGTTTCAAAACAGGTCAACCAATCAAGGTGGCCAAATGTTCTAGGGTGGTATTTGCGGTTGTCTTGATTTTATGAACTGTGCACCTGTGCTCAGCTCATCTCTTCTCTATGCGGCTAATTGTGGTCAATTTGCTAGACTCAGAAATGCTCGAGTAAGCTTAAGGAGGTATTTGGTTGCAGAGCATAGTAACCACAAGTCTGTATCTATCTTTACAGAGTTTCCTTTTTAGTCTATAAAGCTTCCTAGATAGATTATGCTTATGCTTGCAGAATTCAACTGTACCCGCTTCTTACAACTTCCGGAAGGTTGAGGCCTAACAGTACTTGACAAGACTTATGCACATTAATCACATGCATGTGTACCTCTTCCTTGTGCTGCATGCTTTTAATCCTAGAACTGGTCCCACTAGCAGAAGTTCTTCTTCAACGCAAACAGTAAAGCCCCATTCTTTGTGAGCAGGAAGATTTGAATTCTATCACCATGAAGTTCAGAACAGCCTGACAACCTCCCTGTAAGAGAGACAAGGTGGGTGAGGTAATATTTGTTTATTGGACCGACTTCTGTTGGTGAAAGAGACACGCTTTTGAAAAGCTCCGTGAAAGCTCAAAAGCGTGTCTCTTTCACCAACAGAAGTTGGTCCAATAAACAAATATTACCTCACCCACCTTGTCTCTCCAATATCCTGGGACCAACACCAGTACAACAACATCCCTGCAAGGCAGTTAAATGTTGCCACAAATCCATGATCACCTAAAGACTTCAAGTTGCGAAGTGACAATAGTGAAGTTTCTAGGGGTGTCTGAAAAGCTTAATAATTCATTAATATCTGTTAAGGGCTTGGAGACATAGGCGCCGACTCGGTGGGTGCTCTGGGGCTGGTGCGCCCATGGGGAAAAAAGGGTGGGTGCTGAACACCGGCAGCCCCCCGATCAACTCCTCCCCTCCCCCCAGCATCTCCCACCCTGCTAGAGAGGTGTTTTGGTATCCTCATCCCTGTTTTACAGATGTGGACACTGAGACAGAACGGACCTGATTCTCCACTGCCTTTGTACCTCATGTGGTCATCTACATCTACGCAGAGTCAACACAAAACACCACCCAATGAGAATTCTCCACTCACAAAACACCACCCCTGTCACGCTGTCGGAAGTGGCTCATGACCATGACTGCCAACCTGAGGGTAGACTGTCAAAAAGCAGGGCAGACACGCCAAACTGGTTGTATGTTCTATCATTAGATTTCACCAACCCAGTGTGAGTGTGAACTCCTAAAGCACTGTAACAGTCTTGGAGTCACAGACAGTCCCCTTGGGCATTCCAGTCTATCTTGCCACCAGGGCAAGCTGGACTATGGGATAAATGGTCACCTGACACCAAAAATCACAACAATATTCAGGTATCAGAGGGGTAGCCATGTTAGTCTGGATCTGTAAAAAGCAACAGAGAGTCCTGTGGCACCTTTAAGACTAACAGATGTATTGGAGCATAAGCTTTCGTGGGTGAATGCCCACTTCGTCGGATGCATGTAATGGAAATTTCCAGGGGCAGGTATAAATATGCTGGCAAGAATCAGTCTGGAGATAACGAGGTTAGTTCAATCAGGGAGGGTGAGGTCCTCTGCTAGCAGTTGAAGTGTGAACACCAAGGGAGGAGAAACTGCTTCTGTAGTTGGCTAGCCATTCACAGTCTTTGTTTAATCCTGATCTGATGGTGTCAAATTTGCAAATGAACTTAAGCTCAGCAGTTCAGACTCTCTTTGGAGTCTGGTCCTGAAGTTTTTTTGCTGTAAGATGGCTACCTTTACATCTGCTATTGTGTGGCCAGGGAGGTTGAAGTGTTCTCCTACAGGTTTTTGTATATTGCCATTCCTGATATCTGACTTGTGTCCATTTATCCTTTTACGTAGTGACTGTCCAGTTTGGCCAATGTACATAGCAGAGGGGCATTGCTGGCACATGATGGCATATATAACATTGGTGGACGCGCAGGTGAATGAACCGGTGATGTTGTAGCTGATCTGGTTAGGTCCTGTGATGGTGTTGTTGGTGTAGATATGTTGGCAGAGTTGGCATCGAGGTTTGTTGCATGAATTGGTTCCTGAGTTAGAGTTGTTATGGTGCGGTGTGTGGTTGCTGGTGAGAATATGCTTAAGGTTGGCAGGTTGTCTGTGGGCGAGGACTGGCCTGCCTCCCAAGGTCTGTGAAAGAGAAGGATCATTGTCCAGGATGGGTTGTAGATCACTGATGATGCATTGGAGAGGTTTAAGCTGAGGACTGTAGGTGATGGCCAGTGGAGTTCCGTTGGTTTCTGTTGGTCCAAGAAACCAACAGAACTCCACTGGCTATCACCTACAGTCCTCAGCTTAAACTAAAGGTGACTAAACTTTGTGTGAAAGGGGTGGAGAGGGGAACGCTGGGACATGCTTACTACGGCTGGGCAAAAACTTCCCATCGAAACTTGTATTTGACAGAAAATTGGGTTTCTGTCAAAAGTGAAATTTTGTATGAAAAGTGTCCACTTTCTGTGAAAATGTCGATATTTTCCCAAACAGCTTCAATGTTTCAATCTGGAAATTCTGCCATGGTGCCTTATGAGAGTTGTGGTTTGAGTGCCTCATGCTCCTCATTCTCCTCTATAGAATGGGTCCCCCAATTGGACTACACCTCCCATAATGCACCACAGCCAGACTTTCATGATGCACCATTTCCCCCTTTCCAAGGTCACTTGGGAAACATTAATTCTGACATGTCCTAACTTCTGAGTGCTTGACTTTGCAACCTTAATAAAGTTCTTTTTGTGTAGCTTTTTGTGTGTGTAATTTCTTAGGTGTTTAAAAAATCAAACCCATGCCCACATGGATCAACAGCAAGGCTGAAACCTTTAGATCTACCTCACAGACACCTGCCACTTGAGCTTAGGGAGTAACGGACAGCAGTAGTAAGTTGTTATCCTCTATGTGGACCAGCACTAGAGGGAGATGAGACATACACTTCCAGTAGGCTTCACAGATAATTGCTGACCGCAGAGGAATGATGAGACTCTGGAATCTTGGATTCCATTTTAGGCTCTAGAGGGGAATATTCTCTACTAGGCACAACCTCTTCTGCTTCTTCCCCCAAACTTGTCCCCTTCTCTTGTGTCCCCTCCAACCTGCCTAGGAGAGGCTCGTGTCTTCCCTACCCATTGCTCCTCATCCGACTCCCATTCTCTTCACCTAGCCAGTCCCATTCCCCACTCCTCAAGTTTCTTAACCCAGTCCCAGTCTCCTTGCCCAGCCAGTCCTAATCTCCCTCTCTGGACAAGTTGTCCAAGACTCAGTTCCCACCCTGCTATCCCAGACTTCCCCCTTCACGCAGCCAGTCCCAGTCTAGTCCCAGTTTCCCATCTCTCAGCTCCTCATCTGATCTGTTTCTCTGCTTTCCCCCTGCCCCCCAGTTGTGCCCTGCCCATACTTCTCAGTCCTACTGGTTCCCAGTCCCAGTCTCCCTCCCTGGCTTCCTTGTCCAGCCTCAGTGTCCCCCGCCCCCGCTCCCCTCAGTTCCTTGTCTCAATCTATTCCATCTGCCCTATAAGTTTGTCTCTTGTCCACTCTGCAGTCAAATCAGGCAGCTTCCTCCTCCGAGCTGCCTGGGCCCAGCAAGGGAGTCATTGAAAGCAAAGGAGAGAAAGACTCCCTGTCTTCAGTTCTGGTGCCGGGACCCAGAGCCAGCACAACCCAAAACATTCCAGATGAGCAATTGCTGGGAAAGTCCTGCTCACCCCCGGGAGTATGCGTAGTGCACATGGACTCTTCCGAGATTTTCGCTCTAAGAAGTCTTTACTGAACAAGTGCACACTGCAATTTTTCAAAGGCTTGTAATCTGGCTACAATTGAGTGGATTTTCATGGGGATGGCAAAAGGCACATCCCTGACATAACAACCACCCCTCTGCAAAATGTCAAGTCCCTGCGCCAAAGAATGGTAGCACTGGAGTCTTTTTTTTTTTTTTTTTTAAACAGTCACCACAATTTAACATGGGCAAAACAATGTAATTTTTTCCTAGCCTCATTCTCAAAAGTGGCTGAGCAATTTTAGCCATGCTAGCTGAATTTTTCCAAAATTACAGCGCTATAGACAGCATCACTTGATGCCTTTATTACTTGGCTTGTTATCACCACAACATTGTTAGTAGCTGTAGATAATTCTATTTGTTCTGGCAGAATCAATTCAAAACAAGCTGATAAAAGATGATTAAGTAGCTGCACTGTAATATCATTCAAAAGTGCATCTGCACCCAGGTTTAACGTTGCATCAAGCTTATATCATGTCTCATTAACCACATTACAAGATGTGATCAGCAAATATTGGCCAAAATTTGGGTTAATGGAAAAGGAACAGGTCATTAAATGCTCCATTCTAGAACTCTGGCAGGAAGGGAGAGGCTGTGCCTCCCCAAACAGCCTATTGTGGCCCCGCCCATGCTCCGCCCCCAGGCCAGGCCCCCTCCTGCTGTTCCTAACGCTCTGCCCTGGCTGGGCCAGGTTGGCTGGGGCGGGCCAGCTGGCCTCCTGCAGGGACTCAGGGCGGCTGGTTCTGGGGCCGCGTTGCCCGCCTGGTGCTCCGGAGCTGGCCGCCCAGAGCCCTGGGACTGGCTGCTCGGAACCGTGGGGCTGGGGGTACTGCAGCCATGCTGCCTGGAGCACCAGGGCTGGGAGCACTGCGGCCGCACCGCCCAGAGGCTGGGGGCACTGAGACTGCACCGCCCGGTGCACCGGAGCTGGGGCCTGCCCCCCGTGGCTGCCTGGCACTGGCCAGGTGGTTGTTGTGGGGGTGCTTTGGGCTCCTGTGGGGGAGGGGGTAGATGGGGAGGGGCAGAAGGGGAGGGGCAGGGCCTCAGGCAGAAGGGGATGGCCGGGGGCTAGTCTCCCTGGGCGGCCGGGTCACCGACTGCCCATGAACTCCTGGACAAAATTCTATGCATTTGAATGTAACAAGGCCATGGGGCCAGTTTAAAAAAATCTATTTATTATGCAGCACAGATTGGTTTTAATTCATCAGTTTTTGCCCCTTATAAGAAATCCAAAATATTTAGGGTGAAAGATCAGGAACAAAGAAATGTTAAGTGTCAAAGCAATTCCCCTGCAAAATGTCAAACTAGCTACCCTGGGCAAAAGTCTCTGTTGCTGTAAACTGTCACAGCATCACTATCTGTACGTCAACAGAGAGTCTGGCCCAATAATAGCAACCCTTATTTTCAAAGCACATCACAGGCATTAATAAATATATCTACAAAACACTCCTGGGAGGTTAGCTGAGGTCTGCGAGGCAAAATGAGAATTTCTCACTTCCAATCGCGTGTACAGTTCACTCAGCTATGGGTCTGATTCTCGGGTCTACTCCAGCTCCTCTGCAACACTCTGTCAGCAAAAAGCAGCCAGAAAGCCAGCTTCAGTGGGTCCCTGAGCAGCCCCCTTGTGGCTGTATGCCACCCTCTTCCAGACTCCTCTACATGGGGATTTCCCAGGAGAAAGACAACATTGACAGGGTGTCCATATGGCAGCAGTCCATAAGGCAACTGGACATAATTTAGAACAGCCTGATACAATCTTGAGGCTGTTCTAGATTACGAAGGGACCAGAGTGGCTCCTGGACAGTCCCAGGATCTGGAAATGTAAAAGTGACTTAAAGCCACCTTTTCTATCTCCTATCTCAGATGGGCCTTTAATATACACAGCTAAGGCTTCAGCCCCATGTCTTGCTCTTACTTCATATTATTTACGTTAGCCCTTGCCCTTGATACTATTACATGTGATAGTGTTAACCAATACACCCTGCTGAAACAAATATACTACCTATCGAAACTGTGTGTTGCCTAGGGTTACCATATTTCAACAATCAAAAAAGAGGACGGGAGGAGCCCAGCCCTAGCCCCGCCCCGTCCTGCCCTAGCCCCGCCCCTGCCCCTGCCCCTTCCACTCCCTCCCACTTCCCGCCCCCCTCAGAACCCCCAACCCTCCCCCCCACTCCTTGTCCCCTGACTGCCCCCTCCTGGGACCCCTGCCCCTAACTGCCCCCCAGGACTCCACCCCCTACCTAAGCCTCCCTGCTCCTTGTCCCCTGACTGCCCCCTCCTGAGACATTCCCCCCATCCTAACTGGCCCCCTAGGACCCTATCCCCTACCTGTCCCCTGACTGCCCCCTCCTGAGACCCTCCCCCCATCCTAACTGGCCCCCTAGGACCCTACCCCCTACCTGTCCCCGACTGCTTCAACCCTTATCCACACCCCCACCCCCAGACACCAGGGACTCCCACGCCCCATCCAACCACTCCCCACCCCCTGACTCCCCCCAGAACTTCTGACCCATCTAAACCCCTCTGCTCCCTGTCCCCTGACTGTCCCCTCCTGGGATCCCTGCTCCTAACTGCCCTCCAGAACCCCACCCCTACCTAAGCCTCCCTGTCCCTTGTCCCCTAACTGCCCCCTCCTGAGACCCCCCCCACCCTAACTGCCCCCCTAGGACCCTACCCCCTACCTGTACCCTGACTGCCCAAAACCTTACACCCCCAAACCCCAGACAGCCCCCCCCCGAACTCCCGACCCATCCAATCCTGCTCCCCGTCTCTTGACTGCCCCCTCCAGAACCTCCCTGCCCCTTCTCCGACCCCCTGGCCCCCTTACCGTGCCACTCAGAGTGCTGCGGAGCGGCGCGCAGGAGACTGCTGGAGGCCCGAGGCGAACGGCCGGCCGGCGATCTGCGAATGCAGGGAGGGGGAGGTGAGTGGTCTCAAGTTGCAGGGGAGAGGAGGGGGAAGCGGAGGAGGGGCTCTGGCTGTCAGAGCCCCGTGCGAGTGGCACGATCCGGCCGGCTGCCCTGTCAGCCGCGCGCTCTGTATGGGGGGGAAATCCGGACATTTACAAATTCCCCCCGGAAGCTATTTTTAACTCAAAAAAGCCGGACATGTCCGGCAGAATCCGGACGAATGGTAACCCTAGTGTTGCCTGACATTATAGATTCTGGTGCAGAAATGAATTAAATTGATATATGCCCATATAACCCTATATACTGCAAAACTGCTCTATTGCTGCTTGTTGAGTCCAGAGTGCTGCATAATCCAGGCTTCAGATAGTTTATTTAACAGAGTACATTTTTCCCTGGTTTCATAGAGTTTGTCTAGAGGTTTATCGGATTTTGCTCACTGAATCAGTCATTTTAAATCTTTCAGGTTCTATATTTTTCCCTGTTTGTACGGCATTTCCCATTACAGAAACTGTATTCAGAGTCAGTGACAGGCACCAACCTAAAACAGCCATTTGGCTTTAACTGTCTCGCTTTGGGACAGTTTGGCAATTGGCTGCTGTGGTCTGGTGGCAGAATAACTCGATGGTTTCCACGCCCAGCTCTGTCACTGCCTCAGCGCCTCACTTAGGGCAAGCCAAAGCAGACCCAATGTTCAACCTGGGGTGCCTAAACTGGATATTTGGGAGAGAGAGACTACCATTTCCCCAGCCTTTCTACTGCTGCTCTTCTAGCCAGTGGCCTGCAGTGGGGGATGGGACCCCAGTGCATGCCATCTGATGGAGTTTATTGCCAATTCTTGCGATTTCCTTACAACTCTAGGAATTTTGTGGTGTTTATTTATCTGCCTCAAGAAAATATGATGAAAGTTGCCAACTCATGAATTTTCCCAAATTCAAGATGGCCACCATCTCTTATTACTGTCAATGGGGCTCAAGCCAGCAAGATGGCTGCCATTTCCCTACAGTCTCCCTGCATGTGGAAGTGAAGCTGCCCTTAATAAAGTTGGCTGCTATCTCCCACTGTTTTCAATGAGATCAAAGCCATGTCCCCAGGCAAAACGGCTACCACCCTATGGTTCAGGGGACTAGACAGGGCACAGGGACTATAAATAGTTCATAGTCACTGGATTCTTGTTATCAAGGTCCCCAACCCAGCCTGGTTCCAACTAGAGTTGGGCAAAATTATAAATGTCCATTTTAGGCACCTAAATGCCAAGTCTTTTATGCAGAATCAGAGACCATAAAAACCACTAGGACCCTTGCTGTAGCTTTGCTCTCTACACCAGTAGCTCTCAACCTGTGGTCCACAGACCCTATGTCTAAGGGGTCCACAAAAGACTTAGTTGAATTCTGTTCATTCAGTTTCCAGTCTATCTATACAGACCATAGATTTCCAAAGGGGCCCACAGCTCCATTCGAAATTTTGTAGGGGGATCCTCAAATGAAAAAAAAAGTTGAGACCCACTGCTCTACACAACATTATGATTAGGAGGAAAGCACACGGATACAGCTGGTTTACAATATATAATTTTTACTAACCATACACAAACATACAAAACCTAACTACATATATATATATATATACCACCGCTCTGTTAGATTCTGGTGGCTTATGTGATAGAAAACAACAGAGGACCGCTGGATGGACCCCAAACTATTTAAAGAGATGATACTCAATTCTTATGCGCTATATACTCCTTCCCTCTAAAAGGAAATTAAAAAAAAACCATTTACGAATGCCTTATATCAAAACTCCTATAATTAAATATATGACAACCCTTTTGTTTTTTTAATACTATCAGGGAGTTTTCACATGGGAAATGTATCCCAGACTGTTCTAACCTCAGCAAGAACATCTGGTGCTCTTTCTTTCCCAACCTTCAGCCAGGAGATATGAAATAAGCCTGGTGATTTTCAGTGGGTTGGTTCTTTATTTGGGAAGGCCCAAATGAGTTACTAAAAGGACAAAGGGCAATTTGCCGTTTCAAAAGTGAAGTGTAAGACATACATGCAGGGCCAATCCTCAACTTCAGCCTAGGAGAACTCAGTGAAACTGAAGGAAAGAGGGGGATTCTGATCCAGATTTCAAACATCCTCGTTTGTCAGAGTTTGGGTACGGAATTAATAGGTCTATTTGCAACATTCAGTTTAGGTTTCAAGCACTGGGTAGGTATGTTCAGATCCAGGCTTTTAGGGCTTGGGTGTATCTCCTTTAGGAACTGATCCCATAAAGTGTTCAGCACCCTCAATTAGAGCTCGGTAAAATTTTTTGACCTAAACTTTTTTTCTGGCAAAAAATGCCTATTCAGGTTTGTGTAAACTTTTTTTGACTTTGTGTTGATTTTTGCCAATCTATTTTGGTTGGAAAAAAACAAACTTTAATAAAGTTCTGAAAAAAAGTTTCATTTTGATATTTTTAAATGCAACATTTTGTTCAAGATGACTTTATGTTTAGAAATTTCCCTCAATTTTATGTAAAAAAACCCCTAAACGTTCAAAAAACCCTGCTCAAATCAAACCAGAATGTTTTGTGTTGGGTCAAATGAAACATTTAATTCAACCCAAAACTATTTTTTTAACTTTTCGATCTTCCAGAAATTTGAAAAAAAAATAATTTTCATGTTGACCCGAAAAAGACTGTTTTTCAATTTTTCTGAATGGCCAGTGAACTGAACAATCAGTTATTCGCCCAGCTTTGCCCTCAGTTCCCACTGAAGTCAATGGGAATCAAGGACGTTCAACGCCTTATACCAGCAGGCCCTTATTGTGGGATGAACCTCCAAAAAGTTTACAAGGTCTTGATGGGGTTGGTTCAGATCAGACTCCAGAGGTCTAGAGCTGAGCCATACTATCCGAGCCTCCTGCTTCTGAAAAATGGAGCAGGAAAACTCAAGAGAAGGGGGTTTCTCATGGGCTTCTCGGCATCTCCTCTTCCGCTCCCAGGCAGAAATACCCTCTGACTCAATGGCTGTTCTCATGATCATAGAATCATAGAAGATTAGGGGTGGAAGAGACCTTAGGAGGTCATCTAGACCAACCTCCTGCTCAAAGCAGGACCAACCCCAACTAAATCCCAGCCAGGGCTTTGTCAAGCCGGGCCTTAAAAATCTCTAAGGATGGAGATTCCACCACCTTCCTAGGTAACCCATTCCAGTGCTTCACCACCCCCATAGTGAAATAGTTTCTCCTAATATTCAACCTAGACCTCCCTCACTGCAACTTGAGACCATTGCTCCTTGTTCTGTTATCTGCCCCACTGAGAACAGCCTAGCTCCATCCTCTTTGGAGCCCCCCTTCAGGAACAAAATACATAAATATAAATCCAAGTGATCTGCTGTAACAAACATCACCTCAATCCTCATCAGGGACCGAACTGAGGGCTAAAGTATGAACTTCAACAGCATGAGTTGAAGGACTGAGGGTACATCTACGCTGCAAAAACCAAAAGCCCTCAGCAGAGAGTCCCAGCGGCTGGGTCAACTGATGTGGGTTCGGGGACTCACGCTTTGGGGCTAAAAATAGCAGTGTAGTCATTCCCACTTGGGCTGGAGCCTGGGCTCTGAGACCCGCCCCACCTTGCCTGAGTGGGAACATCTATACTGTTATTTTTAGCCCCATCATGTGAGCCTGAATCACTTGACTCGGGCTCTGAGACTCGTTGCTGGCGGCCTTTTTTTGCAGTATAGATGTACCTTAAGTCCCCAGCTGTATCTCTAGCAGACTTATATCCTCCCTGGATCAGGCACGGAAGAGGTCATATAGCAGACTTGACTGTAAGTTACAATAGCGTCCATAAAATTGTTTGATTCTAATTTAGACCAAGGAGCAGTCCAAATTCTTCCCCGGTATAAACCCAAATCAGCCAGTGGAGTTACACCCCGGATGTATTTGGCCCAGTTGATTTACACCAGGGTTCAGCTTAGTGCATTGTGTTTTCCATACCAGTTCTGCCATCTCTAGGACTGATGACCACCTTATATAAAAGGGAATAAAACCGGAGTAATACTTAATGATACTGACTATACATCCTTTCCCACAGCCTTCCTGAACCCCATTTAAAACAATCCTCCATGCATCCAATATAGGTTTACGTTCCCCCTTCATGACAAAACTGACAGAATCCTTCTCGGATTCGCTGCAAAACAACTACCTTTTCCCTGTCACATAATTTACAAATGATGTAATCACTGAAGTCAGAGCCACAGTCGTGGTGCCATAAGCCTGGATTTTCTGCAAAACCCCTTGGGAAAGCAGTCTAATATACATAGGTAGATTTTTAATCCATCGAGAAACAACCCAAAGAATACAAATGACAATCTAAAACCTGACTTGGACTGAGATGGTTTAAAATTTAGGGCTAGGCTGTGGCTCTAGGCACAGATTTGAGCAATGCAGAGTGAATAACGTGCATCATGCTAGAGGTACGTCTACACTTACAGCTGTGCGTAGAGTACAGATACGTCAAGCCCAGCGAGCACGGGTATAAAGAGCAGTGTAGACAATGAGCCGCAGGTTAGGTGAGTAGAGTACAGTGCCCTACATGTCTGAATGCCCAGGGCCAACGCTTACATGGGCTCTCTACACACCCAAGCAGCGCCTCCCACGTCTACTGTGCTATTTTTAGCAGTACAGGGTCCTGTTACCTCTCTGCTGCTGGAGTCTTTTCCTGCAGTGTTTAGCTCCATGTGTAGTGCCTGTTCTCTAAATGCTGCCGTAAGGGTGTAGACAGCCTGGAGGTAGCACCTGGAAGCTTTGTGACTCAGGGCATGGCTACACTTGCAGATGTAGAGCGCTTTGAGTTAAACCAGCTTTCATAGAGCACAGCAGGGAAAGCGCTGCCATCTGTCCACACTGACAGCTGCCAGCGCACTGGCTTGGCCACATTAGCAGCTCTTGCAATGGCCACAGAGAGCAGTGCATTGTGGGAGCTATCCCAGCATGCAAGTGGCTGCAACGTGCTTTTCAAATGGGGGTGGGGTGGAGTGTGACAGGGAGCGTGTTGTGTGTATGTGGGGGGAGAAAGAGTGGGTTTTGGGGGGGGTGAGAGCATATCAGCATGCTGTCTTGTAAGTTCAGACAGCAACAGACCCCCTTCCCCCCCCGCCTCTCTCTCTCTCACACACAGCATTCCACAGTAATGGTTGCTTTGTCTCGGAGGAGATAAGCAGCTGGCTGTCAAACGGAGCTTTCAAAGGGCATATCCAAAACAATGACAAGTGGCCACTTGACTTAAGGGGATTATGGGACGTTTCCGGAGGCTGATCAGAGCGCAGTAATGCAACACCTCGTTCACACTGACGCTGGGGCGCTCCAGCGGGGGCGCAGCAAACGTTATTCTACTCGCCGAGGTGGAGTACCAGGAGCGCTCTAGGCGCAGAGTCAGAGCGCTCTACGTGCCTTGCCAGTGTGGACGGGGAGTGAGCTAGTGCTCCCGGGGCTGCTTTAATGCGCTGTAACTCGCAAGTGTAGCCAAGCCCTCAGAGACACGCCTCTGATCCTGACCCCGCTCCCTCCTTGCTCTCAGGAGGTAGCAATGTATTGCTGGCAGAGGAGGTAGCAATGTACTGCTGGCAGAGTACCTGTGCTGGATCAGCCAGTCTGCCCAATGAGTAGGAGACAAGGCTCCGCCCATTCCCTCCCTCTCTGCCCATGTGCCCCGGGGCTGGAGTAAGCAGGTGACAGGCCCCATTTACTTCTATGCACAGAGACCCAAGGTCCAGATAGAGCAGGGATGTAAGGGGGCAGGGGCATTCTTACTCTCCCCTGAATGGGTGCATAGCCTGGGTAAGAATCTAGCCCTTTACTGGTAAAAACAGACATCGGCCCAGTTGACACGTTCTGCTCTGGCCTGGAGTGGGGGCCGACAACTGGATCCTGTGTTCAGTTTGGTCCCATCTCTAACCTCTACCCTGCAACTGATTTTGGGACATTCCTTTTAGATAACAAACACAGCAGGAATGGGCCCTCTCCACGCATGAAGGATAAGGTAGCTGGCTACGCTGCCCTTTAAGGAGGATAATTAATGTGAGCCTAATGTACTACCTGCCCTGTAGGAGCCTTGTCTGTGCCTGCCCCAGGGTCAGCTCCCTGTCCCAGGAACAGAAGCCTTCCCCTCTCAGCCCAGGCCGGCTCCATGGTCCCGCTGCAGGTGAGCAATACTTGCGCTCCAAGGGAATGCTGGAGGGCTGGGGGGCGTGGAGCATATCTCTTGCTTACCTGCAGAGGGGCGTGCTTGTGCGGCCTGTGCCCAGAGGTGTCAGGGAACTGACCTCTGCCAGACGCAGCTAAGGCTCCCTCACGCTAAGGGTAGGTGGTAGCGAGGTGCCTGCCCTCAACCAACCCCCGGGGAGCATCAGAACTATACAGCACTACACAGGTGGCCTGAGATCAGATACAGATTATGGGCTGGAGTTTTAAAGGTATTTAGGGGCCTATCTGTATCTTTAGATGCCTAAACACCTTTAGAAATCCAGCCCCTAGCCTCAAAAGGCATTCACCTGGATCCCTGCTAATGGGAAGGGTGCTATGGCATATCCAGCCAGAGAGTAAGTTTAACTCCAGTGGTTTACTTCACAGAGTCCATGCATTCTCTTCTCCATCGGAACGTAGAACTCCTATTACTATCAACAGGAGCTGCACATGCCCAGAAAGGGAAGCATATACTCCTGGTGTGATTAGGGTTTTGTCCCTTGCTAAGCAAACAGCTTCCTAAAGTGCCTTATTAGCCAGGCAAACATATTCTTATTAATTGCACCAATACTCTTGACAATTGCATCGTATGCTTGGGGATATGTATCACAATACCAAGAAGGGTGTAGGTTACTCAGCTGATAAAACTCCATGGAGGTACTAGGGAATACATTTAGATTTCAAGCAATATTTTTGCAGATCAGTCTAGGACCAAAAAATGAATAACACCACTGCACTTATATGCAGAGTTATCAAAGCTCTCACAGTGCTTTTAAAATATTCATTAGTTAAGCTTCCCAACCCCAACAAATTAGGTAACTATTATCCCTGTTTCACTGGTGAGTAAGCAGCAGGGTCAAGTGATATGTCCAGGGTCACACAGGAAGTTAATTACCAGTCCTAATTGCTAGGTTCCTGCTAATCACTAAGAATTGCTCTTTTCCACAGAGGACAGATCCTCAGCTGGTGGGAAATGGTGTAGCTGCACTGATTGCAATGGAGCTCTACTGATTTATATCCAGTGAGGGGCTATATTTGTGTCTGTAAAGCCACACAGTATGTTTGCAAAAACTCTCCTGCTAAGCACTGTTTAGGCATTCACACATTTGAAATGGTGCAACGCAATGAAAAGAAATCAAAGGCAGCCTGGGTTGTTTTTTTGAAAGTCAAACCATAAATGAACGTGTGCAATTTAGAAAAATATCTCTAAAAGCCACCGGGAAGCTGACACCAAAGTCGTTTTTACACTGAAACTGTCAAATTGCACAAACGGAGAAAGAAAAACGTAGTTAGGAAATACGCTCCAAGGAGAAGGGCCAGAATTTCAGCGGGTGTAAATTGGCATCACTCTGTTGATTTCAATGGAACGACAATGATTTACACCCACTGAGGATCTAGCCCAACTTTCCAACTGGAAACAGAAAACATGTTTATTAAAAAGAGATATTGTTGGACAATCTTTCCCCTCTGTTTCCTATTTGAAATAACTCTGTAGTAGAACTTCCAAACTCCTAGGCTCCTTAACAGCATGCAAAAGAGTTGGGGTAGGATTTAATGCCGGAGTTTCGACCATCCGGGCCCTTCTAAGGGGCGTGCATAAGGTTGTGACCACATGTCAAATACAAAGCGATTGAATTTATTCCACTCGTGTTTCTATAATCAAACTTTTCATTTCCGTAGCACACTGAGTCCAATGATCTCAAAGCTCTTTACAAACTATTAAGCCTCACAATACTCCCCAGGAGGTAGGTCAATAACATTACATCCATTTAGTGCACTAGAAAACTGAGGCACAGAGAGGGTTGAGTGGCTTACTTAAAGTCACACAGTGAATGAGAATCCTGGCTCCCGGTCCCATGCTCTGAGCAACATGCAATATGTGACTAAGGGGAGATATGATAAAGATCTGTAAAATCATGAACGGTGCAGAGAAAGTGAATAGGGAAGTGCTATTTACCCCTTCACATAACACAAGAACTGGTGGCCACCCAATGAAATCAAGAGGCAGCAGGTTTAAAACAAACCAAATGAAGTATTTCTTCACACAGCGCACAGTCAGCCTGTGGAACTCCTTGCCAGGGGATGTTGTGAAGGACAAAAGTGGGTGAAAAAAGAATTAGTTAAGTTCATGGAGGATAGGTCTGTCAATGGCTATTAGCCAAGGTGGTCAGAGACACAACCCCACGCTAAATCTTTGATTGTCAGAATCTGGTACTGGATGACAGGGGGATGGATCTCTCGAATTGCCCTTTTCTGTTCATTCTCTCTGAAGCATCTGGCACTGGCCACTGTTGGAAGACAGGATACTGGGCTAGATGGACCATTGGTCTGACCCAATATGGCTGTTCTTATGTTCTTATACTTCTTCTTTTACTTAGGGTGAGAACTGGCTCTTAAATATAGCTAATTAATCCTTACAACATCCTGATGAGGTAGAGAAAATAGCACCATCATCATCACAAAAGAGAAACTGAGGCAAAGCAGATAAGTGACTTGGCCAAGGCCACATGGCCAGAGGCAGGATTAGAACTCACAAGTTCTTGGCTCCCTGCTATGACCTTAAACCATGAGTTACTCAACTAAATCTCAATTTTTCAAAGTGCTGTTAGGAACGGTAAGTCCAGAAATGATTTTTAAAAGGGACAAACCCACCACCACAAATATCTTCTAAAAGTGTTCCGACGGAGCGGCTGTGTCCCTGCATGCTTTTTGTAATTGATTTTTCCAATGGACTAAACAAATCTGGCTATTATGCTGCCTACAATAAGCAATGAGGCATTTCGTGTCATCTGAATCTCAGATACACAGCCTTTGATCACGTGACACCTCCCTGTAGGCTCAGATGACAACAGGATGGGAAAAAGGCCTGGCTAGTGTCAAGAGGATGCATTCTGACCCCTCCAGCACCCACTCAACAATAACTAAGGGCATGAGAAAATCTGATGCAGAATGGCTGTAAGATTTCCTGGCCCTTAGGACTTCCCTAAAGCTGTTTATTTAATGAGTTGTCTGTGACTGGAGAGGGATGGTTGACGATGCGGCGTCAGATCTCAGCTGGTGTAGATAGTCTACACTGACTTCTAGGAGCTATTTTGATTTCCATTAGCTGAGGATCTGTCCCACTAACTATATTTTGGGGGGTCTGAAAGAGAATAAGGGGTATTTAAACTCCCTTTTCTTTATGAACTAGCTATGCTGCTCCAAGGGGAAGATCTGCTGGCATGGGCCTAGATGCCTCTGTTCTACCTTGCGAACTAGTACTTGTGTTTCTAACCAAGGTAATGAAACCTGGCTTTGGAGCAGGGGGTTGCCAGCTCTTCTTCCCAAAACTACAGAGGCTGCCTGCATGCCAGAGCAATATTGGCACAAAGATTTTAACCCTTAGAATACTGGCTGGGGAAATGCACTAAGCGGCACAGGGATGATAATCTTAATACTGCTTTGCATTTTACAGCACCTTTCATTGGTGGATTTCAAAGTGCTTCCCAGACACTCGGAACTAAGCCTCACATCTTCCGTGTAAGGTAGGTGGGTCTATACTTTATTAATTTTACAGAGGGTAAACTGAGGCACAGAAAGGTGGAATCACTTGCCAAATGCACCAGAATAAGCCAGAAGCAGACTCAGGAATAGAATCTAGGAGTTCCTACCACTAGGCTAGAGAATGAGGAAATCAATAGGCCCTGATAAATAGTCTGGCCCATCACAAGGTCTCAGCGAAATGCAGACAAAACAAGAGTTTCGTCTCTCAGCAATCAGCATAGAGACTGGTAGCAGCCATGGGAAATCACCCAGAAAAATGCTACCATTCTAGAGAAGACTTTGGCTCATGGTCCAAAATACTCCCCTGGCATCACATTCCATTGAAGGCAATGGAGTTACACCAGACACGGGTTTAGCCCAATATTTTTGCAGCCATAGTCAAGAGGAGGATGCCTTCTGCCCATGTCTGCCCTCTTCATTTGCAAATGTGGTGCCGGATCCAAAGCCCAGCCAAGTCAAGGAGAGGCTCCCCATTGACCTGTGCGGACATTGGCTCAGGGCCTCTAGTCTTTGGCAACTTATTGTGATGAGGCTCAGGGCTGCCAATCAGGAGCCTGACTCATGGGGAACTGAGAAAGGACCAGTGTAACCCACACCCCTCCTGGGTGTGATGTTCTGTCCTATCTAGTGACACCGAGACCACTTAGAGTTAAATGAGTCGGCCACAGCCTTAGCTCAGGGCCACATGGCTTTTAGCTCATGCAACAGAGGTCCTAGGTTTGATCCCGGAGGGCTTTACCAGGACAACCCAATCCAAGAGCACAAAACTTGGGAGAAATACACCAAAGTAACCACTGATGCTCCTGACCAGACCATGTTAAAGAACTTGATTCTCTCAGTGTCTCTTTGCCAAAATGATGCCGCGCTCTCCGGACAGTTTGGGCAGTTTCAGAATGATCACAGCATAAAACGCGTGTTACCCCTCCCCCCCCCCTTTACCACACCCTTAGGTCAATTTCTGACCCAGACTAGCGCCAGCTGCTGATGGACACTCCACGGCGGTGGGGAACAGGGCGCGCAGATATTGCGAAATTCTTTGGCGAGGAGCATTATTATTCCGCCCTTGAGAAGGACCCCGCCCCCCTTTAATTGCAACCAGCGCTTGAAATGAAGCCTGGAAGTTTACTCATGGCAGAGAGCAACCGCGAAGAGCGAGAGGGGTCGCGCTCCTCCACCTAGCTGGGGAGGACACGACAGCGCAGTGCGGGGGTTCACTTACCGAAAGGCAGGACGAAAAAGAAAGGGAACCAGCAGAGAATGAAAACCCCCACGACGATGGCCAGGGTCTTGGCCGCTTTCTTCTCCCGGGAGAACTTCAGGAGGCGCACGGAAAGCGAGCTCCTGAAGTTGTGCCCTTTGCTCCGGGCGCTGGAGAGCGAGTCCTCCACCACGCTGCGGCAGTGGATCCTCAACACCACTTCCATGGACTTGCCCCTCTCCTTCTTGACCCCCGCCTCCAGGCTCTTGGTGGTCCGCCGGGCCACCACGTAGATCCTGAAGTACATCACCAGGATGACCATGAGGGGCAGGTAGAAGGAGAAGAGGGAGGAGAAGAGGGCATAGCCCGGCTCCTCGGTGATGCTGCAGATGCTCTCGTCCGGGGGAGGCGGCTCCTTCCATCCCAGCAGGGGCCCGATGGAGATGACCATGGAGGAGAGCCAGACCACCCCGAGGATGACCACCGCCTTCTTCTCGGTCATGATGGTGGGGTACTTGAGGGAGTACTTGACCCCGATGTACCTGTCCACCGAGATGATGCACAGGCTCATGATGGAGGCGGAGCAGCACAGGACATCCACCGCCGCCCAGATGTCGCAGAAGATGCGCCCGAAAGCCCACGAGCCCAGCACCTCCAGGGTGGCCGAGAAGGGCAGCACCGTGGTGCTGAGCAGCAGGTCCGCGATGGCCAGGTTGACGATGAAGTAGTTGGTGACCGTCTGCAGGTGCCGGTTGCAGGCCACCGAGAGGATGACCAGGATGTTGCCCACGATGGCCGAAAGGATGAAGAGGGCCAGGAAGACCCCCACGCCCACCGCCTGGAGATCCAGGGCCAAAGGCAGGGAGGTGCCATTGGTCTCCGCGTCCTCCCCCGGCAGCCCCCACTCCCTCCAGGACCGGTTAGCGCTGCCCTGTCCCGTCCGGTTCCCATTCAAGCTGGCATTGATCAGATCAGGGAAAGTCATTTTAAAAGGGTCCGGTCTCCATGGAGGATGGCTCCACTGTGAAAGGGACGCCGGGCATGCTCCCCCGCCGCCCTCCCTTGCACCGCAAAGAGTTTCTTCCTCCCCCACTCACCCCCAGTCAAGTCCCCAGCCGGGAGGTTGTGTCTCAGCTTTCCAGCCCACCCGAGACGGGCAAGTCTCCCGGGAAGCGATGGGGGGAGCAAAAGGAAAGGAAGAGCATGGGGTACCCTTGGCTCGCCTTCATCCGAGAAGATGCCTCGGTTGAGGATGCAGGAGTTGGCCGGACGGATGCAACAAGAGACCGCTTGTAAATTTCACGTCCATCCTCCCCTCCCTTCCCAGTCCAGGAGGCAGAAAGGAAAACCCAGCTCTAAGGCGGAGGGAGGGGCGGAAAGTACCAGCTCCTCGGATGCTCAAACTTTGCATTCAATTGGTGGCATGGCTGAGAGAGAGCGAGCTCTGTGCCTCGCTTCCCGGGGTGGTGGCAACCTCAGTTCTCCAAACTCCTCCTAACGCTTCTGTTGCATTCCCTTGCTGATCGGGGAGGGGGGGGGATGCTGGAGGAGCAGGAGGAAGAGGAGGGAGTTGTTACTTTGGAAAGAAAAGGGATCCCAGAGTCTGGCATCCACGAGGATCCATTCCAGCTCCACGCCAGGAGGATGCAAAAACTTCTCTGCTGGGCAAGCGCTGGGGGAAGGAGCCACTCCGGGGCATTTTTAAAGAAAGAGGCAACCACACCGCTAAATATATACCGCGCTACCCCCTGCTGCAGCTGCACCGAGTCGACGCTCAGCGTTTACCGAGGCAGGAGAGAGGCCCCCGTCCAACGCTAGGGGGCAGCAAATGGCTGGAATCCTCTCCCGCCAGAGCCACCTGGGCTCAGACTCCAGGGGAGGGAGTCGGAGGATCGAGCCCAGCGCCAGGCTGCTGCAGGGGGTTGCCGCCCGGGGCCTGCCCCAGTCTCCCTAGGCACGAGTGGTGCCCGTGGCGCGCTGCGGAGCGGTCCCGAGCCCCTTTGGGGGAACACCCCCCTCCCGGGGGAGGGCTGCTGACGCAGGCTTGGCTTCTACCCCCTCCTGCTGCTCCCCTTCCTGCCCCAAGCATCGCTGCCTCCTCCAGCTAGCGCCCCCCTGCCCATTAGCCTCGATCCAGCCGCCCCCTCCGCCAGGCAGCCCCCTTTCCTCCCTAACCCCCCTACCTGGCACGGCCCCAGCACTGCCACCTCCCCAAACCGCCCTCTGCTTCTCTCATCTCCTCCCCATCCTGCCGGGAGCTCCCAGTCCCAGCCCGGCTGCCTCCCATCCACCACTCCCCTTAACCCCCAGGTATTGTCCAGCCTTCCTTTAACCAACCCCCCCCAGGAGCGCCCTCCCTCCCTCTGCAGCCAGGTGCCGGAGCGCAAGCCTACGTAGGCAGCACTGCCTTCAAAGCCCCAACCCCCCAAAAGTATAGGGCAGGAGAAAGGCACTTGGGCAGGGCTATTGCGCGACCAGGAAATCACCCCCGGTGCTGTAAAGCTTTTTGCAAGACAGCTTGTGGTTAAAATGTCTAGGCATTGCTTGGGGGCTTGTTTATACAGTCACTTTCCCCACGGATAAACCCAAGCCCCGTTTCCAGTGATTTGTTTCTAACGAGCCTTCTTCCCCTCCTGCCTCCATACATTATGGCAGGGCAGTGACCTGTATGTTTCGCTGGCATGGTTCCGACGCTAGTTCCTACTGTACACAGGAAATATTTGCTTTCCATTATGTTTATCTTGCATTTTAACAACTATTTTTCCCCCCCAGTGGCCGCAAACATTTGTAGGGAAGTGATTTAACTGCAGCCGGAGCAGAGGCTGCTGATTCATGTTATGAGCAGAACTGGTCAAAAATGTTGTGTATTTTTCTGAAGGAAATGAAAAAAAAAAAAACAACAACCCCACAATTCCTTCCATTTGAATGTTGTGTGTGTGTGTAAGTTTTATTTTTGAAAGGGAGATTTTCATCCTCCTTCCTTTACGTTCCAGCTTTTTTTCCCCAATGGAGAAGAAGGGGGCAAGGGCAAAAACCTGAAACCCCCCCCCCCCAAACATGCCCAAACTGATTTTTATTTAGTAATTTATTTATTTATTTGGTAAGAACAAAACCTTTCAAGCAAAATGACAATTTTCTGTTCTCGTCAAAAAGCCATTTTCATTAAAAGAAAATGTTTTGAGGAAAACATTTCAACCTGTCCTATTTATTTTTGTTTCTTCCTGAGAAGCCAAGTTTAGTTTGCTATCATCTTAGCCCAACAAATTTTGTAGCTATATCTGTACAGCTTTAGATAGATCTCACGGTGTCTATCGTGCTCGATAAATATATCTAATCTAATCTATGTGCATGCACAGAGATGAAAAACCTACATTTTCCCATAGTTAAGGAGGAGTTGACTTTTTATGTAAAGCAGTATTTAAATTTCCTTTTTAATGTGTAGACAGATTGCTTAATGCACTACTGGACCGTGCTCTGATACTATGGTGGTGGGTGTGGTATAAAAACCTACATAGAACAGAATAGAATAGAATGTTGCTCACAATCAAAATTACACTAAATCTTTACCCTAAAATTATTTAATTTTCTGGATTTTGTGGCCCTGATTTACAAAGGTATGGACGTTAGGAACCTAATTACCTTTGTGGATGTGGGCCTTGGTGCTTGTTGTTATACAGAGTTGCAATGGTTAAACTGAATGTTTGATTTAAGACCAATTTAGTTAAACGGGTGCAAATGGCTGTGTGGCCACTTATTTCAATTTAAACCAGGATTATTTGGTTTAATTTAAATTGATTAGCAACAGGTTTGAGCTAAAACCAAATAAGCCACTCTTTAGCAGAGAAAAGAGTGTCTACATTGGGTTTTGCACTGGTTAAACTCAATTGGTTTAACTAAACAGGTGCCACTTTGTGTGTACATAACACTGTGCAAGTCAATCTGTTCTATTTAAGAATTCAAAGGAGTTGCAACTGCAGCTGGTTGGAAATTTTTTGTTGAAACAGTTTTCTGTCAGAAAATGCCGTATCAATGAAAGTGATTTTTTCTGCAACATCGTACAGGTATGATAAAATGTCCTGCACCAAAACATTTTGAAATGTATGTAATATATCTGTTACATTATAGAGCAGTGGTCTCCAAAGTGGGGTGCGCGCACCCCAGAGGGTGCGCAAGAGGATCCTTGGGGGTGCGCGGCAGGAGGAGCGCTTTTTTTTTTTCCGCTTCGTCAGTTCGGGCGGGAGTCCGAGCATTTTTTGTTTTTTAATTTGGCAAAAATGGTAGAGCTGGCACGGCAGGGGGTGCATGCTCAAACATTTTTTTACTGATGGGGTGCACGATCAAAAAAGTTTGGAGACCACTGTTATAGAGGAGCAGCTGTTTTTATTATCTTAGAAAAAAAATGATTTCAGGCTAACACAAGGACCTTGAAAACAGCAGCTCAGCGAATTAATACATTGAGTGCTTATCGAAAGTGTCAAATTGTTTCATTATAACACAAACAGAAGATACTTTGATCTAGAAATTAAGATATTTCAATCTGTACTAAATAGCTGTTTCCCTTAATGCTTATTTTTAAATGAAATTAAATAAAAATAAAATACAAAATAAATAAAATATTTCAGCTACTGTATTATGTCATATTATGATATGACATCATTCACTACTATTACTCGCATGACATAAAATAATGGAAAATAATGGAAAAATTCAAAAATTAAATTAAAATTGAAACAAACATTTCATTTTGAAACAAATTTTTGAGCTTTTTTCAAAACAAAATTTTCTAAACAAACTTTATTTTGGAATTTCTATTTTGCAGGAAATTTGAAAATATGTGTTTTCATTTTGATTGCGAATGGATGAAATTAACGAAAACAAATTCTGAAATGTCAGAATATCCCATGAAACAGAAATTCTGAGTTTTGACCAGTTTTAATGACAATTGCTTCCTCTTTTGACATTTAAGGCTGTTGTCTCACACTTCCTCAGCCTCCTCTAGCTTTCTATTGATTTTGTTGATAACATTTGGAATTTTATGGAGACATAGTGCTAAATGCACTCTTGAGCACAGGGTAACTTTTAAAATTAAAATAAGAAATTTTAAACCACCAAGTGATTGGTATTATTTCCTATTAACATTAGTATTGTAGTTACACCACAGGAGGAAACAAAGCAGACACATATTTTTAAAAAGGGAATACATTTTTTTCTATGTACAATACATAGGGCTGAACATGTATTGTATTTGTGATGTTATTGAAATGAACTGTGACCGTATAGACCGTACTGTTGCAACCAGGGTCCTATGGTTGCACCAGGTCTTGTACAGAGGAGGTAAAGTGGGGTGTCTATGGAAAGGTTGTAGTTTGCTGGTTATCATTATGGTGTCTGTATGTGTATATCATTTTTGTATTTGAAGTTATGAATATTGGCTATGTACTTGTATATTAATGTGTTTGATTCTAAGTAGCCTCAGTGAAGCATTTGGTCAGCTTCTTGAGAATGGGCATTTACTGAGAATAGTCCTATCAAGAAACACTTAACTGACAATGGACTTTGGGAGATGCCAATCCACAGCTGAGCTTTCCTGGTAACATTCAAACTAACGTGTAAACAATGGCGTCGGCCTGCAGAAAGCTGAATCATTCCTGGACATGTGACTTGCCCAGGTGGCTACAAACTCCATCTTGTTGCTGTGATTTTGCACAGGAGAACAAAGGGGTTTCTGCCCACAAGAGAAAGAATATAAAAGGCCCTGGAAACCCCTCCATTTTGTCTTCAGCTGGCTTAAGAGATGGCCTCTCCACCCCAAAGAGATGCCTGAAAGAAACTGGAACAAAGGACAATAACTACGGGGGTGTGAGTGATTGCTGGACCCAGACTACGAAGGAGTCCAGTCTATGAAAGAAGCTTATTGGAACATCTCTGTGGGTGAGATTTCATCTGTATTCAGTTTCCTACTGTATTAGGCTTAGACTTGTGTGTTTTATTTTATTTTGTTTGGTAACTTACTTTGTTCTGTCTATTACTTGGAACCACTTAAATTCTACTTTTTATACTTAATAAAATCACTTTTGCTTATTAATTAACACAGGGTAAGCAATTAATACCTGGGGGAGCAAACAGCTGTGCATCTCTCTCTATCGGTGTTATAAAAGGTGGACAATTTATGAGTTTACGCTGTATAAGCTTTATACAGAATAAAACAGATTTATTTGGGGTTTGGATCCCATTGGGAGCTGGGTGTCTGGGTGCTAGAGACAGGAGCACTTGCTAAGCCATTTTCAGTTAAGTCTACAGCTTTGGGGTGCGTGGCTCAGACCCTGGGTCTGTGTTGAAGCAGACTGGTGTGTCTGGCTCAACAAGGCAGGGTTCTGGAGGCCCAAACTGGCAAAGAAAACGGGCTCAGAGGTAGTCTCAGCACATCAGTTGACAGTCCCAAGGGTTTCTGTGACCCAACCCTTCAAAGTATTGTGTCCAGTTCTGGGCGCCACATTTCAGGAAGGATGTGGACAAATTGGAGAAAGTCCAGAGAAGAGCAACAAAAATGATTAAAGGTCTAGAAAACATGACCTATGAGGGAAGACTGAAAAAACTGCTCTGCCCTTGCCCCCACTCCACACCTTCCCCCCCTGACCCTACCCCCACTCTGCCTCTTCCTGTCCCTGTCCCACATCTTCCCACCCCTTCCACGAAGCACACCCCGTCACCACTCCTACCCCTCCCAGTGCCTCCTGCACACTGGGGAACAACAGCTGTTCCGCAGCATGCAGGAGGCGCTGGGAGGGAGGGGAGGAGTTGATCAGTGGGCTGCCGGTGGGTGGGAGGTACTGAGGGGAGGGTGGGTGCTTGGCTGCCAGTGGGTGTTAAGCACCCGCTCATTTTTTTCCGTGGGTGCTCCAGCCCTGGAGCACCTATCGAGTCGGCGCCTATGGAGGTATTACACTTTCAAGCTGCATTCTTAGGGCAGCCTAGAAGACTGCGGTATTAAGCCAGCTCTGGACTAACAGTTAAGATACTATTGAGTAGGAATTAGTTTGGATAAAACAACCAGGACAGCAACATGACACTGCAAACTAATCCTGTGCTGTGCAAAGAGGCTTCTGAACTCAGCTTGTCCAATAAGTAACATAAACCAAATTGAAGTGTGGCTGTGTTGGAACTCATCAGCTCTTGCTATAGGTGGGATAGAGTCTAGTGTAGGGAAAACTACCAGCCCCAAACCTAAAACCTTGAATATGTTCTAGAATGGAAGAGAACCAAGAAATTAGGATCTACTGGTGTGTTTTTAGGGTTTCCGTAAGAAGCTCACACAATGCAGGGATGAGTGTCCTATCAATGCTGAGATAGAGCAAATGAATAGTAGAGCTGGCTGAAAATTTCCCAACGGAAAACTTTTCTATTTGAAAATGACGATTTGTTGGAATCAAAATGTTTCACAGGAACATGCTGATTTTCACAAAATATTCTACAGAAGATAATGGAAATAAAGCAGTAATGTTCTGAAATGCCTTGTTTCAAAAATCATATATTACATCATTTACAATACCAATTACTAATTACCACGTAGAATACTGGTTGAGCAAACCAATTACCAATTAGGATACCACTTATCAAGTTTATATATATATCAAATATTTTGTAGAGAGAGAAAGAGAAACAATATATATATATGTGTGTGTGTGTGAAAATGTCAAAATATAAATGATTGACCAGAAATTTCATTTCACAGGAAATTTCAAAAGCTTGACTTTTTGTTCCAATTCAGAATGAGTTCTGTTTTAGTTTTCAGAATGTTGAAATGTCTGTTTCTTGGGAAGTTTGGAGATTTGACCCGCTCTAATGGATAGATACCGTAGAAGCCTGGATCTTGAAAACTCTTATACTTTGGAAAACTCGTGGCTGGCCCTTCTACCTTTAACGGTCTGCACCAAAATCAGTGATATAGCCTCAGGCTTTGAGAAAAGATGCCGAATCAGAATCTGGCCCAGAGATTTGCATTATGGCTCTGGAATAGCAATGGCATCATTGCTTCACAGCATTCAAAGTTCCCCAAATCTTACCATCTAAAAAAAGACATGAGACTGCAAATGGATAAAAGCGAATATAAAGGGTGGGTTGGATGAAAGAAGGATAATGGTTATCAGACGGTGTGGTTGTTAAGAGAGGAATGCCAATGTCTGAATAGGCATTGGAGTCAGTGTGTCTTAGCTAATGTGATACGTAGGCTACAACCAATTGTATGTTTAGTTTGGGGGTTTTCTGGGTGAGCGCTTGCTGGGATGGAAGTGGGGAGGGGAACGGTAGGAAGGGGAAGGTTTTGTGGGAGTAAAAGGGGGAAAGGGCGAAAATTAGACAAGAGGAAAGTGGGAGAGGAGGAGGGAGAGAAGCACAATGTGCAGGACAGGAGAGTGAGGAGGGGCAGTGGAGGGGTTGCATTGTTGGGAGAGGATGGGACAAAAGTGGACCAGCAACCAATGGCGATGGAGGAAAAATGATATCGCCCTCCTCTGTGACAGGCATGGATTGTTCCAAGCCTCAGCCACCTCCCATGGCTCCCTCATTTCTGGATCCAGTTCAAAATCGTCCTTGAACTTGCTCCAGCTTCTGTTACCAACCTCTACTCCCTCCTTGTCCCCTCCACTCTGCTAATACCCGGCTTCCGCTCGGCCCTTTTGGGCAGTCTGTCGATGGGACAGCTGCTTTCTGGACAGCTCCTGCTGCCAGTACAGCCTTCCTGTTTGCTTCTGCCTGTGCAGCTTATTTCAAGTCTCCACTGAACCCCCTGTCTTCTCTCCCTTGCTTCCTTGCCTCCAACTCTTCATTTCTTTTCCTTCATGCCGTTATTTAAAGGGACAATGATCCTGATTCTGTTAACGTCTTGGGCAAAACATGGATTTTTCTAGCTCTTTAAGTCCCCGATCCAAAGCCCGATGCAGTCAATGGGAGTCCTTTCATTGACTTTAATGGATTTTAGATTGGGCCCTAAGACATTTGGAGATACAGTTTGCATCATAGACCCTACCTAAAATAAAGCTGTCATGTATACATTTTACAGGCTCCCTTAACTTATTTTCACTTCCTCATGAAGACATAAGGATATTTCAGATGGCGAATATTTAATGTAACCCACATTAGATGCAAACACACGTAAACAAACAACATGAAAACAGGTGGCACAGACCTAGGCTATAATTAACCACCACAATCTGGATTCTGTACATTTGCTGTCCTTTCTTCTAGGAGTAAGCAAAATTAACTCTACACTTATCCTATGATGGGTCAAAATTCTGATCAGTCCACCCTGGGAAAAGAGATGTCTGGGTTTCCTTTTTGGTTTTACCTTCATTGCAAAAGAAATATGCAGGTATTCAGTAGAACTTGGCTAAACTATTAGCGAATTAGGGCCAAATTCCCTGCTGAGTTATAACTGATGGAAGCCCACTGAAGCTAATGCAGCCATAGAGGTGTAAGTCAGGGTAAGCCCTTACGTACTAGGCAGTGCTGATGAAGATAATATTTCAGTGGTCCTGTCCTGTGTACGGCTGAGACTGCATCCCAAGGTCTGAAGAGCTGGAGGATGGAAAATGTACACAAGGCCAGGGAAAGAGAATGTTTTCAAGCTACTCCTAGAGCTTCCACCAGAGCGGTATTGACACAGAGCAGGCTGGCAAAGAGTAGGCGGGGGAAGGTCTAGCTGCTGATCAAACGAATTAGCAGCCAACAGGAAATAATGGAGTGAAACTGTTTGAAGGTAACTGTCAGCGTGATCAGAAAACACAGCTCCTGTGGTGGTGTTAACCACAATTGCAGGCTGTACCTCCTCCCCACAACAGCCCCCCGAGCAGCATTAACGCCCCTGCCTGGACTGAACGGATTGCCTTGGCCACAGCCATGCTGACGAGGGGCAAAGCCTGCTGTCGTTGGTCACAAAGGGCCAGACGCTGTCCCTCTCACTCTGATTTGGCAAGTAGCTGCACCGATTTCAATGGGACATTCCTGGAGTAAGGCAGTACTCACTGCGAATAGGGCTCTGAACCAAAGTGAAAACTGTCCCGCATTAATAGCACTATTCACCACTTTTGTTACTATCTTCCCCCTTCATCTCTGTCCTTTCCATTTAATGTCATAGCCATTAAAAATGATGTGGGTCAAATATTGCCCTGGTGCAAGTTACACTGGAGTTACCTGCATCTCTAGTGGTGTCTGAAAAGCAATGCCATGATAAAGCATCATATATTACTCTTGCTGCTCAGAATACCAACAATCAGGGCCGGCTCTAGGCACCAGCAAAACAAGCTGGTGCTTGGGGCGGCACATTTTTAGGGGCGGCATGGCTGGCGCCAGAATGCCGCCCCTAAAAATGTGCCCCGGCCGCCCTCGCTCACCTCCGCTGCCGCTCGCGCGCCGCTACTCGCCCTCCCTCTCAGGCTTGAGAGCCTGGGAGGGAGGGGGAGCAGCTGCGCGCGAATCAGCTGTTTCGCGCGCAGCGGCCGCTCGGGGTCTCCCCCTCCCTCCCAGGTTTGAGAGCCTGGGAGGGAGGGGGAGAAGCGGCGCCCGCTCCGCGGCCACTTGGAGTCTCCCCCTCCCTCCCAGGCTCTCAAACCTGGGAGGGAGGGGGAGATCTTCCTGCTTGTTTCCCAGGCTTCTTGCGTTCGTGTACAGGCACCTAAGATAACTAGCCGATTGCCCTTCTTTCTCAGTATGAATCAGGAGGCCTCCCCTGTTGCACCCTCCTCCTTGTGTTTCCTCCTGGTATCCCACTTCCCCACTTACCTAGTTTAAAGCCCTCCTCACTAGGTTAGCAAGCCTGCCTGCAAAGATGCTCTTCCCTCTGTTCATTAGATGGATCCCATCTCTTCCTAGCAATCCTTCTTCATGGAACAACATCCCCTAGTTGAAGAATCCAAAGCCTTCTCTCCGACACCACCTGCGCAACCATGCATTTACTTCTACAATTCGATGGTCCCTACCTGGGCCTTTTCCTTCAACAGTGAGGATGGATGAGAACACGACTTGCGCCTCAAACTCCTTTATCCTTCT
Source organism: Emys orbicularis (assembly GCF_028017835.1). Taxonomy (NCBI): domain Eukaryota; kingdom Metazoa; phylum Chordata; order Testudines; family Emydidae; genus Emys; species Emys orbicularis. The sequence continues at coordinate 137,098,914 of NC_088687.1, read as the reverse complement.
TCCCAGCGCTACATAACCTGCAGTGACCCGCTGAAGGTTATTCTTGGTGGTATCATTGGTGCCCACGTGGAGAAGTAGGAAGGGGTAGCGGTCCGAGGTCTTGAGGGAGATCCCGAGCGGCCACGGCGCGCGAAACAGCTGTTTTGCGCGCCGCTGCTCCCCCTCCCTCCCTCCTAGGCTTGAGAGCCTGGGGGGAGGAGGCAGGGCTGGGGATTTGGGGAAGGGGCGGAGTTGAGGCGGGGCCGGGGGTGGGGTAATTAAAAAATGGGGGGGTATATAGCGCAGTACAAACAAGTAATTGTCTCTATGAAATTTTAGTTTGTACTGACTTCACTAGTGCATTTTATGTAGCCTGTTGTAAAACTAGGCTAATATCTAGATGAGTTGATGTCCCCCATGGAAGACCTCTGTGTACCCCCAGGGGTACATGTACCCCTGGTTGAGAACCACTGCTTTAAAGGGCCAAACCAACTGCCTTTAACATCAGCTGAAAGACTTCAATGGGAATTGGATCAAGCCATACATCTGTCTTTATACCTTATCTTTATCCTTGTCTGGAAAAGTGAGGCTGACGTGGTATATCTTGCTCAAATCCTAGTTTAGGTATTCGTAGCTAGAGTAATAAGACAGAGTGAATTCACCAGTAGAAACAAGTGTGAAGGGGTTTTAAATCAGCTCTGATGTTAGTAAAATTCTCAGGAAATAAAAAAACAGTAAGAGATACTGATCTACAGGCAGCTGGCAAAGAGGGAAGTTTGGACAAGGAATGATTTAGCACTCGCATGATTCACTCATTTTACCAAATGTTTAATGAACCATCCAGGCTCGGAGGGAGGATTCCACTTGCTCAACCATTTCCTAGAACAAGGCTCACGTCCTTCCAAGTTATGTTGTCAATACAGCAGGCTTTGGTTAACTAGAATATACCCAGTTGGGAAATTCACTCACTGGGAACATCTCCCCAGGAACCAGTTTAACCTAATGATAGTGAATGGCAATGATGGCTGCTTAGTGAGGACAGCGGGAGCCAAAGTTTTGCTTCCTGGGGCACATTTAGCTGGTGCCGAGGTGCTTCGCCAGGTGTGACAAATATTGAGAGGTTTATCCAAACGATCCTGCATCTGCCAATCCTTCCTGGCTTGCTCATCATTGACGTCTATATTGATTTGTATTAGGTTATGGTATGCTTCCTGTGGTAGCAAGCGGGAGTCCTGATCATTGATCAAGACCCCACTGCTCTAGGTGGTGAACAAACACAAAACAAAAAAGTCAGTGCCTATCCCGAAGACAGATCGAGGTGAACACGTAAACAATGAGACAATATTAGCCAGCTTAAAGGTCATCTCCTAAAATAACCCCGCTCCAGTAATTACCCACAAAGAACGGCATTGTGGCGGCAAGACAGAGAACCCGAAGGTTAATGAACCCCACTGAGAGAACCACTACCAGTGTGCCTTGCCAACCTCTCTCCTCTCCCTGCCTCCCACAAGCCAGGAAGGAGAGATGAGCCTGCGTCTGGAAGGTTAACGTTCTTGAGCAGTTGCAGAACAAGTAGGGAAAAGAAAACATGAAAGGTGTAGGGCCTAACACACAACACCCTACCACAGTCCCTTATCATACAGAAGGGGGGGCATAAGGATCCGAAAATAGGTAGGAGTTTACATTGAAAGGAGGAGGGTCATTAGGAATTGGATTTCAACATGGAGAAAATTCCCACAAAGGTGACAGGTGATATGATCCCATTTCAAGTCTAAAGGGCCCTTCCTGGAGCAATGAACCCACACGGGAAGGGATGGGAAACTACACCTCCATCACTAGACTCCTGACTTGTGGGGTTCCACAAGGATCAATTCTTTTTCTGGTCCTTTTGACATCTACATCTACATCACCACAAGGTGAACTAGAGAGATGACTTGGACTCAAGTGCCACCAATATGCTGATGATAGACAGCTCGACCTACCCTTCGCCATACACAATCTCACGACTACCACCAATTTGGTCTAGTCCTTGAACAATATCAGTTCATGGATGCAGAACAGCTGGCTGTGGCTGAACTCAAGCAAGACAGATGTTGGTGAGCAGAGGAAAGTATTTTGAAGAGCTTGCAGCCACAGTTCAGTCTTCTTTGGTTGGAGACACACGCCCACACTTGGCCAATTCAGTCTGTAGACTAGGCGTGCTCTGGGATTAATCATTGACACTAAATGCTCACATAGCAGCATCCACAAATAACACTTTAATAGAGTCCAAGGCCAGAAGAGACCATTGGGGTCTGACCTCTTGTAGAACACAGAGCATAGAACTTCCTCAAAATAATTGCAAGAGCAGATCTTTCTGAAGAACATCTAATCTTGATTTAAAAATCATCCGTAATGGAGAATCCACCACAACCCTTGGTAAATTGTCCCAATATTTAATTACCCTCTCAGATGAAAACGTACGCCTTATTTCCAGTATGGATTTATCTAGCTTCAGCTTCCAGCCATTAGACTGTGTTATGCTTTTCTCTGCTAGATTGAAGAGCCCATTATTAAATATTTGTTCCCCATGTGGGTACTTCTAGACTAATCAAGTTACCCCTTAACCTTCTCTTCGTAAAGCTAAATAGACGGAGCTCCCTGGAGTCTATCACTATGAAGCAGGTTTTCTAATCCTTTAGTCATTCTCAGGGCTCTCCTCTGAATCCTCTTCAATTTATCAACATCCTTCTTGAATTGTGGGCACCAGAACTGGACACAGTATTCCAGCAGCAGTTGCACCAGTGCCAAATTAGGAGAGAAAATAATCTACCATCTCCAGCTGGCTAGTAGACTCCATCCTATCCTGGAAGATAGTGGCCTGGCCTCAGTTATCCACACCTTAGTCACCTCCTGTCTGGACTACAGCAATGCAAAATACCTGGGTGAAGCCTTCAGCACTCAGGGAACTCCAGCTCTGCTCAGCCAGACAGGCTACTCTGAGCACTCTGGCCTCCGCTCGCTACACTAGCTTCCCATAGAAGTTTGAATCTGGTTCAAGGTCTCGTTCCTCCTCTTCCAGGTGCTCCATGGCCTCAGTCCAGGATACTTAAAAGATCGATTCAAGCTCCAGAGGAGAAAAGCAGCAGGAGTTTGCCTGGGAACCGTCCGAGAGGCGCTACGGTGAGTGCTGCATTAGGGGGGCTGTGTTGTGAGCTGGTGGGGTGAATATCGGAGTGGCTGCCTGCTTTGACCATTTGTTTCATTCGTGCTGGTTGCAGGGACCATGTGTTTGTTTGAAAAGTGTGAATTGGGAGTGCTTTGTTCCAGGTGGGCCTTGAGTGGTTGATTAGAAGAAAGGCTTTGAGCCAGGGCAACTGCTTTGAGCCAGCAGCCTTATTTTTTTTTTTAAAAAGCAGCCAGTTGCAAACTGAGTGAGCTGTGAACAGAGGGAGAGAAGCAAAATAGAGGAAGTTTGCCTGGGAGGAGTTCCCACAGAGTTTTTTTGCCTTTCAGGCTTCTGTGAGCAGTAAATACAACATGTGAAGAGGCTCTTAGAAGGAAGACAATATGGAGAGTGAGCAATCAGCTGTTGTGACCTGCACAGGATGTGCCATGTTTGTCTTTCTCCCAGAGGATAGAAGCGTCTTTGTCTCCATATTGGAAGAGAAGCTTAAAGTTCTAGAGACCCAAGTATCAACCCTGCGTTGCATCAGAGAAAACGAAGACTTACTGGATAGAAGTCACCGTTTGGTACTGCAGACACAGCATGCTGAAGAATCAGAGAAGGCAGTGCAAAACGGGGAAGAAAATTGTCAGCATGTGACCTCCAGAAGAAGAAAGAGGAGAACCCATGTAGGTAAGAAACTGTTTTCAGGCTCTCTGCACAGGTAATACGTCGGAGAATGGTTTGGAAGAGTCATCTGAGGGAAGGGATCAGAAGGAGACCCCATTGCCCGGAAGGCCTGGGATGCATTGTCCTAGGAATGGGGGGGGTTCCATGACCACCACTCCCAAGAGGAGGAGACGGGTAGTGGTGGTCGATGACTCCCTCCTAAGGGGATGGAGTCATCTGTCTGCCGATCAGACTGGGAGACTTGAGAAGTGTGCTGCTTGCCTGGAGCTAGAATTCAGGATGTGACGGAGTGTCTGCTGAACCTAATCAAGACCTCGGACCGCTACCCCTTCCTACTTCTCCACGTGGGCACCAATGATACCACCAAGAATAACCTTCAGCGGGTCACTGCAGGTTATGTAGCGCTGGGAAGAAGGATAAAGGAGTTTGAGGCGCAAGTCGTGTTCTCATCCATCCTCACTGTTGAAGGAAAAGGCCCAGGTAGGGACCATCGAATTGTAGAAGTAAATGCATGGTTGCGCAGGTGGTGTCGGAGAGAAGGCTTTGGATTCTTCAACTAGGGGATGTTGTTCCATGAAGAAGGATTGCTAGGAAGAGATGGGATCCATCTAATGAACAGAGGGAAGAGCATCTTTGCAGGCAGGCTTGCTAACCTAGTGAGGAGGGCTTTAAACTAGGTAAGTGGGGAAGTGGGATACCAGGAGGAAACACAAGGAGGAGGGTGCAACAGGGGAGGCCTCCTGATTCATACTGAGAAAGAAGGGCAATCAGCTAGTTATCTTAGGTGCCTGTACACGAACGCAAGATTGCCTTCTATGATGAGCTAACTGGCTCTGTGGATATGGGGAAAGCGGTGGACGTGATATACCTTGACTTTAGCTAGGCTTTTGATATGATCTCCCACAGTATTCTTGCCAGCACATTAAAGAAGTATTGATTGGACGGCTGGAGTATAAAGTGGCTAGAAAGCTGTCTAGATCGCCAGGCTCAATGGGTAATGATCAACAGCTCAATGTCTTGTTGGCAGCCGGTATCAAACGGAGTGCCCCAGGGGTCGGTCTTGGGACGAGTTTTGTTCAACATCTTTATTAATGATCTGGATGATGGGATGGATTGCATCCTCAGCAAGTTGATGGATGACACTAACCTGGGAGGAGAAGTAGATATGCTGGAGGGTAGGGATAGGGTCCAGAGTGACCCAGATAAATTGGAAGATTGGGCCAAAAGAAATCTGATGAGGTTCAACAAGGACAAGTGCAGAGTCCTGCACTTGGGATGGAAGAATCCCATGCACTTCTACAGGCTGGGGACTGACTGTCTAAGCAGCAGTTTTGCAGAAAAGGACCTGGGGATTACAGTGGACGAGAAGCTGGATATGAGTCAACAGTGTGCCCTTGTTGCCAAGAAGGCCAATGGCATATTGGGCTGTATTAGTAGGAGCATTGCCAGCAGATGGAGGTAAGTGATTATTCCCCTCTATTCGGCACTGGTGAGGACACATCTGGAGTATTGCATCCAGTTTTGGGCCCCCCACTACAGAAAGGATGTGGGCAAATTGGAGCGAGTCCAGCGGAGGGCAATGAAAATGACTAGAGGGCTGAGGCACATCACTTATGAGGAGAGGCTGAGGGAACTGGGCTTATTTAGTCTGCAGAAAGTGAAAGTTGGTCTTTAATAAGTGGTGGAATCTCCATCCTTAGAGGTTTTTAAGGCCCGGCTTGACAAAGCCCTGGCTGGGATGATTTAGTTGGTGTTGATCCTGCTTTGAGCAGGGGATTGGACTAGATGACCTCCTGAGGTCTCTTCCAACCCTAATATTCTATGATTCTATTATATTCTATATTCTAATTCTGCTCACTGTGGGATAAGAGGCTTTTACACTATTCAGCCACTAGCCAATACACTAGTAGTTTTTGTTAGGAGACTAGAAGAGCTTGGTTTGTTTAGCCTAGAACAGGGGTCGGCAACATTCGGCACGCGGCTCGCCAGGGTAAGCACCATGGCGGGCCGGGCCAGTTTTATTTACCTGCTGACGCGGCAGGTTCGGCTGATCGCGGCCCCCACTCGCCGCGGTTCGCCGTCCCGGGACAATGGGGGTGGCGAGAAGCGGCACGGGCGAGCGATGTGCTGGCCGCGGCTTCTCGCCACCTCCATTGGCCCGGGACGGCGAACCGCAGCCAGTGGGGGCCACGATCGGCCGAACCTGCTGCGTCAGCAGGTAAATAAAACTGGCCCGGCCCGCCAGGGTGCTTACCCTGGCGAGCCGCGTGCCGAATGTTGCCGACCCCTGGCCTAGAAAAAAGAAGGCTGAGAGGAGATATGATTTCCCCCTATAAATATATTGGGGGTAAACACAGTGGAGAGATAAGAGCTATTTAAGCTAACAGGCAACGTTGGCACGAGAACAAATGGGTATAAACTGTCTGTGAATATATTCAGGCTGGAAAGTAGAAGGTTTCTAACCATCAGAGGAGTGAGGTTCTGGAACAGCCTTCCAAGAAGAATAGTGCGGGACAAACAACCTAATTAGTTTAGCTTGATAAGTTTATGAACAGGATGATACCATGGGATTGCCTGCAAATAGCTGGAGTCTAGACTGGACGACTCAGGAGGTCCCTTCTAGTACTTTGCTCCTATATTAAATTAGGCTGCCATCCTTCCTGGAGATTTCCGGTCTTGTCTTGTTTATTGTTGGGAAACTCTTATTTCCTGCAAAACTCTCCTGTATGGGTGCAACAAGTCCCCAAACCAATGTAAGGCCTATGCCACATTTACATATCTTAAACAGAGTTATTTCAGGTAAGGACTATAGCTTGCTGTATGCCCGTAAAACTTATGGCACTATATAAGTGAGTAAAAACCGAGCAAGCTTGTTAGGACTCCCGTCTCTCGCTTAAACCAGGTAATTCAGCAGGATCAGCTTAAAGCAGGTGGAGTGACAGAGAGCAGTTTCAGTCTTACTGTTATCATGGCAATGTAAGATACGCTCATGCAATGCCAATAGGCCACAACGCGTTGCAGAGTTAAATAAGAGCGCAAAAGATTTTAGCATCAGCAAAGAAACCAACACAGGAAAAGGTATTTGAGTTAATTTTGGGACATCTGATCTCTTTTCTATTCTGTAATGATTACAATGTTTGGAAAACAAGATAACAGATGTGCTAATGTCCCAAGTCCTGTAATATTTTGACTGGCATGAACAAAATAAAAAATCAGATGCAGTTAGAGCTATTCACATCCATCTAGACAGCTCTGTGCAAAATTAAACAAAAATAAAATAAAATGGAAGGAACCAAGGGCATGATTCTGCCAACGCTTACTTGTGCATGTAAACTCACCGAGTCCAACACAGCTACTCACGTGACTAAGTGTTTGCAGGATCAAGCAGGGCAAAGGCTTATCCTTTAAACAGATTAGTCTGTGATTCTTGGTCAATGATCATTTTTAAAGCATATTCCATTCCCAGGCCCTTTGGAAACCTAAACCTGGCATTAGGTTTGTTTATATTTACAAGTACTATAAATTATAGATGTCACATGAGCAGATATCTGTAGCAAAGGCTGTTATTTTCAGAGCCTATGGTTAGTAATGGCAAGTCCCATAAAGGCTAAACATGATTTCCCATTTGGAGGCATTTAAAGAATGATTTTTTGGCAGGACAAATATACTCTTAAAATTCAGCAGAGAAATGCAATTTGCTTGCCCTCTAAAATTCTCAATTAAACCAGCTTACCTTATATACACACACACATCGTATGTATTGATGTGGAGCCTAAAGGGAAAGCTGCATACAGTTAAATAAATAATCTAGACTTATGGAGAAAGGCTATAACTAGAGTTGGTTGGAATTTTTCCTTTTCATTTGTGAAACATTTCAAAAACATTTCTATTTTGAAGTTTTTGAAATGTATATATTTTACATTTTTTCCATGGTTACCTAAAATTTTCCAAACCACAGTATGACCAGGTGGCTCCCTACAGGAGGCCCCTGGGTCTTATTACACTCCATCTCAGGAAGCAACCAGCTAGGAGGAAAATAGCAGCGAAGGTGCGTCCTCCAAGATTGCCTAGAGAGAACTCTCCAGAGCAGCCATTTTGGAAAATACAGAGATCTGGTCCTCCAAGGGGGGCTAGCAGGGCCCTGTTGGCTAAGATAAAAAAAAGCTGGCTGACCTTAACTGTTCAGCTCCTGACTGGGACCAGAGGAGTGAAGAAAGATGCTCCTCTCTGGCCAAAGGAGCTTGGCAATCAGACAGAGTTAATGGCTGGCTGAACTTATATAGCTGGAACTGCAGAGAGAGAACAACCTGACGACACTGGCCCTGAAACAGGGGTGGATGTAAAAGGACCCTCTAGGAAGAGGACCAGGGAAATAGCAGCAAAGGATTGAAGTTGAGCACTACGTGGCTGCTGTGTATAGGATCCCTGGGCTGGGATCCGGGGAAGTGGGTGGGGCCGGGTTCCCCCAACACCACAGGTAAAGTGGAATAAACCCCAAGAAGGAGACTGGGTTTATTTGGGAGCCTGAACAGGGGATGAATTTAAAGGGCCCAGAGCCAGGGCTGAAGTAGGGCCTAATGAGGGCAAAGACTATTTATTGGTTTCTAATATCCTGAAAGGGGTTCATTCAGACTTCGTGACTTGGCTGGAGGGCCAAACCACTGAAGACCCACAAAGGTTGACTAGCAACCTACAGAGGTGCCAGGAGTGGAGAAAGATCCACAATACCACACCCAGCTGCAAGGAGGCACTCAAGAAGTAAGTGTCCTCCTTTACAAACAGGGACCCCTATGTGGGACAGAACTGGAATGGGTGTATCAAGCATTTATATACACACTTAGCCAATCAGTCAGGAAAACACGACAACACCAGTACCCAGTCAAAAGCTGCACAGTGACAAACAAAAAATATTCATTAAAAAAACACCTGCATTTTTGCAAAAACAGCACACATTTTTTTTTAAGTTTTTGTATAATCAAAATATTTCATTAGAACCTGTCAGCAGTGAAAGACTGCCTTGTGCAAAGTCCCAATTCAAGTGGCCTAGGTCAGTCCTGGATCCAAGCAGCAGTGGCTTAAATCTGATCAACGGAAAAGTCCATAAACATAACATAAATGAAAGCCTTTGGTCCTCAGGGCTCCTATCTCCAGTTACCGCCTTGTACTTTCAGGAGGTTATAAGTCTCTCAGAGCCAATGTGGTGCTAGCTCATCTGGGAGAGAGTAGTTGCTCCTTTGAATTCTCAAGTTCTTTTGCCCCTTTCTCATCCTGTTCCTCTCTTCTTATATTTGGATTTGCCCTCATTAGCTACAGCAGCTGTGAGTGTGTGTGTGTGTGTGTGTGCGCGTGTGTGTGTCTCCATCACTGACATTTATCCACCCCTTCCTACCTGTGTACCTGTGTTTTGTGTGTGTGGTGGGCAGGGGGGAGGGGAAGGGAGAGTTGTAGACTCCATCACAGAACCAAAATGTCTTTGCAAAGATTTGTTTTCAAATATGCTATTTTTCAATGAAAGCAAATTTGTTTGAAAACATTTGACTACTCTAACTATAACGCCGTAAAACTTTCACCTCATGTTTTTAATAAGAGGGAATCTGTTGTGAAGAAGAAACTATATACAAGAAGGTGAATATTTATAGACATTTCTGATCTATTCTGCCACATCAAATTTAGCCTGGCTTTGCCTCACTTACCCATCCCTGTGGTATCCTAGCTCTAATAAAGTACCATATGCAGGCAGACCATTCAAAAGAATACATTCTCCATTTCTTCCTCATGGACACCATTGGCAGCATGCTTCAATTCACACCCCCCTTCATCCCCAAACACACAATTCTCTCCTTGGAAGAAAGGACTCTTGCTGGCTTATTGTTGAGAGAAATCTTGTGCAAAGAGAGAGAAGCTGTACATCTTAGCTGGCACATGGTGGGATCCAAGGTCCTTTTATGCTTAATGGGAGGAAGTTCCACAACTGGGGGCCAGCCAATGAGAATGTCCAGTCTATTCCAGCCATGAATCTCACTCTTGATTCTGATAACTATCATTCTAGTGATCATCTTAGGTCATAGTCATGGAGATGGTCTCTGAGTAGCTAGGGCCTAGTCCCTTGAAGATCTGGATCAAAGACAAATTAAATCTTGTAGTGGGCAGGGAGCTGTCTACTGTGCAAAGCCTTGGACAGGTGTGTTCTTAGCACCCTGTTTTACACTGTACATGGGCTGCCATTTTTTGGCGCATCTGTAGCTTTTTCCATGACACCACTTCCCACCTTAGGTGCAGTGTGTTGCAGTAGTTGAGCATGGAAGTGATGAGCACCTGGACTACTGTGGACAAGTCCTCATCTGAAAAGAAGTGGCACATCTTCCTAGCCAGCTATCTGCTGATATCATTAGGGTATCCAGGGGCAAAGTGGAGTCTGGAAGGACCCCGAGACTGCATAACACCTTCACAGGTCTGTGACATCAATGACTCTGGGTTTAATTCAGCCTAGATTGGCAGAGAAAAAGTCATTGCTATCCATACAAACATGGACAAATTGCCAAGGATGAATAAAAAAAAAAATAGTGCAAGTATGTAGGGACAAAATCAGGCTAAGGCATATCCAGGGACATAAAAAGCAACAAGAAGAGGTTATTTAAATACATTAGGAGCAAGAGAAAATGAAGGAAAGTGTAGGCCCATTACTTGGCAGGGAAGGAGAGGTAATAAAGGGTGACACCAAGAAGGGCGAGGTGTTTAGTTCCTATTTTGCTTCAGTGTTAAAAAACAGTTAATTGGGACCGGATATTTAACACAATTAGTATTAACAAGGAGGGGGGAGGCAGTGGGAAAGAACACAAGCGAGATTAGAGAAAGAATAAGGTTAAAGATTTTTAGATAAGTTAGATGTATGCAAGGTGGCAAGGCCTAATGAAATTCACCATAGGGTACTTAAGGACGTAGCTGAACCAATCTTGGAACCATTAGCGATTATCTCTGAGAGCTCATGGAGGACAAGTGAGGGCCTGGAGAGTGGCAAACTTACTATCTTTAAAAAGGGAAACAAATTGGCCCTGGGGACTTATAGGCCAATCAGCCTAACTTCAATTCCTGGAATGATACCAGAACAAATTGTTAAACAATTGATTTGTAAGCACTTAGAGGATAATAGAGTGATAAGTAATAGCCAGAATGGATTTGTCAAGAAGAAATCATGCTAAAATAACCTCATTTCCTTCTTTGACAGACTTACGTCTTAGTGGATAGGGTGAAGCAGTAGACACATCTTGCTTTTTAGTAAGGCTTTTGACACATACCTGTCAGGGATGGTCAAGATATACTTGGTCCTGCTTTAGTACAGGGGTATGAACCAGATGACCTCTGGATGTCCCTGCCAGCCCTACACTTGTGGTTATTCTCATTTTAGAGATAGGCAAGTTGAGGCATAAAGCAGTGAAGTGATTTCGCTAAGGACACCCAGCAGTTCATGGGCAGAGCCAGGAATAGAACCCAGCTATCCCAAATCCCAGAGCAGTGAGCTATCCACTAATCTCCACTGCCTTCAAGAAAACACTAGCAAACATTTTAAATCACTCTGCAATTGCTCTATAACACATGGGACAGGTTTCAGAGTGGTAGCCGTGTTAGTCTGTATCAGCAAAAAGAACTCGGAGTCCTTGTGGCACCTTCGAGACTAACAAATTTATTTGGGCAGAGGCTTTCGTGGGCTAGAACCTACTTCATCAGATGCATGGAGTGGAAAATACAGGGGACAGACTACAAGATAGTTCAGTGTGCTAGTAAAGTCTTACGGGCACTTATTTGTGATGAACTCTGAGCAATCAGTCCCATAAACATGTCAATAAAACATTTATGCCACTCTAACCACCGTATAATCTCTCCTGCATTCTGCCTGGGAGCGGGGAGGGAATGGGAATTCCAGTTATGTAAATGAATAAGATTTCGGCAACTAACCTAATGTAATCTAATTTCTCTCTCTCTCTCTCTCTCTCACACACACACACACACACACACTGCTATTTACAATATTTAGCCAAAACAGGCTTATCTTAAATCTTAAGGCCAAAAGGTCATCAAGAGTGATCTCCTGCATAACACAGGCCAAAAACCCCTCACCCAATAATTTCTGCATCAAGTCCAGAATTTCTATCCTAGGTGGTTTTTACCTACGACTGACAGACAAGTGGCCTGTCTTTTACACTTTGACAACACTTGTGTAGCTTGGCATGCAATCAAGTCTCATTTCTTTGAGTCAAATTGAAAATGGACACACAAGGCCAATCAGCCTCGAATCAGAGAGAAGGTTTTGACAGACTGTCTTAGAAGCAGGGCCGGCTCCAGGCACCAGCTTGTCAAGCAGGTGCTTGGGGCGGCCACTCCGGAGAGGGGCGGCACATCCAGCTATTTGGCGGCAATTCGGCGGATGGTCCCTCACTCCGGCTCGGAGCGAAGGACCTTCCGCCGAATTGCCGCCACAGATCGCGATCGCGGCTTTTTTTTTTTTTGGCTGCTTGGGGCGGCCAAAACCCTGGAGCCGGCCCTGCTTAGAAGAAGCTGGGTATATAACCCATTCGGTCTTAAAGCAGCTTTCATTTTCTTTAAACCAGTAGTTGTCATTGTCATGCTACCCATTTCATCTGGACCCGATTCTCCAGCGTTGTGAATGGCTGTAAATACAGAGGGCAGCTCGAATGACATGCCCACGTTCAACATTTGCTGGTATCAGTCAACGAGCTGTCACAGATTGTAATAGATTTTCTCCTAGAAGATGTCATTGCCTCTGACAATCATGCCTAGTGGTTGGAGCATGGATCACAGCTAGGCATAGGACTGGGCCTGAGCCAAGGGGGGACCTGGAATCAAGATACAGGGACGGGCTGGGTTAGTGCCAAGATCAGAGTCTGTAGACAAACAAAGATCAGAACTGTAGCCAGCGTCCAGGTTAGGGTTACCCCCTTTGAAATGCAAAACAAACAAACAAAAAAGCAACCCCCGCCCCACACAACAAACCCAGTGCAACCCCAACCCCTAACCACAAGGCAACTCATAGAATCTAGAGAGATATCAATCTTATCTATATGTGTTAGCGTTGATAACGAAGAGGGGGTGTTTGTTTTATCAGCACATTTTGCCAGCCAGTCTTTGTAGTCTGTTTCGTTTAGCCAGTGGTCATTGAATGTGCAGTTTCTGATTTGAGTATTTTTCCCCCGCCCCAAGAGTGTAGTAGGATCACTTGCACCATCGCCCTGATCTTCCATTATTTAATATGCCTCGTACGTCTCCTCACTGTCGTGTGAACTCAAAACCTCTCTCACAACCACACCTGGGGCACTTGCGTGTTGGTGGGCAGACAACTGCTGTATTTTCAACAGTTTTGATCGGTTATCTCTTAACACTGCGAAAATGGGAACACTGCAGCATCTTTAGCTGGACACAGAAACTTTTAACATTAGATAGCCCAGTGTGTTGTGATAATAATGCAAATCTTTAGACCAGGGGTAGGCAACCAATGGCATGCGTGCCAAAGGCGGCACGCGAGCTGATTTTCAGTGGCACTCAAACTGTCCGAGTCCTGGCCACCGGTCTGGGGGGGCTCTACATTTTACTTTAATTTTAAATGAAGCTTCTTAAACATTTTAAAAACCTTATTTACTTTACACACAACAATAGTTTAGTTATATATTATAGACTTAGAGAAAGAGATCTTCTAAAAACGTTAAAATGTATTACTGGCACGTCAAACCTTATATTAGAGTGAATAAATGAAGACTCGGCACACCACTTCTGAAAGGTTGCTGACCCCTGCTTTAGACCCACGTAAAAATAAAAATCTTGCAGATTAAATTTTTTTGGCAACTAGCAAATCCATAAGAAACCTAGCCAGGCCAGTCAGATACCAGCCAGGTGGTAACCTTAGTCCTGATACATGCCAAAGGTTGAAACCAGATAGAGTCTGAGGGTTTCGGGGGAGGGGGTTGGATCAGGAAGCAGAGGCCAGGCTGGATCAGGCCAGTGATGAGGCTGGAGTGAGGCTAGTGCAGGGCACGGAGTCAGAGAGCTAAAGGCCAGAGGGACCCCCAGATCATCTCGTGTGACCTCCTGTATAGCACAGGCCACTGACGCCACCCCCATAGCAAGCGCAACACCAGAATTAGACCACGGTATTATAGCCCTCAGGAGAGTAAACTATTGTGTGCTCTGGGAGAGAACAGGAGGGACTGAGGTGCCGAGGCACTTGCAATGGCAGTGAGAGATACCCAGATGAACCTACTGAGCGACGAGTGCCCCACACTGTAGAGGAAGGTGAACTCCCCCCCCTGCCCCCGCCAAGGCTGCTGCCAATCTGACCTGGGTGAAAATTCCTTTCTGACCCCCACAAATGGCGATCAGTTTGCCCTGTGCATGTAAGCAAGGACCCGCCAGCCAAGCGCCTAAGAGAGAGACAGACATCTGCACCCCCTCAGACTACCAGCTCACCCCGTCCAGTGTCCCATCTCCAGTTGTGGCCATCTCTGATGCCTCAGAGGAAGAAGAAAAAAACAAACCCAGAATACATTGGGGGTGGTGGGGAGAAGATTCCTTTCCTGATCCTTACAGGTGACAAAGAAGGGGGCAGAAAGCATGGGATTGTGAAAACATTATTAATGCATAGTATTTGTCAGAAGGTAGTGCCTAGGAGCCCAGGTCATATGCCAGGACCCCCTTGTGCTAGGCGTGGTCCAAACACAAAACAAAAACAAAGTCCCTCCCGACCCCCAGCCTACTCAATCATATGCTAGTGGTGCAATGCCTTTGGGGCTGATCCTTGGTGCTCCTCACCAACTCCTGTACAGGACCGTGCTGTTCTCAGGTATATGCATCCTGATCATGCAAACCCGGACTCAGTCCCATTGGCTCACAGGAGTAAGGGTTTGCAGGATCATATCCATACGCAGTATAATGAGGCAAGGAAGGCACAGAGAGGAAGCATAGTCCAGTGGTTAGAACACGGACTTGGGAGATTTGGGTGGGGCTTCCTGCTCTGCTTCTGTGTAACTTCGGGTGAGTCACGTAGGCCCAGATCCACAAAGGGAGTTAGGTGCTGAAATGCCTTTGAGGATCTGGGCCTCACTCTCTTTGTGCCTCAGGTCCATCATCCAACTTTTCAGTGCCTCAGTGTACTGCTTTGCAAAACAGGTACAACCCCAGGAGACAGGACTTCCCACCCGAGGGCTCTTGGAACGTTTCTGCTCTGCAATCCTCAGAAATCAGATTACTGATGATCTGCCCCGAATGCAGACGTTTACCTCAGCTGCATAGCATCCTTTCACACCTGGAAAGAAATGGGAATATATGGGTTATATCAGCAGCGGGACAGAAAGTGACTTGAAAGCCATCTAAAAAACAATTTAAAAACACTCTGAAAATGAAACCTCAACATTTTTTAATTTGCCAGAGGAGGGAAGAGAACGGTCGAAGGGGACAGGCACATGAAAAACAACAAGGCAAAAATAACGTCCACTGCACCCCCAGTTCTTACTTTAATATTTCTCAGCCTCCAGCTCATGTTATTGTATGTGGAACTTCCTCCTGTTCTGAAATAGGCAGAGAGAGAGGGTCTCTCCTTAAAGAGTAACTGTAATGCACTGCAACACGGCACAGAGCATTCTGTTTAGAGACAGTCCTGCTCAGATATCTGGAGGGAGCAAGTGTGAGACTGGTTAAAAAGCAAGATGCTGGGAGTCAGAAAATCTGAGTTTGATTCCCAACTCTGTTGCAGATTTCCTAGGTGACCTGGGGCAAGTCACTTCAGCGCTCCGTGCCTCAGTTTCCCCTCTCCAGAGGGTGTGTGTGATGGGGTGAGTAAGTAAAAAGAGCCAATTAACTCGTTACAAGCTTCACCTGGAGGAGAGAAAGGGCAGATAAGCTATGATGAAGCAGGGCAGGCTGAGCTGGTATAAAGCCTGGAAGTGGCAAGCAAGAGGGTATGGCAGGAAAAAACCTCTGTGGTCACTCTCTAGAGAGGAGAGCTGGTAAAAAAAAAAAAAAAAAAAAAAAAAGAACAAGAAGGAGTGAATGCTGTGACCCTGCCTGGGAATACAGTCTCTGGCAAGAACCTGAGACAGGGTTAGGCTGACCAGATAGCAAGTGTGAAAAATCAGGACAGGCGGTGGGGGGTAATAGGAGCCTATATAAGAAAAAGCCCCAAATATTGGGACTGTCCCTATAAAATCGGGACATCTGGTCACCCTAGACAGGTGGAGGAGCCACCAGGAGCCGAGAAAGCTCCAGAGGTGGGTCAGAGCAAGAGAAGAAGAAAGGTAGGAGGGTGCTTAGGGAAACAGCAACAGGACCTGGGATTGCATAGACTGTGGTTGCTAGTAATAGGTTCCCTGGGCTGGAACCCGTCATAGGGGACAGCCCTGGGTTCCCCTACTAGCCACTGGTGAAATGGCACAGTCTGGGCAGGGTATTGGACGAATAGGGTTTTGATACCCTGGAAGGGGAGGACTATCGTGACCTGCCCAGAAGGCCAAGCCATGAAGAGGGGGAAATTGAGTCCAGAAAGGAAGAGAGGCCATGGGGTGAGCCACCAGAGGGGACGTCAGACTGGCCAAGAGCTAATCCCCAGACGAGCCCCACTGAGGCGCCCCAGAGGTAAGTGGTGAATCTTGTGACAGAGGGCTAGTCCATGTGTAAAGTACTTTATATAGCCAAACATCTCAAAGGATATAACCCCTGGGCCAGATCCTCAGCTGGTGTAAATTGACACAGCTCAGCCGAGTGTATTTTGTCCTGTCTCCTGTGATTGAGCTATGACTCTACTCACTGGAGCTAGGCTGGTTTACACCCACTGGGGATCTGTCCCCTAAATGTAAAGCATTATTAATTATTATATTCTATTTTTTTTGGTTTCTTACCTGCAGAGCCTGTGTCACAGAAACTGCCATCTTGAGTAATTCAATAGTCCTGAAAATATTAGAATGCATTTATATAAGTCAACAGTATCCGCCTCCAGATGGAATACCGTGCTCAGTTCTGACCACCCCATCTCAAAAGAGAGCAGCAAAAGGAAGTATCAGGACCAGGCAAAGAAAATTACTAGAGGCCTAGAGAGTTTTCATATGAGGCAAGATTTACAAGAGTAGGACTGTTTAGACAGGACAAATGGGGACAAGAAGGATTCCTATAAAATAGCCAGTGGTGCAGAGAAGGTGCATCAGGCAGTCTTCATCCCCCTTTCCCATCAGAATAATAAATAGGCCGCAACAGATATAAAAGTGACAAAAGTATATTTCTCCCCACCATCACCCATCATATAATTTACACGTGGAACTCACTGCCACAAGATGTCATTGAGGCCAAGATATTAGAAAGACCCCAAAAAACTTTAGACATTTATGTGGATAATGAGAACCTCCAAAACCACTAAGTTACTGTGCTTTTAATATGCGGGATATAAATCCCAATGCTTCTGGGAATAAGCCATCTACTAACTGACAGGGGTTAGGAAATGTCCCCCTAGAGGCATGTTGTTCCACAATTATGTCAAAGACCTGCAATCAGAAAGCATGCCCCTGCCCCTGAAATGCGGTCAGCCATCCAATTAATGCTGATTACCTCCAAATATGAGCAGACAGTCACTGTCTAGGCTGCTTGCATTGATCTCTGATTGCATATTGTTCATTAAATGGTGAAAGACAGATGCAGACTGATTTTAATTGCTGTATTCTCACCTTCGTATTTTAAAGAATGAAAACAAATGCACACACAGAGCAGCAAGCTACATATACATGTTTGTTTATTTTTGGTGATGAAAATTTGGAGAAGGGTTTAATGGACTTTAACAAATGTGTTTTTTCCATTAGGTAAAATACAGTGCACAAAAAAATCCCAATATAAAAACCCCCTCTAATGTTCCTAAAACAAGGGTGTTTTATTCTATTATCATAAGAGTATATTTCAGCATTAAAGAAAACCAAATCCCCAAACAAGGCAAGCTGGTCAAAGGAGAAGCTAAAATATAGGCAAAAGACAACAGTAGCCAAATCATTTTGTCCTTCCCTTGGTAAAACCCCCATTGTGTTTCAGCGCTGTTCAGAGGCAGCATAGCTGGTCTGGGTGGTGGACAAATGAGCAGAGGGAGTGTAGAAGGGGGAAACTTTCCCCTGGGAATATTGAGCAACTGCAGAAGCATTCCCCGGAAGCTGCTCCACTTCAGCGGCTGGAGACACTTCTGCAGCAGGTTCTTATGGGCTGAATTTTCATTGGGAGTTGCCAGCTACTGAGGTCTTTTGAAAATCTGGCCCTGAGTGTCTCCCCACAATAGGAAGAGGATAGAAGGATCTAAGTAGTGGCAGGGTCGCCAGCCCGGTCCCTTCTTCGGAGATTCATCAAATAAAGGAAATGTAAAAGTGCTCCCTTTAACTGGGATGGAAGCGTGTGAAGAACTGGATTGCTAGGGGCATGATGCACGTCAAAGTGGAGATTGGATTCCTGCAAAGATATACTGGAAATTTATACATTCCAAGGCCAGAAGGGACCACTGTAATCATCTAGTCTGCCTTCCTATATATCACAGGCTATGGAACTGCCCCAAAATAATTCCTAGAGCAGATCTTTTAGAAAAACATCCAATCATGATTTTAAAATTGTCTGTGATGGAGAACTGGAAGAGAGGCAGCTAACAGGAGAGGTTTGGAGTAGCTCCAGCTGCAGTCTCTGTACCTGGAGGTAGCAGGCCTTGGTGAGTGGTGGTTTGGTTCATCTGTGGGTTGGTTGGTTGTTATTGTGTGTATGGGCTGTGTAGCGGGCTTGTGGGCCCCGGAGTAAGCCCTTGGAGCTTGGATTAGCCAGCTGTTTGAAGTCTGAATGGGTAATCACTCCCTGGTGGTGATAATAGCACTTTCCATTCCACTACTATCTACGGAGAATGTTAAACAGAAGCTACTAAAATTAGACATTTTAAAATCAGCAGGTCCAGACAAATTGCATCCAATAATTTTAAAAGAGCTGGCCGAGGAGCTTGCTGGACTGTTGATGATGTTTTTCAATAAGTCTTGGAGCACTGGGGAAATTCTAGAAAACTAGAAGAAAGCTAATGTTGTACCAATTTTTAAAAAGGGTGAACTGGATGACCTCAGTAATTGTAGGCCTGTCAGCCTGACATCGATCCCAGGCAAGATTATGGAGTGGCTGATATGCGAGTTGATTAATAAAGAATAAAAGAGGGCAATGTAATTAATGCAAAATATGGGTTTATGGAAAATAGTTAATTTGATAGGATCTTTTTTTTTTTATATGATACAGGTCTGTCGCATCTTACGCGCGCGATTTCAACTTTATGCGGTCGGCAAAAACAAAAAACAAAAAAAAAGAAGAGAAAAATAACAATTTTAATACTATACCTGGAGTGCGGGCGATTTCGCCCGCCATTGAACTCAATGGAATTTTGGCTATACGCGGTTTTCGCTTTACGCGCTAACCTTGGAACGGAACCCCTGCGTAAGATGAGACAGACCTGTATTACAAGCTTGGTTGACAAAGGTAATAGTATTGACATAATCTATTTTGACTTGGTGCCGCATGACATTTTGATTCTAGTTTTCTTAAAGATATAAAATTAACATGGCATACATTCAATAAATTAAAACCTGGTGAAGAGGTCTCAAAATGTAAAAGTAAATGAGGAAGCATCATTGAGTGGGTCTGTTTCCTGTGGGGTGTCATTGATTCTTGGCCGTACATTCTTTAACATTTTTATCAATAACCTGGAAGAAAACAGAAGATTATCACTGCTAAAATGTGCAGATGACTCAAACTGGGGGAGTGGTGGATAATAAAAGCACTAGTCACAGATTCAGAGAGATCTGGATTGCTTGGTAAATTGGGCCCAAGCAAACGTGTTTTGACATGGTTAAATGTATACATCTAGGAGCAAAGAATGTAGGCCATACTTACCGGGTGGGGGACTATCTTGAGAAGCAGTGACTCTGAAAGAGATTTGGGGGTTATGGTGAATAGTCAGCTGAACATGAGCTACCAGTGTGATGCTGTGGACAAAAAAAGCCAATGTGATCCTTGGATGCGTAAACAGGGAATCTCAAATAGAAATACAGAGGTTATTTTATCATTGTATTTGGCACTGCTGCAACCACTGCTGGAATATGGTGTCCAGTTCTGGTGCCCACAATTCAAGAAGGATGTTGATACATTGAACAGGGTTCAGAGAAGAGCCATAAGAATGATTAAAGGATTAGAAGAGCTGCCTTATAGTGGTGGACTCAAGGAGCTCAATCGATTTAGCTTTATGAAGAGAAGGCTAAGGGGTGACCATTTCAGTCTATAAATATCTACACGGGGAACAAATATTCACTAATGGGCTCTTCAGTCTGGCAGAGAAAAGTCTAACACGATCCAATAACTGATGTCAGGTGTACAGTCCAGAATAACAGAGTAATATCTTGCTGACTTCAGATCTGCCACAATCTTCTGTTTGACTTTTGTTGCCAGTAACTGTATGATCTCATTTTGAATTGTTTTTCCAAGGTAGAGGTGTGTGTACATTTCTTGGGTGGCGACTCTTCTTAGATGCTCCTGGAGTACAGCATCAAACTCAGCCATCAATCTCTGCCTTCTCATGGCATGCCAGATTTTTCAAGTCCTTTGTTCCTGTAGAACCCAATGTGGCTGGAACATTAGACAGGAAGAGTTTGCAACAAAAACAGAATGCAGCATTCTGGGTTTTTGAGTACATAAGCCATGGCCTCTCCACTTTGTCACTATTGGGGATTTCACGCCAGTAATATGTTGGATGGAAACTTCTATTTTCATTGTCTTTAGGGAACATGAAGTTTTTCACTTGCTGTGGCCCATGCAATACAAGGAAGTCCCTCAGGCTACTGCTCAAGTGGGTCCACAGTCCTGGATCATCTAGACTTAAGGAACTAAACTCAGCAGCAGCTGTTTCTTGCGCCTCCACCACACTCTTCTCTGATCTACACTTTTCTTCAGGAATGTACATGGTTACATCCATTTGAGATGGAGATATGGATGCTGCAGTAGCTGCCAGGTCACCTGCACTCTGACTAACTGGAAGATCAGGCATCTCCTCACCACTCACATCCTCACTGGGGCCGGAAGGCTCACCGTGAACATTTGTGTCTATGTATCTCAGGAGAGCTCCTTCCTGCTTAGATAGAAAAGCTTCCTTTGCTTTCTTTCTTCTTCTGAATGCTGCCCCAGAGGGGCGTTTTCTTCTTTCACTCAGGACTGCTGTTCTGTGCCAGCTATAGTGGCTGTCAACACTCAGTTGAAGGGGACAAATAAGCAGGCTGGTAGCAGGGTCTGAGTGAGGGACGATATCAGTGTCTTAAGGGCCTAACTGGCTCCTACTACTTCAGTTGACTGCCTGTTCTCCTCAAGTGGGTTCAGGGAAGCAGCAGTAAACAGGAAGCTCCCTGAGAAGCTGGTGTTAATCAGTCCAGGCTCCTGGGGGTGCTAGAGAGGTACATAAGAGGCTCCTCCTCCTCTCTCTCCCTGCAGTTCCTGCTGCTTTCTGTTATAGCAGGCAGGCAGGAGAAAAGGTGAGACGGAATATCTCTTGTGCCCTCCTTCTTCCAGCACAGCACTCCACCATCTCTGTGCATCTAGAGCAGAGAGAATACATATGCACCAGCAGCAGACACAATTTTCTACACTCTGGGTCATAGAATCATAGAATATCAGGGTTGGAAGGAACCTCAGGAGGTCATCTAGTCCAACCCCCTGCTCAAAGCAGGACCAATCCCCAACTAAATCATCCCAGCCAGGGCTTTGTCAAGCCTGATCTTAAAAGCCTCTAAGGAAGGAGATTCCACCACCTCCCTAGGTAACCCATTCCAGTGCTTCACCACCCTCCTAGTGAAAACCTTTTTCCTAATATCCAACCTAAACCTCTCCCACTGCAACTTGAGACCATTGCTCCTCAGTTTGCCTCATGGTAAGGCCAGCCCTGATTCTCTGCCCTTAAAGGTGCAGTGTGCCTCAGTTTACCAGTTATACCTTAAACTACTGCTCCTGTAACCCACACAGCACTTGTGAGCACTTATAATACAGCAAAAGTAGGTTTATTTAAGAGAGAGTTAAGCTTTAACTAGAAGTGACAGAGATTGATGGAAACAACTGGTAACAACACCAAACAGAATCATAAAATGCAAGCCTGGCTCTACACTTATCAATAGCTACCTTCCCTAGATAATAAAGCAGATTTCCCCCAAAAGTCCGGTCTGTTGCAGAGCTGCTTGGAGTCACAAGAACCAGGATCCCCTTTTTCATGAGAACACCTCTCTCCTCAAAAAGTCTTCTCAGTGAAAGGATTCAGAGTACTTCTCCCTCCTCTGAGTTACACTGAAACAATCTGTTCTCTCTATTTGTAGACAAGGTGATCCCCTGTCTGGTGGAATATTCCTGTTTTACCTTTCAGTGGTTTAGGTTGTTTGCAGTTGCCTTTGATGGGTTTCCATTGAAAGTTTTGGTATTGAACAAGGCTAAACAACTGAGCCTTGCATTGCATCCCTGGCTAAACAGGACAGGATACAACTCTGTCCTGCCTGAATGGCCATCACCAAGACACATTACCTCACTGACTAATTTTTATTCCAAGTCTACAAAGCATACTTTCAACATGAATATATTATTTTGAAATATTACCCTTACATACATCTCGAAATGATTGAGAATCTTAAAAAATTACGAACTTTTGGTACATGAGAACAGCCATACCAGGTCAGACCAATGGCC
Organism: Emys orbicularis; assembly: GCF_028017835.1. Taxonomy (NCBI): domain Eukaryota; kingdom Metazoa; phylum Chordata; order Testudines; family Emydidae; genus Emys; species Emys orbicularis. The sequence goes on along the minus strand of NC_088687.1, from coordinate 137,076,341 downwards.
CATCCAGCCCAGTATTCTGCCTTCTGACAGTGGCCAATGCCAGGTGCTTCAGAAGGAATGAACAGAATGGGTAATCATCAAGTCATCCATCCACTGTTGCCCATTCCCAGCTTCTGGCAAACAGAGGCTAGGGACACTTCAGAGCATGGTTTTGCATCCCAGCCCATCCTGGCCGCCCATTCTGGCTAATAGCCATTGATGGACCTATCCTCCAGGAACTTATCTTTTATTTTGAACCCTGTTATAGTCTTGGCCTTCACAACATCCTCTGGCAAGGAGTTCCATAGGTTGACTGTGCGTTGTGTGAAGAAATACTTCCTTTTGTTTGTTTTAAATCTGCTACCTATTAATTTCATTTGGTGACCTCTGGTAGATACTTTATGTGTTACTCTTTATGGATAGCTATCTTTTAGGATGTGTTTGGTGTGGGGAGTTTGTCCTTCTGAGCGTAGCTAGAAAAATCAGAACCACACCTCCCAAAAACCAGCCATTGCTCCATCAGTGAACCGGCTGCTTCGCATTATTTGGTGGTGATAACTTATTATCCTTTCATTTCCCTTAGCAGTGTCTCCCAGCAGGAGGGTTTGATTATGCTGCATTTCAGTTTGTGTTGTCAGCAGGTGCCAAGGGAGCGCGAGGTGCTGTGCAAAGAACAAATCTTTCCCCTAAAATACGGGCTGTACAGTGCCTGAGGAAGGAAGACAGGAAAGTGAAAGCCCAGGCACCTGACTAAACAACCCCTTTAAATAGTTAGTGGATGTTTACAATGCCCTTTCACACAGTAAATGCACTCTGTCCCTTCCTTGGCTGACTACCAAGACTGGGCCTGTGAAAACATAACCGGCCAGATTCTCCTCTCTACTAAATTCACATGGCTCTGAGCAAACGTCTTGCTTTTACCCTCTCTCGACACCCATGGGTTGGATGTGTCCCTGCATCTGTGTCTCAGAAAGCATGCATAGGCCTTTCTCCCACCTTTCATCAAACTAGTTTATGTAGGTTGGTAGCACTTCAAAGCAGGGACCGTCTCTTATTAGGTGTTTGTACAGCACTCGAGCACCACCTGTACTTATATGGCCCTCCTCACTGTTGTACTTCAGCACCTCACAATCATTAACAAATTTTCTCCATGTGATACCCCTGAGAGCTAAGGAAATATGATCCCATTTTACAGATGGGGAGTGGAGCACAGGGAGGATGAAGTAGGAGCTTGTCTACACATACAACTCTACAGTGGCTCTGCTGTAGCACTTGAGTGTAGACACTACCTACACCAACGGGAGGGGTTCTCCTCTCAGAGTAGGTAATCCACCTCCCCAAGAGGCAGTAGCTAGATTGGCAGAAGAATTCATCTGTCAACCTGGCACTGTCTATAAGGGGACTTAGGTTGGCTTAATAAGGCTGCTCATAAGAACATAAGAACGGCCATACTGGGTCAGACCAAAGGTCCATCCAGCCCAGTATCCTGTCTGCTGACAGTGACCAATGCCAGGTGCCCCAAAGGGAGTGAACCTAACAGGTAATGATCAAGTGATCTCTCTCCTGCGATCCATCTCCACCCTCTGACAAACAGAGGCTAGGGACACCATTCCTTACCCATCCTGACTAATAGCCATTAATGGACTTAACCTCCATGAATTTATCTAGTTCTCTTTTAAACCCTGTTATAGTCCTAGCCTTCACAACCTCCTCAGGCATGGAGTTCCACAGGTTGACTGTGTGCTGTGTGAAGAAGAACTTCCTTTTATTTGTTTTAAACCTGCTGCCCATTCATTTCATTTGGTGGCCCCTAGTTCTTATATTATGGGAACATGTAAATAACTTTTCCTTATTCACTTTCTCCACACCACTCATGAGTTTATATATCTCTATCATATCCCCCCTTAGTGTTCTCTTTTCCAAGCTGAAAAGTCTTAGCCTCTTTAATCTCTCCTCATATGAGACCCGTTCCAAACCCCTAATCATTTTAGTTGCCCTTCTCTGAATGGCCATACTAGTTCAGAATAAAGGTCCATCTATTCCAGTATCCTGTCTTCCGACAGTGGCCAATGCCAGGTGTCCCAGAGGGAATGAACACAACAGGCAATCATCAAGTGATCCATCCCCTGTAGCCCATTCCCAGCTTCTGGCAAACAGAGGCTAGGGACACCATCCCTGTCCACCCTGGCTAATAGCCATTGATGGACCTCTCCTCCATGAACTTATCTAGTTCTTTTTTTAATTTGTTACACCCCTGACCTGTGTAGTTAAACTATGCTAATTTTCTAGCATAGACCAGGCCTAACTTGCTCAAGCTTGCTCAGAGAACCTGTGGCTGAAAGGAGAACTAAACCTAAGTCCCTTGGGTCCTCGGCCACTGTCCTGTCCACTAGACCATCCACCCTATCCCAGTCGGGCACCAATCCAGTTGAGGCCTCATTATAGCTGGGACCACTAGTTGCTACTGTCATACATATTGCTATTTATAAGCACATTTACTTGTACAGTGTATTATGAAGCATCACAAGTAAATACAACAGAACTAGAATTGACACGATATATGACCTGGATGCAATTTCCTTGCTTTTTTCCTTTTGTTTTTCTCATGGGTTATTCCCTAATTTGTAGAATTCAGTGGTTTGCCGTGGTTCTTCCAGACAGCAGTGTAAACAAGGGAGGTTCTGCTGCAACCTGATAACACCTTGTTTCCCCACAGTGCTGGTCCTCCTCGTCTGTCGCATCCCGCAGCAAGCATCACGTCATAGACAGTGTGGGGGGGAGCCGTGGGGCTGGCTCTAGGGTTGAAACTGCATGGTCTCAGCAGCAAAACATCCAGGAATGAAGAGAGAAAGAAAATGCGTTTGCAAAAAAAAAAAGACAGCTCCGGTAACCAGTTAAAAAACAAAAGCAAGAAGAGCCCGTTGCTGATGAAAATAGACCCTGCCGACAGGCTCAGAACCCATGAAAGCAAGTGAAGGACAAAGGGTCATAAACAAGATTTAAAAAAGAATCTCCCTTGTACTCAATGTATCTCACAAACAAAGCTGCTCAATGACTTCCATAGAAAGACATGGCAGGTAAAATTCAGAGCACATCTGCTAGGGGGGATGGGCATAAGTTACATAGATTCATCGATTTTTTTTTTTTAATGCCAGAAGGGGCCATTAGATCATCTAGCCTGATCTCCCGTAGAGCACAGGCCAGAGATGTCCATCCAGTTACTCCTGCATCAAGCCCAATGACTTGTGTTTGACGCTCAGAGCATGGGATGGTGTCCCTGACTTAAGATGGTCAGGAATGCAACCCCATGCTCTGGGTGTCCCTAAACCTCTGACTGCCAGAAGCTGGGACTGGAGGACAGGGGATGGATCACATTGCCTGCTCTGTTCATTCCCTCTGAAGCACCTGGCATTGGCCACTGTCGGAAGACAGGATACTGGGCTAGATGGACCATTGGTCTGACCCAGGGACGACTCCTATGTTCTTAAAACACATATTCCAGAAAGGAACCAATCTTGATTTCAAGACTTCACAAGCTGGAGTATCCAGCACTTCTTGGTAGCCCGGGCAATGATTAATCACTCTTACTGTTAAAAATTGTGCCTTATTTCTAATTTGAATTTGCTGGCTTTAATATCCAGCCATTGGCTATACCTTTCTCTGCTTGGCTCAAGAGCCTCTTTATTCCTGGCATCTAATCCCCATTAAGGTATTTATACACCATGATAAAGTCACCTCTTGATCTTCTTTTTGATAGGTAAGACTGATTGACAGATTCCCTTAGACTTATGGGGCTGAATTCTCTATTGCCCTGCACCTTATATGGTCGTTTATATCTTATATCTCCTTAGAACCATCTGCTAGCTGCTTTCTCTGCTATGCTCCTCTCTTCAGAGTTACACTAATTTAGACTCCCTTGGATGCAGTGGTCCAAACTAATAGGTTACATGTATGGGGGAAAGAGGGTAGATGTCCATGTAAGTGCCCGATCCTGCTTCCCGTGGGGCTGATTCTTCATGGCCTGGCACCTTGTGTAGTCGCCTGCACTTGGGCAAAGTGGGCCAGATTCTGATCTCATTTACAATGGTGCAAAGCCAGGGTAATGCCAGTGACTTTGATGGCATTACATTAGACTTGCAGCAGAGATTGGAACCTGGCCCAGGGTGATTTAATAGCATTTCACGTTCACTCGCTTTGCACGGGTATAGATGACAGCCCAAGGTGGTGGAGAATCAGCCCTCCCAAGTCTGGCTCCTAGAAACTCAGACTTCACAGAGCGCAGTTAGCACCACGTGCGGCACTCAGCAGCAAACTGCAGTGCAGGCAGGGCACAGAACACTAGTGTAATGTGTGCGTGTTGGTTCACTTCACATGAAAGGCATTTTCATTGTTATCAAAGGATGTTTGAAGCTGTAATTCCTGAATACTCATCAGGGTCAGCCCCTGGTAGACCATTGCATGGGCTGAAAGCAACAGGACTACAGCTGTGGATAAAGATTACTCATGTGAGTAAGCACTGCAAGATGGGTTCTCTTGCCCCATATGCTGCATTGGGATCCACTAATGGGGGTTTGTGCCAGGGGATCTTAGTATAGGATGGGGTCTCAGACTGTAAACTCCCAATAAGGGCAAGGACCGTACGTGTTTGTTAAGTGCTGTGCACACCTCTGGCACTATCTAAATCCTAAATAGAGGCAATGGATGCAAACAGGCTCAAATGTTATGAATTTCATATGTATCTCATTGCAGTTGCATGTTCAAAAGAAGACAATTTCAGGGACTGGCTGTCCTTGTAATGATATTTCAGGTTGTGTTCATCAGTAAGCCTTTTTGCCTGTGAAGTAGGATGCAATTTCTTTCCCTCACTGGGAGGGATAAATGGATGCGGTTTTCTTCTGCTGACACAGGAACGGATCCTGGAAAATGGACTACAGGGAGCAATTTTGCAGCAGCAGGGGGATGGACTAAAGAAGTTAATATGGTAGCTCTTTTCAATCTGTATATTCTGTTTTTCTACATTATTGACTAAATTTTCAAAGTTCAGAGTCATCTTTCCAAGTGTTGACACAATCAATATGTCCATATAGATCATTGTTGCAACCATTGTTATATATTTGCAACAAATCTTGTACAAAGATTATCAGGTAAGGTGTCTGTGGAAAGGGTATGATTTGCTGGTTATGATTATACTATCTGTATGCATGTATCATTTTTGTATTTGAAGCTATGAGTATTGGCTCTATACCTGGATTTCAAATGTTTGCTCCTGGGGTAATGCCCACACGGTAGTTAGCCTGCACATCTTGAAGGGACTATTCAAATTAAGTGGCTCATCAAGGAGCATTTAACTCACAATGGAAGACGCCCATCTACCCTGAATGGACTTTCCTGTGAACTTGTTGTTTGAGGTATAGGTAACGGCTTCTACTGTGTCTAAGCGGAATCACGCATGGACATGTGACTTGCCCATGTGGTTCCAAACACTGTCTTGTCATCTGTGTTTTTACACTAGCTGTGTTGAGGGCTTTGCTTGAAACAGTGGGTTTCCCTCCACATGACAGAAGCTATAAAAGGCCCTGGAAACACCTCCATTTTGCCTCTTTCCTGCTCAAACCTCTGAACTATGGACTTATACTAATGGGAGCATTCTAACCAAGTAATTGAGGACCTTCCAATGATTTGGAAGCAACCAGAGACTTGACTTAAGCCAGCAGTTTATTCCATCACTGCTACAAGCCTGAACCAAGAACTTTGCAATCATAGAATATATGGTTGGAAGGGACCTCAGGAGGTCATCTAGTCCAACCCCCTGCCTAAAGCAGGACCAATCCCCAACTAAATCCCCAAATGGCTCCCTCAAGGATTGAACGCACAACCCTGGGTTTATCAGGCCAATGCTCAAACCACTGAACTGTCCTTCATATTACTGTATGTAGATGATTCCTTTAATCAATTTTAACTCTCACCTTTCTTTCTTTCTTTCTTTCTTTCTTTCTTTCTATAAATAAGCCTTTAGATTTTAGATACTAAAGGATTGGCAACAGCCTGATTTTTGGGTAAGATCTGAGTTGTATATTGACCTGGGTGTGTGGCTGGTCCTTTGGGATCTGAAGAACCTTTTGTTTGATGAGACTGGTTTTAAAGAACCACTCATCTTTAAATCCAGTGTTTTTGGTGGTGATACAAGGACTGGAATGCCTAAGGACACTGCTTTTCTGACTTCTTGTTAGCCAGTGTGGTGAAACAGAAGTTTACTTTTGTTGCTGGTTTGGTATACCTTAAGGGAGAATAACCACCAGTTTTGGGGTGTATCTGCCCTATTTCTCAGCAGTTTGTCCTGAATTTGGTATTCTCAGTCATGACCCACAAAGGCACGGTGACACTGTATATATTCTGTTTTTCTACATTATGGGCTAGATTTTCAAAGTTCAGAGTCATATTTCCAAGTGTTAACACCCTCAATTGGGGTACAATTTTCAAAAGAGCTCTGCTCCCATTTACACACCTCAGTAAGTGACCATATTTTTCAAAATGGCTCAGCATGTCTCAGTTCCTGCTATGACATTCATGGCCGTCTTTTCAAAAGAGCTCGCTACCCAGGGAGCTGAGCCCTTTTGAAAATCTAGCCACTGATTTTGGTGCCCAAATGGGAGCTGAAATCTCCTGAAAAAGCTGGCCCAGATGATATGAAAATCTGGTCCTGTATGTTTAACCCTTCCAAGCGCTGGCTGAAATCTGCAGCAGCGTATATTCTGTATGGCATATCTACCTATGAGCTGCAGGGGTGGTTCCTAGCTCACACACACAGACATGCTATGTTAATGAGAGCTAGCGTGAGTATAAATAGTATAGCCATGACTGTAGGGGTTTCAGCAGCATGGCTTAGCCATGCCAAGGATAAATCCACCTGAACCCCGTGGATACAAACCTGGCACAGCTTAGCCATATACCCAGGGTTCAGGAGGGTTTGTACTGGGCCCTGGTAAGCCAGGCTGCGTTATGCAGTGTAGCCATGGCTACACTGCATGTTAGCTCTCATCAAGCTAGCGTGAGTATGGGCATGTCTACACTGCAATAAAAGACCCGCAGCATGGCTGCTGCTGGCTTGGGCCGTGGGGCTATAAAATAGCAATGCAGATGTTTGGGCTCGGGCTGGAGTCTGGGCTCTGAGACTCTGTGAGGAGGGAGAGTCTCAGAGCCTGGGCTTCAGCCTGAGCATGAATATTTTTAGCCCCATAGCCCCCAGTGCCATGAGCCCAAGTCAGCTGACCCAGAGTTGTTTTATCGCAGTGTAGACATATCCTGTGTACACAAGCTGGGACTCACACCCCTCGCTTGTAGTGAAAACGTAGCCTACACAAGTCTGTTTAGATCCAAGACCAGGTGTAACATTTGGAATATCTGGTCCCATGCATAGACAAATCTGTCTCAAGTCTCTGAATCTCAATGTGTGTGAGGAGCACGTGAACACCATTGCAGCTTTCTTGTCCATTGAACGGTTCAGAAGACTTTTAAGATAAACCAAAACATTCCTCTGGTTTTTTTTAATCAGACATCTAATCATGATATTCAATTTTTATTATTTCCAAACACAGAACGGATTCACGCTGGCCCTAACTAATGAAGAACAAGAGTCCGACTCCAGTTTGTAGGAGGAGACTCAGTGGGCAAGCATCGTCCCACTGAGGATTTTGAAATTCCACATCTGTTTGCGGTTAACGGTTCCTGAAATACACCAGGTTAACAGAAAGCAAAATGCACCACAAACTAATGTGTGCAAAAGTGGAGGTGCACTCGCCCCTCTCCTCCGCCGTACTGCTTCATCTACTTCCCCAGGTGAGACCATCTGCAATAAATACATCTCCCTCCTAGCTAGATCCAAGCAGAGCATGTGCTGGTAAAATGCAGCATTTCATTCTGTTTATGCAAAGGTGGACTCAGGGGGAAGGGTGGCTGTGCATTCTCTATTGTTCACGATCCCATTCTGGGCAGCCTGACAAAGAACATGCAGGTTCCAGAATGAGATCAGGATTACGTTTTAGGGGCCAGCTTTGACGCTATACCTGAGATGAAATATCTCCAGAGGGAACCTTTGCCCTATCACTTCCCCTTGCTGGAGGACACAGTGCAGAGAAATCATTGCAAGCATGTCAACGCACTCCAGTGTTTCCAATTTGCAGAGGAAAAATCCCTAATCATGCCTGGAGATCTGAATGTGGCATGGACTCTATGAACTCTTAACATTATTTTTCAAGGAGAGTGAGCAGAGGTTTATATATTTCAAAGGAAAGGCCTGTGACCAGCCTTAAATTGCTGCCACTTGCCTGGTGGCTCTCCCTGGGTCCCCATCATCTGCTTGTTCCATTTGAGTCACTTCCTTTAGGTTTTTCTGTAGCACGGGTCAGAGGTCGTGCAGCTTTCCTTCAAATTGTCCTCAAATGACCTCAGATCAGCAACTGCTTCTATTAATTGCTTTGCTTGTCTCCGTTGAGCAAAATCCTGCCAATGGCAGGGCTCTGAACAGTGTCTAAAACAACTTTCACATCCAGTTGCAGCCAAGCACGGTCTGCAACACCATTTGCGTTCACACTTGGTTACAAACCATGGGCCTGATCTACTCACCAGGGAAGCCCTTGCATGTGTGTGCATTGATTTCAATGGGAGTATGTAGAGTAATAGTTAATGTATGGCTGGAAGGGATCTTGAGAGATCATCTAGTCCCATTCCCTGTGCCGAGGTAAGATTAAATATACCTACCTACATGAGTAAGGTTTATTGTGGTGAGTAAAGGGTAGGAGGAGCAGAATCTATGTTAAAGAGCCATACTAAACATTTGTAAGGGGGATAGATTATACAACATGATTCCTGTCCCCATTGGAAATGTAAATCATACGTGACAACAGTTTTAGCTTGCGTGGCTCAGCTCTGAGGGTGGGTGGATGTAAGAGAGTGCCCTCAGACATTTAGAAGACGTGGCAGGTTGGGATTTGTCTGTCAATCCTTTTTGTTGGAAAATGCAGTTTCTGCAAAAATCAAAATTTTCTGTGGGAAAATTTTGATTTTGCCAAAAAAATTTGTTGGGAGAATCGGAAAGAAACGTTTTGGTTTTGTTTGGGTCACACAAAATATTTTGGTTTGTATGAACAAAATTGAAACATTACATTTTGATCAGTTCAACATTAATCTGCGTCTGTCTGAGCTGCCGTGGTGCTTCATGGGAGCTGTAGTTTGGGTACCTCCTGCCCCATTCTCTGTGTGACAGGATGCAGGACCAGACTACATCTGTCATAATGCGCTGCAGCCAGGAGACTGCAATGATTCATCACCTCCCCTCATCAAGAGGGGAGACTGGTGCATCATGGGAGATGTAATCCTATCAAGGAGCCCCGCCTATAGAGGAGAATGGGAACATGAGGCACGTGAACTACAGCTCCCACAAGGCACTACAGTGGCATTTCAGAATCAAAATATTTTGATTTTTGGATTTTGATTTTTTTGCCAAAAACTTGAAAACCACAAAACAAAACAAAATCAAAACTTTTTCTGACCAGTTCTACTTAGTAGGAAGCAGTGGACCAAAAGCTGAGTACTGACTGTAAGTACTGCAGTATGGGATTTCCATACTATATGCTCAAAGTGTCTTGTCTCTCCCTTTCGTTCACTTCTCCAAGGCCAGAGAAGCAGACTTATGAGCCAGCTCCAGTTTCAGGGACTGAAGATTGGGTAGAACCTTCCGAAGCTGGGTCAAGGTGAACCCTGTTCCTTTGAGCTCAAGTCTGAGATTGTGATTGTTGGTCTTTATCTTTGTGAAAGGCTTTACTATTGTTTTTCTTGCGTCTCCTTCTGAGCTTGGTCTCCACATGTGCTGCTCATTATGTTCTACAGCTGCATAAAGAGAAAGCTCTTGAATGTTATGCATTCCATCTCTCTGCTGACCTCTGGCACAGATTTGAATTGTGGATAAAATGCCTAGAATGTAAAATGTTAAGGGCCATGGGCTGTTCTCTAATGAGGCTGGAAGCTGACAAACTGTGGCAAGAACGGCCCCAAAGGGAGAGAGGAATAGTTCCACTGCATCCCTGCTCCCTGGCTCCCAGATCCTCTAGGAGTCCCACACTGGGACACGGAGAGCGGGCCCCGAGGAACAGCCCCTGCATTAAGCATACTCCACTTTTAGGGGCGAGGATTTCCCAGTGGAATCTGCCTGAAAGGTATCAACAGTGATGCCGACTGTGGGGAGGGTGGAGGCAGCCTGGGGATCAGTGTGGGTGGCTCTGCCCTCTGTGAACATCCTACTAACCACACAGATCTCAGGCCTGGTCTACACTACAAAGTTAGGGCAACATAAGTCATCTTGCGTCGACCTTGTGCACGTGTCGACACTTACATTTGTCTCCCACCTATGTAAGCGCCTCTTTACAGTGACACAGCAACACCACTTTGCCAAACGGTGTGGAGCCATGGTCGATGCACTGAGGTTGACACAGTGCGAGTGTAGACACTGCATTACCTATGTTGACCCTAAGGGCTGGTCTACATTGGGGGGGGGATCGATCAGAGGCTACATCTACAGTGCGGGGAGGGATCGATTTCAGATACGCAAATTCAGCTACGGGAATAGCGTAGCTGAATTTGACGTATCTGATTCGACTTACCCCGCTGTGAGGACGGCGGCAAATCGACCGCCACGGCTCCCCCGTCGACGGCGCTTACTCCTACCTGGGCTGGTGGAGTACGCACATCGATTCGGGGATCGATTATTGCGTCCCGACGAGACAAATCGATCCCCGAGAGATCGATTTCTACCCGCCGATCTGGGTGGGTAGTGAAGACAAGCCCTACGATATTTCAACTTCAGCTACGCTATTCACGTAATAGCCTGGCACGGGATCCTGGCGCGGGATCGACGGCCGCAGCTCCCCCGTTGACTCCGCTACTGCCGCTCGCTCCGGTGGAGTTCCGGAGTCGACGGGGAGCGCGTTCGGGGATCGATATATCGCGTCTTAACGAGACGCGATATATCGATCCCCGATAAATCGATCGCTACCCGCCGATATGGCGGGTAGTCTGGACGTACCGTAACAGTCCTCCAGCGGCTGTCTCACAATGCCCAGCACTGACTGCTCAGGTCACAGGTGTGAACTCCACTGCCCAGGGGTCACGGAGACCAGAAACCCCCGCCCCTTTAAAACCCTGTGAATTTTTGAAATGCCTTTTCCAGATTGTCCAGCTTGGGGAGTACACCAACTTCACAGCTATGGACCTTTTATTGATTTACTCGTAGAAGAGGTAGAGTTACACTGAGAGGTAGAGTTATCATCTGCTTTTCATTCCCCTGGAGAGTAAGGCAGGGAGGAGGGGGCAGAGGGACATGCAGAGCAGTTTGTTTCTATACGCAGGGATGTCTCTTGAATCCTCGTGGGAGACCTCCAGTGCTGTGTGCAGCTACTCCACTGACCATGCATGCTACACACTCCAGACACTCTCCATCATGGAGCTGACGGGAGATAGTAAATCTCCTGGACCTGTGGGGAAAAAGAGGCTGTGCAGGCACAAATAAGAACCAACCGTAGAAATGCAGATATCTATGAGCAGATTGCATGGGAGATGCAGGCAAAAGGACACGACAGGTACCCCCATCTGCCACGTGAAAGCAAAGGAACTGCGGCAGGTATATCAGAAGGCCAGGGAGGCCAACAGTCAATAAAGTGCTGGGCCGCAGGCTGCTGCTTTTGCAAAAGCTGCATGCCATATTTGGTGGAGACCCCACCGCCACCCTGCAGACCACTGGGGTTCCCCCAAGGAGTGTGAGACACAGACTCCATGACACAGGCCCCTGGTGTGAACAGCGAGGAGGAGGAGAAGAATGGAGGACATGCAACTAGGGGGGCCAGCTATGCCGTGAGCCAGGATCTGTTTGAGACTCCACTGCAGTCCAGTCAATCCCTGTAGCTGAGCATGGGCAAGCCTGATGCAGGGGAAGGAACCTTGGATAAGTGTGTAAATGTATTTCCCATTACAATGATGTACTGTTGGACCCCAACTTAACAGCTACGGATGTTTCATTGATTTACTGGTAGAATAAGTAGCATTACAACAATGAGAGGTAGAGTTGTTATCTGCTTTTCATTCCCCTGGAGAGTTGGGGGGGGGGGGGGAAGAGAGGCATGCAGAGCAGTTTGTTTATGTTTACATGGATGTCTCTTGAATCTTCTTGAGAGATCTCAATGAAATGTTCAGAGAAGAACTCTGCAATCCTCTCCTGAAGGTTTCTAGGGAGGGCAGGCTTATTTCTTCCTCTGAGACAGACACTTTCCCATGCCAGTTGGTGATAACTTTGGCAGGCACCTCTGCAGTACACGCAGGAGCGGCGCCAGGGTTTTTGCCGCCCTAGGCGGCAGCGCTCCTCCTCTGAAGCTGCGTTCTCGGCGGCGGGGGTCCTTCCGCTCCGGGTCTTCGGGGCACTTCGGCGGCGGGTCCCGGAGCGAGTGAAGGACCCGCCGCCGAATTCCCGCCGAAGACCCGGAGCCGAAGAAACCCCTCTGGGCGGCCCTGGTTTTCGGCGGTTTTTCCGCGACCGCTTTTCTTCCCACCCAGAGGAATTGCCGCTGAAATTCCGCTGAGGGCGGCGAAATGCCGCCCCTCACATCCTGCCACCCTAGGCGACCGCCTAGGGTCGCCTAGTGGAAGCGCCAGCCCTGAGTACATGAGTTAGCAGCATACGGGCCAAGGCAGTTTCAGGACACCACCAGCAGCTGTTCTCTCTCTGCCTTTGTTATCCTCAGGGGTGAGATATCAGCTAAAATCACCACCGCCTGTGGGAAACATTGCCAATATTCAGTGCCATTACCCTATACTCATAGTTTCATGAGCCTGAGCAATTCCCTCCCTTTTTCCCTCACCCCTGGTGGGCTGTACCATGATATGGTGACATGGCTGGTGCTGTGAGAGGTGCCATGCACAAGCGCTCCGAAGCAGAAGTGTCGATCAGCAAGTCTTGTTTAAAATTTTAGGGGAGCAAGAGAAGGGGACTTGTGGATCTTAACTTTAGCTTTCCATTGTGACTATATTGACAATGGCACTGGTGTGTGTTTCATTTGCAGCTGCTACCATTGTGGCCTTGAGGGGTCCCCCCTCCACACCTGCAGAACGCCTGAGCCAGATAAGGAGGAGAAAGACAAGGACTTGGGATGACATGTTCAGCGAGATGCTGCATCAGACTGTGTGCTGAGGGCCAGGAGGGTGACTATTTCAGACCTATGGGGAAGGAAAGAGGAGAGAGGAGAAAAGCCGAGGAACCCCAGCAGGAAAAGGAGAAGGAGATGCACCAGGACCTAATGTGGCTTCGCCGGCAGCAAACACAGATGCTGCAGGCTCTTGTGGACCTACAGGTTCACCAGTCATTGGCTCACCTCCCTTTGCAGTCCCTGGAGTACTCCATTACGGCACCTCCCTGCACCATCCTCATCCTTCCATGTGGTATCAGAGGCTGCATCCCTACCCTGACCACTCTACCAAGGAGGCAGCTAAGACAACTACAGCTTCACATACACTGAGCTGTGAAAGCCACGGTTGCTGTATGTGTAGCCAAAATGAACGCGACTTCTCTTTCCCCTTGTTAAGCTCTGTTCCATTCAAATGTTGTTTCTAATGCAGTGGCTGTTAAATTGCACAGATTTTTCTGAACGAATTTTGTTATTCAATAAAGTTCTATTGTATGGAAAATAATTCATCTTTATGAGTTCTCAGCATATGCTGCAGAATGCCTAGCGGTACTGACAACACCCACTTGCTTTTTATTGGATAGTGTGACACATCTCAGAAGACCAGTGATGAACACAATGTAATAATCATAAATGTACAGCAAGCACCACAGACTGAACAGGTGGTGTTATAGGCAGAGATGTACATCAAGCACTGCACGATTCCTAACAGGCCCCCAAACTGCAGGACCCGGTAGCACATAGTACACCACAATGCATAACTACATTGCCGGGGCTCACTGTTAAAATGCTCTTTCAAGGCCCCCCTCAGCAGACTCATCAGAAGTGGCACTCGACTATCTGCAGCTGCTCCATGAATGCCAAACGACTTTGAATTTGATTTCACTGTGTCCCACAGCAATCGGTCCTCCACAAAATTGTCATGTGCTCCGCTGATTCAGTTCTTCTTGCAGCTCTGAAGATACCAGAGGATCATGCGTCTGGTGCTTGCAATGCTCATGACAATAGTGCAGAGCTGTGCGGGCTCCATGCGTCTGGCAGAGATGGTGGATAGCGATGGGGGGGGGGGAGGCTGAGCAAGTTTTTGTGGGATTTTTAAAATTATGGGATATGGATGACATTATGGGATGGAAAAAATGGCATGCTGGGAACTTGACCTGTTGCTCCCAGTCACCTCTGCGTGACTCGTTTCTGCTCCACCACGCACTGTCTAAACTTTGCAAAAGACAGCGTGGTGGATGGTGCGAGTTGCACACTGGGATACCTACTCTGGGTGCAATGCACTGTGCCTCGAGACAGGTGCTCCTGGTGAGTACGTGCAGTGCCGACGCAAGGAGCCAAGTATGAACGCACACGAGCAATATACTAACTGCAGCGGCTTTATGCTGATGGAACTTGCATCAGCTCAAGTTTGTAGTGCAGCCATGGCCTCAGATTCAGGGAACGGAGCCCTTGCCGGTTTGGCGGGGGATCCAGGACAGGATGAGTTCATGGAAATTCTATGAGACAAAATGCTCTAAAAATCCCAGGTTCCGAACATAAATAAACCTGTAGTGGGTGGCCTACATTTCCCCCCACATGCTTCGTAATAGGCAAGATAATTGTGCAGGCGGACTGAGGGAAAGCTCAGAGCTGGCAGCTGCGTTATAGTGGCACTGTGAATTGGGCACAATGTTGTTTTTTTCCTCTGTCATCTAGTCCTCCCCTTTATTCCTTAGGCACAACCTCCACTAAAAGTTTGTGGTACCTTGCACCTATGGCTTTCTGTTCCATAGTGCTCTCTGCCCCTGCCACACACAGCATCTGTGAACTACCGAAATTAAGAAGCATGGGCTAGTGGTTAGCACACAGGCTTGAGAGCCAGATTTACAGATCTGCCATGAACATCCCTATAAAACGGGTCTAATGACACCTGCCTGCCTCCCAAGGGGGTTCAGAGGCTTCACTGTTTAATACAGGTGATGGGCTTTGACACCCTCAAGGGGATGGTACTATACAAGCTGAAAAAGGATTTTCAGTCCTTATCTTTGATGGGAAAGCACTTGGTTTTCTGACACCAAGCAGAGAAGATGGGGATTACTGCAATACCTGATGGACATAGGAATGGCTTCCCACATATGCTGTGTAAGCCATTATCAGTATTTGCCAGGCAGGGGAGGGGAAGGTTTCACCTTCTGCGATAAGTGTAAACAGAGGTGTCCCCAGGGCGGATTGCAGCCCACACGCCCTAAGGAAAGGGTGCTCCTTCAAGAGCCCCCCAATCCTTGGCTTTGTATTTCCTTGGTTTCACAGTGTGCGCTTAAGGAAGCTCCAGTCCTATAAACCCTACCCCAACCTTCATCCTGACCCAAACCACATGGTACAGTCCGTTAAAGCCATTACAATATCCAGAAATTCTACTGACACCAGATGGTCTAGTTGCTTGGGAATCACATTCATTTTGTACCTGGTCATTTCATGTTCCTCTGTATTTAATCACGCTGAATTCTCCCTCCCTTGTCTGCAGCCTCCTCGCACTTATCTCTGCAGGTCGCTTTGCAGATTGGGGTTGTGATTGTGCATGTCTGCTACCCGTCTCGTTTGGTGTCAGGAGCAAATTTTATAGCGGTTGCCTCGCAGGAAGATCAGAAGCGTTTGCAATGGGTGCTGAATGGCTCTTGATATTTGCAGCACGCTTGATACATAAAGCACCCTCTAGAAACCCTGAGAGAGGCCCTGACGTATCATCGCTTGAAGATAAACAGATCCTTCACTATGTTGATAGGAGCAGATCTGCAGCACATGTTGGACCACAAAGCACCAACGATCCCAAATTGAGATCCGCTATTCTGGCTCTTCAAGACAGCATCAAAGACATCCCATCTGAAACAGCTTCTACTTTCCAGGCACAGCACTTGCTGTTCTGGCCAATGCTGTGAGGCGTAACGCTTATCGAGCGGTTTCGTCTACTGATACGCAATCCTTACCACCAGGGCAGGTAAGTATTATTTCTCATCAGTTTACACTGCAATAAAAAACCCACTGGAATGGGCTACCTAGGGCGGTGCTGGAATCTCCATCCTTAGAGGTTTTTAAGGTCAGGCTTGACAAAGCCCTGGCTGGGATATTTAGTTGGGAATTGGTCCTGCTTTGAGCAGGGGGTTGGACTAGATGACCTCCTGAGGTCCCTTCCAACCCTGATATTCTATGATTCTATACACAGGAAAATGAAGGCCAAGAAGCTAAGGGCTGGATTTTGCCACTGAGAGTCACATTTCGTACTTCACTCTTCAAGAAGCCACATTGGCTTCAGCGAGCGTAATTAAGGAGTAATGTACTGCTCACCCTACATACGGGTGTCAGAATCTGGCTCTCAGGGCTTGCTGTCACTAGGAAAAAAGGTGAAGTTTTAACACGAGTGAGCTGGCCAAAGTAAATCATAGGGGTGTCCTCGACGGTGGGTAGAAAAAAACAGAGAGAGGCTTTCCTTCCCTAGGAACTTTATAAACTTGCTCTCCACTGTCTTACAAACCAGAGTGGTTGCAATTTACACTCACTTTGCATAGCTGTAAATGAAAAGATGCAAGGCAAAGCTCTGTGCAATTTCTATAAAACCCTATTCGGGCCATACAGGACACCATTGGCTTCACCCCTGTTCGACCTCTCCAGACAGGCTGGGTGCACGTGTAGTCAGAAACATTTCTGTGTCCTCACACTGTTGTCTGCACAGTCTGGCTATAACGTGTTGCAAAATCTGTCTGTGTTGCACCTGCAATTGAAGCAACAGCTCCGAAGTCACATGCCAGGGCCTTAACCACAAAAACATCCTTCCTCTCTAGGGCAGGAACATGCGCAGTCAAATGGGTAGGTATGGGAAGCCCCTACAGACCATACATATAGTTTGCAGGGCTCAGACCGGCCACCACTGGCTTCTGCTCTTGGGCTTTTGTAGAGCTGATCAGAATATTTCCATTGAAACAGTTTGGAAAATGCCATTTTGCCGAAAACCAAATTCTTTCCATGGCATCGTATCACTTCGATAAATGTTTGTTAAGGAAAAAAAAAAAAGGATTTCCCCCCCCCCCAAAAAACATCAACATGGCTTTTTGTTTCTAATTTTACTTGATTTTCTGTGTACGGGTATTTAAAATAGTCCATCAAAATGGAACATTTCAAGTGACCCCAAAATTATTCCCCCCCCCCCGCCTTTGCTGACCATGTCTAAATGTTGGCTTTCCATCTCGAAACTTTTCACAGGGTGGAAAACCTATTGGCTGACCAGCTCCGCTCTTTTGCATCGTCTCACTGAAGCCACTGGGAGCTGAGGCTGTTCAGGCCCTGGCAGGATAGTGCCACACACTGTTAGTGTCTCAAAAACAAGACCGAGGAGTCCAGAGATACAAAGGGCACCAGGGCTCCTGCTATTTTTCACTGGGTATGTCTACACTGCAATAAAAGACCCACAACACTGAATCTCAGAGCCCGGGTCAATTGACTCAAGCTCGTGGGGCTTGGGCTGCAGGGCTAAAAATTGCAGTGTAGACATTTGGGCTCTGAAACCCCATCAGGAGGCTGTGGGGAGGGTCCCCTGAGCCTGAACATCTACGCTGCACTCTTTGGACCCACAAGCCTGAGTCCGTAGATCCAAGCCAGCCACGGCCATGGCGCGGGTCTTTTATTGCAATGTAGACGTCGCCGCTGAGGCTTGAGCCCACGTTTTCACGTCAGTTATGACATTTGGAAACCCGTGAGGAGTCTCTCTCACAATAGCTGTTAAGAAAAAACAATCCCCAACCCTGGGTGGCAAGGCCACGTGCCAGGTATGAAATGATCTTCGGGAGTGAGTAAGAAAAGAAAGCACAATGACACCGTCGGGCTTTGTCCCTTCTATGTGCCTTACAGCTCAACCCAGGGCACAGATTAAACACGGTTATAAATAGACCAATAAAAAAACAAAAGCATCATGTTAATGGTGTCTGACCAGTTCATGTGCTTTCTTAAAGTAGGAAATTCCTCCAAGTGGAATGTTCAGTAACAACACTCCAAATAGTGGCTATTTATTTCTAACCAGCCTTGGCGTTGAGTTTTTGACTCTTCTCTTTGACTATATTTCATGCGAGGCGCCTGGCAGTCTCGCCCCAGTCACTGGCCTCTCTCCATCATTTGGCTCGCCTTGTTTGGTGTCTAAAATGTATCCCGCCCCGCTCAGACAGAGGGTCCAGCTAATCTCAGAACACGTGGATTTTCAGACGATGCAGGAAGATGCCACCTACACTAAGTGTGGAGTAATGCTAATAATTAATAGATGCTTTGCAATTACATACAGTGCAGCCTGATCCATCCGTACTAGGCAAGCGTCTAGCTGAAGAGACTGCCCCATGGCAACCCCAAATGTACTGGCCTGATTTCCCCATGCCTGCCAGGATCATTTAAACAAGAATGGTAATATTTTGCAGACACTTTGCCCAGGTGTGAATGGCTACACAAGGTGCAAGGCAATGTAGAGTCTGACCCATTGAATATAATACCACCCTGTCTCGTTTTAGGAAGCCAGCCTTTGTTGGGCAACCAATTTTTGTTTGGTATTATTTAAGCGGTGGATAAAGACTACCTTGACTGAAGTTTCTTTCATCCAACAATCTCAACGTGCACAGGTGCTGACTTTTATTTTGGCTGGTGGGTGTGCCTCTCTGCTCCCTCTTCCCCATGCGAGCAGGGGCGGGGCCTCGGGGCAGAGCGGCGGGTGGAGCAGGGCCACGTTCTGGGCGTTGGGGCCCTGTGACAGGGCGCTGGGCTGGGACTCCTGAGACAGCCCTCTGTCACGCTAGCTCCAATTAAGGGAGTTAGATTGGAGCTACCTAGAGAGACCTGTGCCTGATTGGCAAAGGGGAAACAGCTGCCAGCCCCGTTAGTTTGGGGCTGCATAAAAGTCTCAGAGGAAGGAAGCCAGGGGGGCAGACAGAAGGGGGGAAGCCAGAGAGTGGGAGCTCTTCTCTCCAGGCTGCAAAGGCTGGGAAGTCCTTCAGCCTGAAACCCCCATGCTGTATACGGTGAGAAGGTGGTGGGATTGCATGCTGTAAATAAACTGCACCAGTGATTGCTGAGCCATAGGGTCTCTGAGTGGTTTTTGGAGCAGACCAGTGGCAGGAGCAAAGGGGGCCCTGCTACGCCCTGTTACAGGCCCATAAAAGATTAATCCGGCCCAGTGGGTGCTGAGAACTCCCTATTCTTTTTCAGTGCGTGCTTGAGCCCTGGAGCACCCGCGGAGTCGGCGCCTATGTTGATGTGCTTTACAGACAATGAAGCCTGTGAGGTTGGTTAATGAGTATCCAGGGCCGGCTCCAGGCACCAGCTCAGCAAGCAGGTGCTTGGGGCGGCCAAGGGGAAGGGGCGGCAGGTCGGGCTCTTTGGCGGCGGGTCCCTCGGTCCCTCTCAGAGGGAAGGACCTGACGCCGAAGAAGAAAGCGGCGCAGTGGAGCTGCCACCGATCGCGATCGCGGCTTTTTTTTTCCCCTTCTTCTGCCGCTTGGGGCGGCAAAAACCCTGGAGCCGGCCCTGTGAGTATCAGCTTTATTTCCTAGATGGGAAAACGGAAGCACAGAGAGGTTAGATGATGGTGGGAGGGGGAAAGGAAACCATGAGACAAAGCCCTGGCTGGGATGATTTAGTTGGGAATTGGTCCTGCTTTGAGCAGGGGGTTGGACTAGATGACCTCCTGAGGTCCCTTCCAACCCTGATATTCTATGATTCTATGATTCTATGGGCACATATAGTGGATCCCCATGCCTCCACTCAAAGAGGTGGCCCCCTGTCACCACCCCGCACCTCCCACTGTCCATGCTAGCAATGTTTATGCCCCCCATTTCTGTGGGGAATCAGTGAGAATGGCACAGAATGGAAAAAGTCAACCAGCAGCAGTGCCAGGGTGGGCGCTGACGTGACAGCCGTCCCCTTGGCCGACACACCAGGGATTGAACCAGGGACCTCCGGAGCTAAAACCATGAGCTGCTATAGCGTGAGTAAGGAGCATCGCTTTAACAGACTCAGTTCCTCACAGATCAGGCGCAGAGGGGCTCCTGTTACACACCCTCCCCAGTGGGTTACATTGGCAGCGGTATTTTAAAAAGGGGAGCCACAGATATGCCCCCCTAGTCTGTGAGACACCCTGTGCCAGGGCTGCAAGTGACAGACCCTCTCTGCCCAGGCTACATTGCCACAGTTAAGCTCAGTGGGGGTGGCTGAGCAGGAGGCTCCTATCCAGGACATCCTTCAAAAGGCCCCCTGGGCTTAGCAGCTTGCTCACGTCTGCTCTACACTACAGAGTTAGTCCATTGCAAGACAGCTTACATCGACCTCACTATGGAAGTGTGTACACTTAAATTTCGCTCCCACTGATGTAACTGCCCCACTACGTCGACTTAATAACTCCACCTCCACCAGAGGCATAGCGTCAAGGTTGATGTAGTTAGCTTGACACCGTGTGAGTGAAGAAGCTGCCTTGCTTATGTTACTGGCTTTCAGGAGCTGTCCCACAATGCCTCACACTGATAGTACAATCAACACACAGGCTCCTGGTGGGGACGTGCACCGCTGACTCAAGGAGCAAAGTGTAGACATGCACAAGTGATGTAATTACTTTGGTGGCTATATGCCAATGTAAGTTAGGTCAACTTAATTTTGTACTGAAGACATGGCCTCATAGTCCCAGTCTACTGCCTGCCAGGCCATGCTACAGAGCCCAGACCCCAGCCAAGAGGTGATGGAATGAGAGGACGCTGCTGAGAGAGCGTAAAGATTGTACGTATGTTTTCAGCTCCTGGGTTATCATAGGTTTATAAATCAGATGAAATTTTGGGCCGTTACTGAAGTAGTCTCTTGGTATAACTGTGCTTTTAAAATTAGAGACAAAGTGGGTGAGAGAATATCTTTTATTGGAGCAGTTGCTGATGGTGGCAGAGGGACACTTTCGAGTCCACAGAGGTCTTCTGCAGGACTGGGGAAGGTACTCAACATGTCACGGCTAAATACAAGATGGAACAGATTGTTTAGCATAAGGAGTTAACACATGTTGCAAGAAACCATTCAAGGTGAAGTGGGCAGTAAACACCTCTACAGTCATGGGACAAAGGAGGGTTAGTGGGTTACAGACTACTGTAATGAGCCATAAGTCCAGTGTCTTTACTGACATCTTAGTCCTCATCCTCAAAGGAATCCTGCACAACAACTTCAAAAAACGAGCCAGGGAACTTAAATTCATAACTTTACTCGACACTAAAAATCATGGATTTAATATCCTGGGGCCAACATGGTGACAATGCTTTTTAAAATGAGCCCTGGAGCACCTACAGCAGAGGAACGTGCTGTTGCATGGAATGAGTATATACACCAAAACGACGAGCTAAATAGCAGGGGGAAGGCAGTGGTGTCTAGTGGACAGAGCACTGGGCTTCTCCCTTCTGCTGAGGATCGTGGGCAAGTCACTTCACCTCTCATTGCTTCGGTTTCCCTCCTACTCTGTGTCTGTCTTGTCCATTTGGAATGTAAGTTCTTCAGGACAGAAGCTCTCTCTTATTATGGGTGTGTACAGCCCCTAGTTCAACAGGGCCCTGGTCTCTGACCAGGCCCCTTGGTACTGCTGTACTACTCATAATAATGGGGGAACCTAATCATTTGGTCTCTCAGTTAAACAAAACCACTCCCTCATCACCATAATCCGGGAGGGAGAGAATAGTGCTTGGAAATCTCTTTTAAGCTGTCTTCACTGGTAGTATCTTTAGACATTGTTTCCTGACAATGAATGAGAGTCTAGCGGTGTCTGATCAGTTCTGTGATTTAAAACAGGGTCTGGGGTGGAGGTTCCCTGTGAAAAATGTGTGCTGGGGTTTTACCCTTTCCTGGGACATTTGTTTACAAGCAGCGGCCAGATGGTGCAATCTGGCCCATTGCAACAGGCTGAAATTTTGCTCTTCAGAAGCATTTTTATGAGCCCCAGGGGTAAGTCACTTCCAGCAAGGGTGGTTATCAGTGTCCAGAGAGGGGGTGGTCCCAGCAGCTGGTTCCTTTCCGGGGTAGAACGTTAACAAGGGCTCCCTTGAGTGCCCTGCAGCCGCTCCCTGCCTCTAAGCATCAGCAAAGGTTAAACAGGCGTTCACAAGAACTGCGGAGTCAAAGCCATAACCAGCTCCTGCTTGTGGGTATTTCAATGAGTCAGTCGTGCAGCTATGCACTTCTGGGACTCGTGCTCAAATACAGCTTCCACAGACTAGGGAAATGGGCACGAATGCAAACCAGTGAGCAAAACTTTGCTAGGGCAGGCGTTTGGGGCTCCGAGGGCCTGAAACTGGATGACAAGAGGACGGTGCTGGCCACACAACTCCTCGCTGAGTCCCTCTGGCCTTCACTCTTCCTCCCCTGCCTTTACTCCTATGAATCCGAGGGTGGACGTGGGGTGACAATGACCTTCCCCACGAAGCGACGTAGCTGCCAGCTGTCCTCGGGGGCGGATGAGATCCTGCTGCCACGCTGTGGGACGCTGCAGTGGTTGAATTAGGGCTTCCCGAATCACAGCTCCGGCTGCACTGGGAAAGAGCAGGGAGTGCACATGTGATGCTCCTCCCTGGGGAGTGGGTGCGGGCTTGCGCGGCTGTGGGGGGCACATGCTGCACCCCAAAAAGTGGCGGAGTGAATTTCTCCTTCTGCCCCAAGACCACAGGGGATCCCTGGGAGCCTTTGAGCTTCTCTGAGTCCCAGTGCCTTCTGGGCTCCACCTTTAGTGGCACAGCTATGTACCGCCCCCTACTGATGGCTGTGGAAAACACCATGCTCTAGTCCTCCGGGTCAACGGTGCAAGGAATGTGAGCTGCCAAGGGACTGGCCCTTTCTGGGGGTGTTTCATCCAGTATTTGTGTTGCACCTGGCTGACAGCGTAACCCAGCAGTGTGGCTGCGCGATGGATGTGTGGGGATGCTGGTAATGTACATTGATCTGGACCCCACAACGTATGTGTCGGGTGCCTGAGATGGAGGGTTGGAACAACAGGGGGAGCAGACTCCCCGACCCTTAGAAGGCCTGTGGTTGCAAAACTAGGGGTCTAACTGCCAAACAACACAGCATCCGTCACCAGAGCGGTATCTTAGATGGCCAGGCTTTGTCACCCCTGCTACAAAAACCACTAAGCACCGTGGCCACTGGGCTCAGGCTGAACACACTAGGACAGTGGGGCTCTGAGAAAGAGGTGTCCTAAGAGATTGGGAACAGGCGGGGGCGTGCACTCTTGGGGAGGCACACTGAGACACGGCTGGGTCCCAAGAGCTCCTGGGCTTGCAAAGAGAATGTAAGCTGGGCCTATTCTGTTCCTGTACCGCCAGAGGGAAGCCCGTCTAACTTAGAATGCAGCGAAGCGTAAGGTGAAGCAGTTGGCATAGGTGGGGCATTGTACCCAAATGCCAGTCTAAGAGTTGGAGAATTGCACAAGACAGGTAAGGGCCTGGGGCCTGATACCTGAGTAAGTGGCTCAGCGACACCAGACAGGGGACGGACATGTGGGCAGCCCCATAACCATGACATGAGCCGTTATGTTGAACTTTTGTCTGTCGTGACTACCGAATCCGTTGTTACTTAGTCTTTCATTGGCTTCACCTTCTGCCTCTTCAGCCACCCAATTGTTCTCTTTCCCCCAGCACGATGCATAGTGTCCATTGAGCCTTAAGGCTTGTCTACACTACAGCAACACATCTACAGCCACTGCAGTGCAAACGCTTCTCACAGCAACAGATGGGGTTTTTCCATTGCTCTAGGTAATCCCTCTCCTCCCAGAGGCAGTGACAAGGTCGATGGAAGACATCTTCCAATGGTGTCTACACTGGGGCATAGGTTGACTTAACTACGTCACTTAGGGGAGTAAATTCCCTCCACCCCCGCCACGTGACATAGCTAGGCTGACCTAAGTTTTAAATGTAGACCAGGCCTTAATTATTTTGGACCAAGATCATTGAAAGTATTTAGGCACCTTGCTCCCATTGATTTCAATGGGAATTAGGCACCTAAACACTTTTGAGGCTCTGGGACTGTATGTCCATCAAGTAAATGAATTGTAGACCTGGTGATGAGGTATAGCCTGGTGAATAGAAGGAGATACCTGGTTTTATGGATGGTGCTGAGATTTCTGTATTTTGATAAGTGATGAAGCCAAGGTTGTTCCCAAAATCATTCACCCAAGTGGATCTATCGCATTTCCCTCCATCAATCTCAACAGGCTTCACAACGGTAGGGAAGTACCATTGGCCCCATTTTTCAGATGGGGACACTAAGAGGTCACACAGTGAATCGGGGGCGGAGACTGGAATAGTCCTACGGTCTCTCGGCTCCCTGTGTTTTGTGGCTTGTGAGCATACAACTCCCACTGGCACCGAATAGGAGTGACACCATTCCCGAAACGAGAGAGAGAAAACCATGAACATCACAACTCCATGTGCTGCAGAAACAGTCACGTTCGCTACATAATATGAATAACAAACAAGCAAACAAAACAACCCCGACCCAAAACTATCTCCAAATTACACCGAAGGGCTCCCAGTGCAAGAGAAGCCATTCCATTATTAAAGGCACCCTTAAAAATTCCCAGACATTAGAAAATGTGGGAATCAAAAGCTAAGGTTTCATACACAACTCTGACATCAACTCTAACATCCAGTTCATGCAACATAGAAACATTCTCCATGACCACCTAAACAACCTCCACTCTGCCCGTGGTTTTGTCTTAGATTTTATGGTCCAGTCCAACTTCCACTGAAATCAATGAACGTCATAAGTTTCAGTGTAGTGAGAAATGTAACAGGCCCTTTTGTGCCCTTTCAACATTATAAATATGAATAACTGAGTATCTAGATCTAGGGTGGGCAAATTTTTTGGCCCGAGGGCAACATCTGGGTGGGGAAATTGTATGCAGGGCCATGAATGTAGGGCTGGGGTGGGAATGCGGGGGTGCTGTGTCCAGGAAGGGGCTCAGAGCAAGGGGTTGGGGTGCAGGAGGGGTGCAGGGTGCAGGAGGGGGCTCAAGGCAGAGAGTTGGGGTGCAGGTGTGCGGCAGGGGTCTTGGGTGCAGGAGGGGTGGGGTTGCAGCAGGGGGTTGGGGTGCTGGAGGGGTGCGGGGTGCAGCAGGGAGCTCAGGGCAGGGGGTTGTGGGCTCAGGGCAGGGGGTGAAGAAGGGGATTGGGGTGCAGGCTCCAGACCAGTGCCGCTTACCTCGAGCGGCTCTGGGGTGGCAGCGTCATGCTGTGGGGCTAAGGCAGGCAGGCTCCCTGCCTGCCCTGGCCCAGTGTCGCTCCTGGAAGTGGCCAGCATGGCTGGCAGTGGTTCCTGGCAGTAGGGTGGGGTGGGATGGGGTGGGGTAGGTGGCTCTGCTGCGCGCTGCCCTCATCTGTGGGTACCACCCCCGAAGCTCCCATTGGCCGTGGTTCCCCGTTCCTGGCTGATGGGAGCTGCGGGGAGCAGGGCCTGCAGCTGAGGGAAGCGCACGGAGCCATCTGCCCCCACCATCCCCTGGGGCCGCAGGGACGTGGTGCTGCCTGCTTCTGGGAGCGGCACGGGGCCAGGGCAGGCAGAGAGCCTGCCTTAGCCCTGCTGCGCCATGGGGCTGGCAATCCCTTGGGCTGGATTGAAAGCCCTGACAGGCCGCATCCGGCCTGTGGGCCATAGTTTGCTCTCCCCTGATCTAGATCCACTATTCTGTAATATAAAGTGTGATGGTTCATTAGGACATGAACAGCTCCTCTTTTAATGTAATAGAGCTGCTTTTATGCTATGACCTAAGCATTATGCCCAGTCTCTGTCATTGCAATAGTTTTGTCTATGATGATATTTCCCTAGTTAGGGCTACGTGTGATTTTATTTTTTTGCTCAGTAGGAAAAAGTGCTATTTGGATGCATTAGATATACCGCCATAAGAATACCTGAGTTTATATTGATATATAGATATATAGAGAGGGAAAATTTATGCATCCATCTTTCTGACACACCGAATATCTTGACATTCTTGCTGGCTATGTCAAGCTATACAGGTCCATTGTCAGCTGCGTACGGGAGCTCTGGAATACAAGCCCTCTTCTAAATCAATTTACGCTCAGTTTCTAGACTCTAGGGCATAGAGTAAATAGTCACCTTCTGCCAAGCTGTTAGACACATTCATCCAGCTATATTAAAAACAAAAAGTTTGACAACACCCCCCACAGCTGTTTGCTGTGAAACAAGGACCTGACTGCTTTTAGAGTCAGTTATCTGATTGTTCTCCGTATGCCTTGATGAACTCGCTGTACCCCAAGGAGAGTCCCTTCCAGACACTGGTATTTGAGGGTACGTTCAGGTGGCTGGCATGCTTTGGGATATTGCAGAGTATATTAAATTCATATATTGCAGGTCAGGGTTCAGGCACGGTGAGGGTGGAGGAAATTGGTGCTGGTTCTGGTACTGATCCTATCTAGGCTGTACTTGCTTTGTGGATAAGCCACAGGCTTCATTCTCCAGGGCTGTCAGACTGGCACCTTTTATTGGCCCTACATTTATTAAAGGGCAAATCAAATATATGTCATCCATGTTCAAACTACCGCTTCAGTCTTTGATGATGCAGCCATTCGCTCTCTTGTGATGTACTCATGGCACAATCACACAGCAGTTCTTTGAATACTGGCCCAAGTTTTCAAATTTCAGTGCTTAAAATTAGGCATCTACAGTCAGTTTTAGGCTCCAAAAACCAAACCAGCCTGGCATTTAGATTTAGTTGGCGCTGGTCCTGCTTTGAGCAGGGGATTGGACTAGATGATCTCCTGAGGTCTCTGCCAACCCTAATATTCTATGATTCAGAGGTGACGAAAAAATCTTTCCTTAGTTGTTATTAGTAACATCTTAGCTGCAATTCAGGAAACCACCCCTGCTCAGGACAGCACTAACGCACACACTTCACTTTAACATCAGTGAGACTTACGAAACTGCTTAAGTGCTGTCCCAAATAGAGACGGGCTTAAGTGTTTTTCTGACCTGGGACCTGTAGTGTAAAGGGAAGTGTAATATCCATTTAAATATGTTGTGAGTCCTCAAGTGGCGCTCACCATGTTCTGCATTGTTTTAGAAGCTGCCCGACACTTGCAGAGCAGTAGGCTGTATGTAGTTAGGCCTTGCCTGTTTGTGAATAGTTATTAAACGCGGGAGGGATAGCTCAGTGGTTTGAGCATTGGCCTGCTAAACTCAGGGTTGTGAGTTCAATCCTTGAGGGGGCCACTTAGGGATCTGGGGCAAAATCAGTACTTGGTCCTGCTAGTGAAGGCAGGGGGCTGGACTCGATGACCTTTCAAGGTCCCTTCCAGTTCTAGGAGATGGGATATCTCCATTTATTTATTTATTTTATTTATTATTTGGAAGCCAACTGTGCCAGGGTGGTTTCTTCATAATGTCATTGGGGTGTAAACAACAGAGCAGGACATAAGTTTGGAAAACAATGATTAAGAGTATTTGGATGAATTTAAAAAATATATAGTTCACCTGCTCACTGTTGATGCAGTTGGCAAATTTTTTCACGCAGGGACAAAGGAACTAAACAGATGCATTTTAGCTTCTGTTTCTAGCCAGTTTGTCTCAGGGATGGACACAATGCTGTTTTGTTGGTGTGTCCTGCTCTAGAGGGGAATGGTTACAGAAAAATCAAACAAGGAGCCCCCTCTCTCTTAGCCTGCTTTCAGTACATTTTTGTAAAAAAAGAACACTTTGCTATTCATTTTCAGCTTTGTGAAACCTTGTTTTAAACCAAAATCCAAACCTGAGCCCTAAATTGTGCCCTTTAAATTGTTTCTTATTCATGCTTGCCTAGTCTTTGTATTGTGGCAGCATTCAGAGGCCTCAGCTGGACAAACTCACAAGAGTCACAATTCCTACCTCCAAGAGGTTCAAACTAATTTGAAACAAGATGCAACAATAGGAGAGAAAGGAGGTGAGAAACCCAGAGTAGCCCAATAAGGTCACAGAGTTACACAGGTAGTTATTGCCCAGCACAACGGTTACCAAGCAGGTGCTTGGGGCGGCCACTTCGGAGAGGGGCGGCACGTCCAGCTGTTCGGCGGCAATTCGGCGGACGGTCCCTCACTCCTGCTCGGAGCGAAGGACCTCCCGCCGAATTGCTGCCGCAGATCGCGATCGCGGCTTTTTTGTTTGTTTGTTTGTTTGGCTGCTTGGGGCGGCCAAAACCCTGGAGCCGGCCCTGGTTATACACCATTTGAAAGTTTAAATAAATAACATCGTCAGGGGGGTTTTGAAGGAGAAGGCAAGATCCTGATGGATCGGTTCGCCAATAGGGCCAAAAAGGTGGTGTTAGCAGCTGTATTTTGAATAGATTGGAAGTCTGTGTGGGTACTGATCTGTTAAAGAGAAGGAGGTGACTATAATCAAGACGTAAAATGTTAAGAGTCTGGATGAGGATTTTAGGTGTGTGAATGCAAAAGAAAACTATTCCATGGGTTTTGATCTGTTTGCCCTCGTATAAAAATCAGCTGCAAACGTCTGTTCCACTTACCCTTTGGTAAGTAGCAACATTTTGAACGTAAAAGTGGATTAACTTTGGAAGAAACTTAAAGTTCTCTTTCTTGTGGTTAAATCTCACTTTCAGCAAGCTCTCCTATTTTAATCTGCTCTTTTGCAGCGGCTACTCCTGTGCTTGGATCGAGCTATTAAATACCAAGTTTTATAACGTTTAAAGGCTTACCAGGATTTGTTTGTCTGTTTTGTTTGCGAAGCACTGGTTTACTGCACTTCAGATCTGTAAAGGATGAAGATCAAAAAGACCCATTCATCATTTCAGTAGATGAGTTCAAGACATGTGTACTTTCAATTTATGTGTAAATGTTTTCTTCTTATTCAGTGCAGAAAACATCTGGCTTATATCAGAGCATGTAATCTCTGCTCTCACATAAGGTTCTGGCAGAAGGTATTCTGCTCAATTCTATAGTTAGGACATGAAGACTAAAATTATTAGCAATAATTAAAGCTGAATAAACAGTTCAGACAGTTATAGGTATTACACCAGAACCAGTCCAGCCTACAATTGTGCTTAGAGCAATAACTAGTTAACAGGCAGTGTAGTCTAATGGATAAAGCACTGGAATGGGAGTCAGGAGACCTAGGATGTGTTCCTAGCTCTGCCACTGATTTGCTGTATGACCTGAGGCAAACCACTTGTTGGCCTCTGATTTCTCTCCCACCCCTTGTCTACTTAGACCATAGGCTCCTTGGAGCAGGGACTGTCATTCATACTGTTTTTGTACAGGGCCTTGCACAATGGGGTCCTGATCTTGGTAAGGGCACCTAAGTGCTCCCATAAAACAAATATTGTCAAACTGGCTTTCAGGAAATACATAAGTACTACCAAAAGCTGGAGGAGACTGTGCCTTTAAGGACTGAACTCCAGTGGCGGATTAATGATTTTGCCGTCCTTAGGCCCTGAAATGATTGCCGCCCCCGGCCCCCTATGAACTTGTTTTAGTTTTTTTACAAATTCGTTTGAACTAAAATGAATCTAAATATCATTAAAATAATTGAACATTTACAAGTTTTATTATAAATAAAATTACAAGTACAGTGGACCCTCACTTGAACGTGCGTCTGTATAGCACAATTTTGCTTATAGCGCGGGACCGCACATGGATCCAAAACCCCGCTTTTCAAGCGGGGGTCCGGTGCAGTTTAGGATTCTCGCGAGTATGTTTACTAAATGGCGTCACGCCGTCATTGGTGGTTTCAATACGTGCTATAATTGGTAGAATCGCGGCATTACAAAAATGCTGCTATTATAAATTTGCTGCCCTAGGCCTAGGCCTTGTCAGCCTAGGCGATAATATGCTGCTGCTGAACTCCCCAGATGGAGAGTCCAGGTGAGGCATTGAGAAGCTCCAACCAAGATCAGTTGGAACCCGACACAGGATAAAGCAAAGCTCTTGCAAGCACCTTAATCCCTGATACCACTGAAGACACCACATGCTATCAGGAGTAAAACGAAATTAAGAAAATACCCCCCAGTGGAAGAATGGAGTAGTCAAAAGATCCACCAGAATTGAAACTCTCAGGAAATGTGGAAAACATCTGAAGGACGTTCAAACAGCCCTCCAGTCTGTATCTGCGAGCAATGGCTTCCAGTAAAACAGGAGACATTCAGAAGGTAGCCACTTTTCTCACACTAGCATTTGATGCATTTAATAGTTTTCAGTTAACTCGTGCAAAGGAGGCTAACTTTGAACCTGCAGTACGGAAATTTGAGGAGTACTGCACTCAAAGCCAAAGTGAGACATATGAAAGAGTTGTTTTTAATCACAGAGTACAAAAGAAAAGTGAAACCATACAAGAGTTTGTGACTCACCTAAGGCTGAAAAGCCAACCTTGCAGGTTTGGAGGGCTAATTGAATCCCTGATAGGAGACAAGATAAGCATGTGCATACACTGTAGCAACCAACACAAGCCAAGACAATGGGAAAAAGATGGAAGAAATACAACGGATTACATCACTGTGCAAGAGATTGCAGGTGCCAACAGAATGCGCATAGCATGGACAAAGAAGATAAAGACAGCAAGGACTCCAGGCAGATTAAGGTAAGGTTGAGGCCTTGACAAGGGAGGGGTACAAAGGTATCTTGGAATGGTGAACTCTGGAATTGATATGCAAACTAGACACAATCAACTCAGGATTAAATAAAGACTGGGAATGGCTGAGCCATTACAAACATTGAATCTATCTCCCCTTGTAAGTATTTTCACACTTGCTTTTTATCAAACTGTCTGTACTGAGCTATCTTGATTATCACTTCAAAAGTTTTTTTTCTCTTACTTAATTGGCCTCTCAGAGTTGGTAAGACAACTCCCACCTGTTCATGCTCTCTGTATGTGTGTATATATATCTCCTCAATATATGTTTCACTCTATATGCATCCGAAGAAGTGGGTTGTAGCCCACGAAAGCTTATGCTCTAATAAATTTGTTAGTCTCTAAGGTGCCACAAGTACTCCTGTTCTTTTTGCGGATACAGACTAACACGGCTGCTACTCTGAAATCTGTAGGGATATTTCATCCTAATCTAGCTACCCGAACCAGCAACCTGAGAGCACTATTGTGCAAAGATGCCCAATGGACATGGGATGCAAATCTTAATTAAGAATTTGAGAAGCTGCAGGGGGTAATTAACAAGGCCCCAGTCCTGAGGTACTATAACAGTAATTGCAAAACTAAGATGACCCTGGATACATTCAAGGAGGATATTGGCACAGTCCTTTTACAAGAGTATGGTCAACACTGGAGACCAGTGGCTTACGTGTTGTGGGCACTAACACAAATTGAGTGTCAATATGCCCAAATAGAGAAGGAAGCTTTGGTCTTAGTCCATGGGTGTAGAAAGTTTCACCTCTTTATTTATGGGAGGCCAGTGTTAGCTGAGGCAGACCATAAACCACTTACTGGCATTGCCGAAAGGGTCCCGGCAAATACCGCCCAGACAGCATAGAGATTATTTTTTCAGCTACAAATGTCTGATTTGCAAATCATATGCAAACCTGGAAGATATTTCGTGGTTGCAGACAGACGCTTTACGGCAGTGGAGCAAAGTCCAGAGCTAGATTATGTACATGATGATCTGATTAAAAAAACAACACCCTGCCCAGTCTCAGACAAAATGTGGACTGTGATTGCCAGAGCGACAGTTCAGGATGAGATACTGAAGAAAGTAAGTAAGGCTATTAGCACAGAGTGGGTAGGACAGTATATTCCCAAACGAACAGTGACATTGAGGAAGCTCTTAAGGCTTTTTGCATACGCCAAAAACACAGACCAAGTCAAGGAATGAGCCCATGTTTGTGACACAGGAAAAAAAGGCCCCATGGAGCAAAGAAGGCATAGATTTCTTAATACTGACCAGAAAAAAACCCTATGTACTTGCCTAGGGTATTATTCACACTTCTCTGAGATAGCCTTACTAGAAGATACTGCAACTAAACAGGTGAATGTGCATATCAAATCTATTTTTCCTTGACATGGTATACGCAAAATAGTAATGTCTGACCATGGGCCACAGATTAGTGGGCATGCGTTTAAGCAGTTTGCAGTGAAGTTTGCATTTAGATAGGTAATCACTAGTCACGATTTTCCCCAGTCCAGAGGGTTGGTGGAAAATGGTGTCAGCATAATAAAGTGGCTAGTGTAAAAGACTGTACAGTCAGCCTCTGAGCCATATTTTGCACTGTTAATTACAGAACGGCACCAAAGAAGCATGGCTTGTCACCCGTTGACATTTTGTTCAACAGAAAATAAGAAGGCCAGCGCTGTTAGAAGCTGATGTCAGAGTCACTGGGGACTTGCAGCTGTAGAAAGAGACAGATAAGGCAAAACCAAAAAAATCAATATGGTTTGGGTTTACGGGAGCTGCCACCACTTCCTGAAAATGACGTCTGATGGGAAACAATGGTTGCAAACAGCAGTGGTGTCACAAGAGGTTGCCCTGTGGTCGTGTGAGGCTGTCACCCCAGATGGGCATTTACTGCAGAGGAATAGGCGTGACATCTTCCCCAAATCGAGGGAGATAAGGGGCACTGAGGCTGCCATTTTGCCCGAGAGGGTCCCTGACAGGCAACACCAGCAGCAGATTGAGACAATGGAGCTCCAGCACATGGCACCATCAGAACAAATGGGCTTGCCGCCTCCTGATAGCTGCAGTGCTTATGTTTTGGGGAGCGTACCGGTCCACGCCACCGTGCAGGGCACCTGAGAGACAAACTGAACACTTTTCAGAGTAGCAGCCGTGTTAGTCTGTATCCGCAAAAAGAACAGGAGTACTTCTGGCACCTTAGAGACTAACACGAAAGCTTATGCTCAAATAAATTTGTTAGTCTCTAAGGTGCCACAAGTACTCCTGATCTTTCAACTGAACACTGTTAGCAAGTTTAAATGAACGTTGGTTATAAATATTTGTAATTGGCTGTGTTACATTAATGGTGGGTTTTAAGTGTTATTGTTATTATTGCGTTTTGGCTTGAAAGGGAAGCTGTGGTACTGGGATCTGTACTTTAAGGGCTGAGCTTCCCAGCCTGAGAGTCCAGGTGGGGCATTGTGAAGCTCGTGTTTTGCGCCGCCCGTTGGAGCCAGGCCCTGAATAGAGTGGACTCTTGCAAGCACCCAAGTGATAAATGATTCCGGCGCACCACGGCGAGTCAGAAAATAACAACAGCGCTTTTAGGAAGAGCCAAACTGAACGGCAGGTGGTGGAAATGTTTCCCCTGGGTTGCGGGTGCTGTCAGAAGAGAATCATGCCCACATCCCCTCTTCTGTGTATTCTCCCTGATTCCCCCCACAGGACAGCAGACTGGTTCTCTGGATCCAACCCCGGCTCTGCCTCCCTTTTGCTGGGGCTGGCGTTGTTTGCCGTCTCAGCAGTTTGTTGGTGATAGGTGGGAGATGCGCAGAGCGGGTGTTATTTTTTCCCCTCGCTCCCCACGCTGAGCTTTGAATAGACGCTGGAAGCAGAGACGCTAACCTGCCACCCGGTGATCACGCCTAATAGCTCTTTATTAGACCCTGACGTCCCTGGATGCGCAATTAAAGCATTTTTTTTTAAAGCGAAAACAAATCAGTATCTGCCCTAACCAACTTTGACAGTCAGTAAATTGTAGCCTTGGAATAACGTGTGCTGACGCTCAGCATTTAAGGGAAACAACAGGCTGGAGCTGTTTCCCTCACAGCATGGCATTCGCTGCTCTTTTCAGATAGCGAAATTACAGCCCCACATCAGAGGAGATGGCGCCCTAAACTCCAATCCAGTTCGCCGTTGCTCTCCCTTGCAGGCAGGCCGCTTTCTCTGACGCAAATGTTAATGGCATCTTAATAACGCCAGGCTGCATAATTTATGGTATTCGGGATTTGACCGACAGGAGAGAGCAGCGTCTCTGCTGGCAGGTAATTCAGCAATTCAGGCTGAACGTCTTTGTCAAATTACATTCTGTGGTGGGGGATGGGATGGAGGGATAGGAAACCGGTCTAAAAGCTTTGATCCTGCTGGTCTTCCATACGGTGCAGTGTGTGTAGGGGTGTGTGTGGAGATGGTTGTTATGCTTCTGCACAAATAGAAGCCAAGGGGTAGGATACATGGCCTGCTGTGTCTCCTTTGGGCCACTTCTAGGCACCAAGGGAATGAAATGTGGCCCCAGCTCCCCTGCTAGGGTACCTCCAGTGATGGGCAGGGGTCTCCAATGGGCATACAGCTAGCATGGGCAGCTCCTACAACACCATCCTTGCAGGCACCAGTGCAGAGGGCAAAGGAGAGTAGCTGGAACTCATTACATGTGGCCCTTAAGGATAGTGATCACTGGTGCAAGCTAGGGCAGGCCCCGGGGGTGCCCTAATGCAGTGGTGCCCAAACTTTTCCTCTCGCGCCCCACCCCCCTTACCAGTAATGGACTCTGTCCAAGCCCCGCCTCCATTACTGTACAGTTGGCTCAGCAGAGGAACTTGGGATGAAGGTGGAGCTGTGGGAAGAACTGGGGATGGGGGAGGAGCAGGAGTGGTGTGGAGCTGTGGCTGGAGGCGGAGCTGTGGCTGGGGGTCACTCCCTCCCCACTCCCCGTGGGGGCTATCCCGGGCCCCACCACATGTCCCCCCTGAAAGCTCCTCCATGCCCCTCCGAGGGGTGTGCCTCATGGTTTGGGGCCACTGCCCTACTGTGTATTGCAACCAGGGATGGGGAAGAGATTCAGGGAGTTGTAAGCAATTCTCTGGTTTTCCCCCCTCCTCCTCCTCAGCAGTGCCCAGAGAATCTATCCCTGTGTGTGGGCATAAGGCCTAGGATGATGCACCAAGCAGGAGTAATTCTCAGGCCCTTGGTGTGCCCTTTCCCTTATTCACAACTGCCTAGAGTATAAAAGGGCTGGGAAGTAGGTGGAGAGTGGGTGCGCTGACGGAGGCAGGATTCCAGACCAATCCGCCATTGACTCAGTGGGGCAATGTGGATTCCCACCAGCTGAAGGTCGGGCCCATGATGTCAATTCAACGAGGAATTCTAAGAGGATGACTTTACAGCAGGGGGGGAAATGTCTCATCAAATGGAATCCACAGAGCAAAATATAACACGGTTTTATCATTCTTTTGACAGGTAATTTTCTCCACAGCGTGACTAGCCCAGATCTTTGTGAACCACCAATCCCTGTGGGCTGCAGTAGTTAATCTTGCTGCAAGAACAATGAGGAGTCCTTGAGGCACCTTAGAGACTAACACATTTTTTTGGGCATAAGCTTTTGTGGGCTAAAACCCACTTTATCAGATGCATGGAGTGAAAAATACAGTAAGCAGTATATATATCAAAAAAAATTATAGAATATCAGGGTTGGAAGGGACCTCAGGAGGTCATCTAGTCCAACCCCCTGCTCAAAGGAGGACCAATCCCCAGACAGATTTTTGCCCTAGATCCCTAAATGGCCCCCTCAAGGATTGAACTCACAACCCTACGTTTAGCAGGCCAATGCTCAAACCACTGAGCTATTCCACCCCCTTAGAAATTGCCTTACCAAGTGGGGGGGGGGTGTCAGTGCTAACGAGGCCAATTCAATTAAGGTGGAAGTGGCCTATTCTTAACAGTTGATTACTTTTGTGCCACAAGGACTCCTTGTTGTTTTTGCTGATACAGACTAACACGGCTACCACTCTGAAATGTTGCAAGAATGCTCAGCATTTTCCTACACAAATGGCTCTGCACGTGCAGGGACTACAATGCGTGAAAGTGAAGGGTAACAAGTGGTGATCAGTAGGGAACGTGGAGTACCCGATCCTGCATTCAAGATGATCTGATGGCCACATGGCTACCAAATTAGGTGGAGTGTATAGCTGATCAACAGGATGAGCCTCACATGAAAGCCCATTAACCAGATCCTCAACTGGTGTAAATCAGCGTAGCTCTATTGAAGTCGGTGCAGCTATGGCAGTTCACACCAGCTCCAGATCTGGACTTAAGTCTCCTCAGTAACTCATCCTTCACCCTATTTTTACCTTGCAGTCCTGAGTAAGTGAGCAACTGAGGTGTTGGAGCCTCAGTTTTCCTCAGGGCTGAGGACTATGCCTAGCCCTCAGCCTCCCTCGTGCTCAGGCATAACATCCACTTGTGCACTTGCGATGGAGAACCAACACCGTGAGGACTGTGAGCGTAAGTGTGTGGGCTAAAGGGAGGTGTGCGTGGTGCCACGCATCATGCCAAAACAAGACTAGAAGTTGAACTAATTTATTGGATCCCCAGTAAAAATTGTTCAGAAAGTTTCAGTCTTCACCTACATATCATGTGTGTTTGAATCAGATTATCTAGGTCACATTTTGTGCTGATTTGCACTTCATGCAATCGGCTTGACTTCATTGGAGTTTCCTGAGTTTGCACAGAATTTGGTCCCCTGTCTCTGATTCAGAACATAGGCCCCTTAGAGCAGGGACTTTATCCTTCTCAGTTGCAAAGCACTGAGCACTAGGGCTGGTCAACAATTTTCAGTAGAAACCAGTTTTTGATGGAATATTAGGTTTTTTGACTAGCAACATTTTTTTGAGAAAAAAGTTTCCATTTTTTATGGAAAATTTCAGTTTTTCATAAACAAAAACCCAAACACCAAAACACAAAACATTTCAGATTGGATATCCTGCCATAATGTCTCATGGGAGTTGTAGTTCGGCTTCCTTGTGTCCCTATTTTCCTTTATAGTCTGGGCTCGCCAGTCAGACTATATTGCCCATGATGTTCCGTGGTCAGGGACTCCCATGATGCAACTGCCTCCCTTCACTCTGAGAGGTGACCATGGCATATCATGGGAGATGTAGTCCGACCACGGAGCCAGGCCCATAGAGGAGAATGGGACCACGAGCCACCTGAACTACAATCCCCCTGAGGCCATGCAGCAGCATGTCCACATTGAAATATTTTGGTTTTCAGCCAAAAAAAAATTTGGTTTTCAATTTTTTGCCAAAAAGTCAAATTTCTTCTGTGAACAATTTTGCTGAAATCCCCCCCCCATTTTCATCAAAATGTTTGTGTGTGTGTGGGGGGGGGGAAGCCCATTTTCCAACCAGCTCTATTGGACACACTGTCTGCGCTCAATAAATAATGCACATAAGTGACCTATTGATCATTCATTACAGTTAATGGGACTTCACAACAACATTTGAGCAGATGTACCAGGTGAAGAACACCCAGCCATCCTGGAGCAGGTACATATCTGCAGTCCATGTTCACGTGGTGGGAAGGAAGCAACTCTGATCTATGAATGCTACATTTCATGGGAAATTAAGGGTATGTTTACACTGCAATCAGGACAGCATATATAGATGTACGTGAGCCAGCTGTGATCGGGCCAGCTGCTAAAGATAGCCGTGTACTGCAGCAGGGCGAGGAAAAACCAAGGGTCCCAGGTGGGATTATACCCAGGCAGTTAACCCCTGATGGCATGGCTTACACTGCTATTTTTAGTGAGCTAGCTTGGGTACGTGCCAGAGCTGTGGCTCCCCATGGCAGTGTAGACACACCTACGCTCTTTGTCAGTGCTGAAAACCAGACGCACCAACAAGAAAACCTCACAAGGTGCTAATGATTTGCAATGAGATGCTGTTCTGCAGCTGGAGTCTCTGTGTATGGCAGCTGTGCCTGCTTGACGGAACACTTCGTGCCGAGCATCCGTCAGTGAAAGCGCGACGTACGTGCAAATGATTATGATGCAGTGGATCAGGGCCGGCTCCAGCGTTTTTGCCGCCCCAAGTGGCAAAAAAAAAGAAAAGAAAAAAAAAAAAAAAAAAAGCCGTGATCGGCGGCACTTCGGCGGCAGCTCTACCGCCACCGCGTCGTTCTTCGGTGGCGGGTCCTTCCCTCCGAGAGGGACCCGCCACCGAATTGCCGCCGAAGAGCTGGACGTACCGCTCCAAGCACCTGCTTGCTGTGCCCCGAAGTGGATATTCAGCGGAGGGGAATCAGCATCGCTCTTTGGACATCCATGGAGCTACGCTGATTTACACCAGCTAAGGATCTGGTCCAATGGGCCTAATTCTCAGTCTTTTGCACCAATATTAGTCCAGTGTCATTCTATTTATTTTGATGGGGCCACTTCTGATTTGTGCCAGGTTAAGCCAGGGGAGACTCAGGCCTATTCCGTTTGAAAATGCATATTCAGCTGCACTTTGTCTTTTTGTCCGCGGCCTTTTCTCTGTATGAACCCAGAATGAAACGTGTTCCTCAAAGTTCAGACTCCAGGAAGGGGTTTGTAGGAATGTATTCACAGTAAACAGCACATCATCTGCATACAAAACTAGTTCCACCCACGACACCAGGGCCCGAGATCCCTTCCATTAAATTATCTTGTCTCATTAACTGTGCCAAGGATTCAGTGTCAAACAAAACTGATCACACAGGCAAAGGTCAGCCGTGTCTCATTTCCCCATGCGTGAATCAAAACTGCTCCGGGTGATGTTCGTAACTGGGCCAGCTGCTGTAGGGAAATGTAGAGGGGAAGAGCAGCTGCCTAACAAAAACTGTGTATTTGGGGGATTTATTTAGCATCTCAATTAGGTGCCATTTTGTGCCATGTAATGCTTCTCAGACTGTTTCATCCCCTGACTCTTTTCGTACATACACTACTTTCACTTCATTGTAATCATTCTGCTGGCTTCAGTGCAGCTATTATTTATTATTTCGATCACCGTAGCACCTATAGCCCTGAGCCAAGATCAGGGCCCCTTGTGCTAGGCACTGTACATATACAGTAAGGGAGAATCCCTGTCCCCAAGATCTCATTGTCTATACAGACAAGACAGGCAAAAGGTGGAGGGAAAGGAAGTATCATTATCCCCATTTTACAGATGAGAGATTGACAGATTAGATGACTTGTCCATGGTCACGCATGGGGTCGCTGGCAGAGCTGGGAGTTGAAACCAGATCTCCCAAGCCTCAGCATGATGCCGCACATACAAGACTGGTCATCCTCTCAAGGAAGTTACCCTTGACTTTCTCTGGGGTGGAGGGCAACTACTATTATCACACAGCACACTTAACTCTTTAGGTCAGTTAAAGCTTGATGGACAGGAAAGTGCTGAAAGGGTCAGCATGCAAACTGAAATGAGATGGTTGTTGCTTTCTGCATGGATAGCCCCAATCACTTAGCTGACCATGCACCTTTACTCTGAGAAAGTAAATATGGATTTGTTCATCCTTGTCTAAGGGCATGGAGTGTACGAACTTTCCCTCTTATGTCAATGACGAAAGTGCGGTTCACTACGGCTTACAGCTAGTTGTTGTGCCATAGAATGCTATTCATTGCATTAACATAGTGTAGTATTAACTGGCGAGTTATTCTTTCTGGCAGCCAACAGTGTTTGAGACTAAAAAGATGACACATAGTAAAATCTTTACATTGTCATTTTATTCAGTTCATTTTATAAAACCTTCTGTTTGGTGGCTTGAGTGTATATATGCTAACTTGTGGGGTGTCAATCTGTCCTCACAATTTTGTATTGGTGTCTTAATGAAGTGGTTTCTCAACCTTTCCAGATTACTGTACCCCTTTCGGGAGTCTGATTTGTCTTGTGTACCCCAAGTTTCATGTCACTTAAAAACTACTTCCTTACAAAATCAGACATAAAAATACTGAAGTGTCACAGCACACTATTATTGAAAAATTGCTGACTTTCTCATTTTTACCATATAATTATAAAACAAATCAATTGGACTATAAATATTGTACTTACATTTCAGTGTATAGTATATACAGCAGTATAAACAAGTCAGTGTATTAAATTTTAGTTTGTACTGATTTCGCTAATGCTTTTTATGTAGCCTGTTGTAAAACTAGGCTAATATCTAGATGAGTTGATGTATCCCCCGGAAAACCAATGCATACCCCCAGGAGTATGTATACCCCTAATTGAGAACCACTGTTATAATGAAACCTTTTAAAACTTGGGGTACTACTACCTCCACCCCACAGCAGTTGAGTTAGATAGATACAAACAGACATTGTCTTATAACTATTTAAAATTAAAATGCCCAAAATACAATTATGGTAATGTACAAAATACAGTTGTGGTTAGCTGCAGAATAGCCACAAGTACATCACTATTCAATTCTCAGCCTGAATAAAACATGTATGCATTTTCTTAGCACTTAAATTGTTTAAGTGGATGTTGTGTATTTGGTTGTCATGGCAATAGAATTTTGTTGTTGCTTATGCTGTAAGACAGTGTTTGTCTTCACATGTGTAGTCTTCAAATAGAGGTTATTTGGGGACAAAGAGCTATTAGCAATTTGTTAGTCAAGTGTTTATAAAATATCATTGTATAAGAAAGTAATTGTATGTTTTTTTCTTCAATGGCATTCATGTGTGGTGTATTGCCTTCAGGTAAATGGCCGTACAAAATGTTTCCCATGGGTTTGAATATATTCAATATACCCTTTCCCATGGTCAGGTTTGGTTTAGATGAATCAGCATTTTCCAATAAAAAACGTTTAATCAGAACATTTCCAACCAGCTCTACCATTAACTTGTGAAATTGTCTTCCGTGTCAAAGTCTGATCAACTAAGACATTTAAAACAAGACCAAACTGAGCACTAGAAAATGTTGTGTATTGGCAGCAAGGGTTTGGACTGGAGGGCTTTATTTTATATTATTATTTATTTAGCACCTAGCAGACCTAATCATGGGCCAGGACCTCGTTGAGTGAGGTTCTGTACAGCCGCAGTGCAAAGGACATTATCTCTAATTTCCATGAGTGTATAATCGTTAACTAAGATTATGTCAGAAAATAGTTATTTACACAGTACCATAAACGAGTCTGGTGCTTTCCGGACAAACAGATAACAGACTGGATCCTCAGCTGGGGTAAATGGGCTACACTAATTTACACCAGCTGAGGATCTGATCCCAGGTCCCTGCCTTAACATGTTTGCAATCAAGTTTTAGAGATGGTTGAAAATATTCAGAGCCGTGGGTGTTGGAGGAAGGGAGAGAGGATGAGGGAGGACAAGGATTGTGGCAATGGGGTCATTTGGTTGCTCTGGTGAGTAATACAATAATTCAACCATTTTGAGAATCTTAAAGACCTTGAAGGGAAGATTAGGGCTTATTGACCTCATAGAAGAAGAATGTTTTAAAGGGCTTGGAGGGGAGGTGGTAGATATGCACAGTAAGATGGGGATGTGGCCCCCAGGAACAAGTAGGCAGCCTGGAAAGAGACACAGAAAGGAGGGTGGGAAAGGAGATGAAGAGGTGTGTGTTACATATGTGCTTCACTATCACGGGGAATGGGCAGAGGTGGGCAGAGGGAAGAGACAAAACAAATTTAGTAGGGCGCTAAACTGTGCAGGGCTTGGAAGGGTGGGACAAGGAGCATAAATCTGATGTGAAAGTCGAGAAGAGGGCAGTGAAGGGTTATGAAGAGACTCAGGCTCTGAGGCATGGTGAGCATCAGGCAGGTGGACACGGTTGCTGGAGCATATACGTGCACAGACTTCTCCAAGAAGCTGACATGCTAATGACCCAGCATGCTGCTGTGATCTGCTGCTCTGAGGAGGAACAGGCTTGTGCTGTTGAAGGGCTAAATGGAAATTGGAATGGGATCTTTGGTGTGACAAAAATAGCAGATGCTGTGGGATGCTTTTAGGGAGGCAGTGGCTGTGCCGCACACATGTCTGAGAATCAGGGTCTAGAAGTGCTACTTATACAGAGAAACGGGAAACTCATTACAGTTTCGAACAAATGGAGCTGCCTTTCAGTTTCATCGGAAAAACAAATTCCTTGTAGCCAAAGCATCGGGCTACTGCATTCCATTGAACCCGCCCTCAGTAAAGTTATTAACAATCACCCCCTGCTGCTGAACTTCAAGGGCCTCTCCTCTGTACTCATACTCCTAGGTCACTCTGCTGCCTTTGATGCACCATTCTCCTGCAGAACCCCTGGGATCCAGGATTCTGTCTGGCCTAGGAAGGCCATTCGTCTGGTTTTAAGCCAGACATTCCTGTTTTTGTGTGATTTGTCCCCTGTCCAATACTTATCTGAAACCAGACGTAGTTTTAGGTGCAAAGGACACCATTTTGAAGAGAGCACTGCTCTGCCCCTGGTGACGTGGTGCATTCTTCAAAATGGCTTCTTCCACACAGTGTGGCCTCGCTCGCACCATGTGTGCAAGCCAGTGGGGATGGGTTCAGGCAGGCGGGGCGGGCCCACACCATTCCCAGAAGTACCAAAATGTCTGGTATTGTGGGGATGCGCCAGTGGCCCGCCCTGGTCTGGCTCCCTTTTTGATGACTGCACTATTGCAGGGGCAATTTTGCCCCTGCAAGAGAAAAAGCACCAGGCACCAACAAGTGACATTAACTGTGTCCAGAAATGTTAGGAGAACAAAACTGTGTCTACAGTTGTTCTCACTTGCAGTTTGCAGGAACAAAAAGAAAAATAAATAAATAAAAAAAGAGGCCAGCAGAAGCTGGTCCAGTCTATCTCCATCCAGGTTATGCTGTCAAGATGTAATATTATTTTTCAAGTAAAATCCAAAGCCCAGTTTTTCCATCTTTTGGGCTAGGATGGCTGAAAAAGGGATGGCTATTCCATTGGTCCAGTACATAGACGACACTGGTCTGGGTTTGATGTATGCAGTGCACAGGGTGACCAGGAAAACAGGCACACAGATAATGTTATGAAGTAAATAAAATATTCATGCAGTCCCTACACATCTACCCAAGTGACTGATTCACACAACCTGGAAAGGGTATTTTAGGGGCAAGGCTTGGCTTTGTTTCAGTAAATCAGATCATTGTTGCCAGGGTGACAAGTCAACACTTCTCTATTTTGTCTTGCAATATTATCTGCCTCTTAAATAAATTAGTTACTGCCTCCAATCTGTTTCTTTTAAGCATTTAAACTAATTAGGGCCTGGGCTAAATAATCCCCTATTCTCTTAACACCATCCAGTGTTGCTCCCGCTCTCTCTGATTTTACTGATTTGAGAGTCCTTGGGAAAAACAATCTGCTTGTGTTATTACAGTGCTAGGGTTAGCATTTTACACAGGGAACCAGAATCTGCCAGTGGATAGGACATTGCACTTGGAATTGGGAGACTTGAATTCTATTTTTAGCTCTGCCACTGCTCACTGTGAGCCCGACCCTAGGGCTTCAGTGGAAGGACTTCAGTGGGCTTTGCATCAGGCTGTGTGAAACCTTGGACGACTCAGTTTGGTGTGGGGAACTTTTGAAAATGTTGCTTCTAGTCTCTCTGTACATCTGTTTCCCCACATCTGTGGAATTTCCCCATGGCTCCTGTACTTCGACAGATTAGCAGGGCCAACACCCAGGCCTGCTGCAGTATCAAACCTTCCCACCCACACCCACCCACAGAGGACAGCTCAGAAGTTTGCCCCATTGAGGGGGAATGATTTCAGGTTTGAGTTCAGGATCCTCACAAAAGGAAGAAAGGAGAGTAGCAAAATACGGACCCTGGACTTCAGAAAAGCAGACGTTGACTCCCTTAGGGATCTGATGGGATCCCCTGGGAGGCTAATATGAGGGGGAAAGGAGTCCAGGAGAACTGGCTGTATTTTAAAGAAGCCTTATTGAGGGCACAGGAACAAACCATCCCGATGTGCAGAAAGAATAGCAAATATGGCAGGTGACCAGCTTGACTTAACAGTGAAACCTTCAGTGAGCTTAAACACAGAAAGGAAGTTTACAAGAAGTGGAAACTTGGACAGATGACTAGGGAGGAGTATAAAAATATTGCTCGAGCATGCAGGTGTGTAATCAGGAAGGCCACGGCATGATTGGAGTTGCAGCTAGCAAGAGATGTGAAGGGTAACAAGAAGGGTTTCTACAGGTAAGTTAGCAACAAGAAAAAGGTCAGGGAAAGTGTGGGAACGTTAATGAATGGGGGAGGCAACCTAGTGACAGTTGATGTGGAAAAAGCTGAAGTACTCAATGCTTTTTTTGCCTCGGTCTTCACAGACAAGGTCAGCTCCCACACTGATGTCCTGGGCAACACAGTATGGGGAGGAGGTCAGCAGCCCTCAGTGGTGAAAGAACAGGTTATGGACTATTTAGAAAAGCTGGACATTCACAAGTCCATGGGTCCAGATCTAATGCATCCAAGGGTGCTAAGGGAATTGGCTGATGTGATAGCAGAGCCATTGGCCGTTATCTTTGAAAACTCGTGGCGATCGGGGGAGATCCTGGACGATTGGAAAAAGGCAAATATAGTGCCCATCTTTAAAAAAGGGAAGAAGGAGAACCTGGAGAACTACAGACTGGTCAGCCTCACCTC
The DNA here is from genome assembly GCF_028017835.1 of Emys orbicularis. Lineage (NCBI taxonomy): Eukaryota > Metazoa > Chordata > Testudines > Emydidae > Emys > Emys orbicularis. The sequence continues at coordinate 137,031,830 of NC_088687.1, read as the reverse complement.
AGTCCCTGGAAAAATCATGGAGCAGGTCCTCAAGGAAACCATTTTGAAGCACTTGGCGGAGAGGATGGTGATCAGGAACAGTCAACATGAATTGATCAAGGGAAAGTCATACCTGACCAACCTGATTGCCTTCTATGATGAAGTAACTGGCTCTGTGGATATGGGGAAAGCAGTGGACGTGATATATCTTGACTTTAGCAAAGCTTTTGATATGGTCTTCCACAGTATTCTTGCCAGCAAGTTAAAGAAGTATGGATTGGATGAATGGACTATAAGTTGGATATAAAGCTGGCTAGATTGTCGGGCTCAACGGGTAGTGATCAACAGCTCGATATCTAGTTGGCAGCCAGTATCAAGTGGAGTACCCCAGGAGTTGGTCCTGGGGCTGGTTTTGTTCAACATCTTTATTAATAATCTGGATGATGGGATGGATTGCACCCTCAGCAAGTTCGCAGATGACACTAAGCTGGGAGGAGAGATAGATACGCTGGAGGGTAGGGATAGAGTCCAGAGTGACCTAGACAAATTGGAGGATTGGACCAAAAAAATCTGATGAGGTTCAAGGACAAGTGCAGAGTCCTGCACTTAGGACGGAAGAATCCCATGCACTGCTACAGGCTGGGGCCTGACTGGCTAAGCAGCAGTTCTGCAGAAAAGGACCTGGGGATTACAGTGGATGAGAAGCTGGGTATGAGTCAACAGTGTGCCCTTATTGCCAAGAAGGCTAACGGCATATTGGGCTGCATTAGTAGGAGCATTGCCAGCAGATCGAGGGAAGTGATTATTCCCCTCTATTCGGCACTGGTGTGGCCGCATCTGGAGTATTGTGTCCAGTTTTGGGCCCCCCACTACAGAAAGGATGTGGACAAATTGGAAAGAGTCCAGCAGAGGCCAGCGAAAATGATTAGGGGGCTGGGGCACATGACTTACAAGGAGAGGCTGAGGGAATGGGGCTTGTTTAGTCTGCAGAAGAGAAGAGTGAGAGGGGATTTGATAGCAGCCTTCAACTACCTGAAGGGGGGTTCCAAAGAGGATGGAGCTCGGCTGTTCTCAGTGGTGGCAGATGACAGAACAAGGAGCAATGGTCTCAAGTTGCAGTGGGGAAGGTCTAGGTCAGCTATTAGGAAACACTTTCACTAGGAGGGTGGTGAAGCACTGGAATGGGTTACCTAGGGAGGTGGTGGAATCTCCATTCTTAGAGGTTTTTAAGGTCCGGCTTGACAAAGCCGTGGCTGGGATGATTTAGTTGGGGTTGGTCCTGCTTTGAGCAGGGGGTTGGACTAAATGACGTCCTGAGGTCCTTTCCAACCCTAATCTTCTATGATTTGGCCCTATACCATTTTTATAACAATATTTTGACTGCTTTCTATAGTGCACTAATGCTATTTGTGTTTTGTCATGAAAAAATACATGACACCTTTAAAGCTGCCCCACCCACCAAAGTCGTTGAGCAAGAAGAGGGGCCGCCCTGCATAGCAGATGCAATCATCTAAATACATTCCATTTCTTTGTGTGTTCTTTGCATCAAGGTTTAAAAATATCCTTTGTTTCAAAATCTGCAAAGCAGTTGGGGTGCTTTTGTTGAATGCAATCTGCAAAGGACAAATCTAATTTCCGAGAGTAGCAAAGTGCAAAGTGTCTTGTGGGAAGCAAATCCAATCGCACATTTGGGAATCGCTCCAATGCAATTTCTCTGGCAGGGCTCCAGCCATTGCCTGCATGCTATGTACTAACTCAAGTACCACTGACAATTCTTGTCGACCATTCCGGGGATGTCAGGGTAGGAGCATATGGAGGAGAGGAGGCAAGTTTTGCCCGAGGAAGTGCTGGAAGATTTTGCTCAAGTAATGACCTTAATGTGACATACCAAGACACTAAAAAGGATTCTCTGTTTCCCCTTTGTATGCAGAGCTGCTCCCTAAAGGATATTCTCTGGTGATTTGTCAAGGCTAACTTTAAATTACTTAAGCAGTGGTGCTTCAACCACTTCCCTAGGGAGAGGAATCTGCAGCCTACCGCTGTAGAGGCCATTGGTAGGAAATGTTCCCAATATTCAGCTGACATTTTCCATTGCTTACTTTCATCCCAGCACCTTTGAGAAGCAGGGCTCTTATTTAACTGCCTCCATGTGGGATTAGGGGGCTACATTTGGAATAAAGCATGTGAAGGGGGAAACAACAAGGAAAGAGAGGAAATGTTTAGTTTCCCAAACAAGGACATCATGTGCTGTGGGGTAAGGGAAGCAGTTGCTCCCCCTGCTCCCCAGATTTTGGTATTCCCCTTCCCCAGACTTTTCATAGGTCTATATGATCTGCTTTTTGCCTCCTACCTGACTTTGCAGGATATACTATAATCACATATAATGTTCTGTATGCTAACTCAACGTTTCCCGGTCCTACTCCTGAATTTTTTTGAAATGGTGACCCTGGCCCCAAAGGGGCAAAGCTGGCAACTGGAAATTTAAGCAGAACATCAGGAAACATTTCTTAGCAGTGAGATCTGTTAGGCTGAAGAACAGACTCCCAATGAGAATGCTGGTGGAGACATCATCAACTTTAGGAGCATTGTTCTGGTCTTAAACTACAGTCAAATATACTTTGGGCAATGGTCTTATTGTTATTCTTATTAATAATAATAATGTCTATTATAGTGGTGCCTAGGGATTAATCATTGTAGTACCATTTGCATGCACTGAGTCTGTGTATGAAATGAGGAAAACTTTTTAGGGGGGAAAGGGAACACAGCATCAATTTGGAAAAAAACAGCAATAATATATCTCTATGAATGATAACTGAAACTCTCCCCCGTGGTAACTTTGGCAGTAGTCAATTAACTCAGTTCCCCACTCACCAGTGTGAATATCCAGTATGCAAATGTCCCTTTAGCACAGGACTTCCCCATTTCCCATCCAATGAACCTCACTCACAGTTTGGTGTCAGTCCCAGATTCCTGAGATGTACTTGGGTAGACCTTCCAGTCCCCGGAGAAGGGCTATATAGTCCTTTCTTGAGGTTCCACCACCTGACCCAGCTGTAGTGATTTCAGCTTTTAGTGACTGGGTAGAATGGACCTCACAAAAATCCACTCTGCTCTATTACTCTTTTCTGTGGCTTCAGTGAAGAGCCTTCTCTGCGTCCTCTCTTACCAAAAAATCCTCTCAACAGTACCAAATTCTGATGGAAGTGAAGCAGTAGCATGTAGGCATTCTGAGCTGAATTCTTGAGTAGAATCTCTTTTCTATTCTATCCTCATCAGTTCTACTACCCAACCAATTCTGAGTTTGTGCACCGTTATGGTGACTCCCAAAGTGCCACTGAAGGCATTCTGGGTTGAACGCTTATGCAAATGAAACTGTCTCTACAACTGTACTTCCTCCAGTTCACTAGTAAATGGGGCAGAGATCTCCTTCCCCTCTGGAGCATCTGTCTATCTGGAGTTCTGGGTAAATAGTTTATGCAGATTAAGTAGCTCTGTGGCCATTTTTGTTCCTGCTCACCAACAGATGGAAGCAGAGGGCTCCTTAAGCTCTAGGCTTCAGGTCACAGGGTTTACACTAGTGTGATGATAGTAGGAACTTTGGAGTAGGAACCAAGGTTACCCATAGTGTTGTATGGGGAAAACATTATGTAGTGAAACTTATCAGCAGAAGCATGTTGCTTGCACTTGAAGCCAGGCAGGCCAGCAGGCAACTCCTATCTGTACAGTTCTAAGCAACAAGCTAAATACAATAAAAAGTTTCCAGCATCTTTCTTATAGTAACATATTGGCAATAGCTATTACATGGTGTCAGATCAAAACAAAAAGAAAGAAAGGAGTAGAACCAACCTGAAAAACAAAATAGACCAACTAAAGCCTCCAGGAAAGTTACTGTTTGGAGGAAATGCAGCAGAAAACTGGAGAGAGTGGAAGCGAGCATTTTAGCTGTACAGAATTGTGACTGTTGCAGATGAAAAAGATGAATAGCTGCAAACAGCATTATTTCTTCATGTGGCAGTGAAGAGGCAAGAGAGGGATTTAACACCTTTCAGTTTGATGATGAAGCAGATAAAGAAAAAAAATATAGGTCGTAAAGAATAAGTTTGAGGCATATTGTGCACCACAAAGAAATGCCACCTAAGACAGGCACAATTTTTTCACCAGAAGTCAGACAGGTGGAAAGTTTAGACCCTGATTTAAAACTGGCAGCACAATCTTGTGAATTTGGAAAACTGTGTGACTCGCTCATTAAATACCACATCATGTGTGGTATTGTGGCAGACTCTGTGTGTGCTCAGTTGTTGAGTGAGATTAATTTAACTCTTGAACATGCTGTGGATAGATGTTGGCCAGATGAAATGACTGCAAAACAATTGAATGGGCTGGGTGAATTGGAAAATATATTGCAGCTTAAGTCTGCCTTTAGTAAGCACCCAGACTTGCAATCATTGACTGGAGGGTTTCCACCTGCTAATAAAAGCCTGCCCAAAATGTGAAACTCTGGAAAAGTCCCAGGGTCATTTAACCTCACAGGAGCACTTGAGCACTTGCAAGATATGATCCTCAGAATGCTGAGTACTGACCCTCGCAAGGAAGAGCGGACTGTGGATTTGCTCATTAATGATGATCACGAAACCAAGAGTTTTAAAATCAATACTGCTGCACTGACCAGTGTGATATCTGTAAAGCTATGCAGCACTTTCAGGCCAAACCACTTCACAGCTCGAGTATCTGGCTGATAACCTATTCAAGAGGAAAGCTGCAAGTATGTGGTAAATGTAACTTGGACGGTGAGTATTGGGATAAGGAAGCATTGCTGGATTGTCAGGTGGTGGATTTTGATTCTCAAGCCATACTGGGCTTACAGGATGTGACAAGCTTAAACTTAGTGCAAGGAGTTAATATGGTAAAGGAAGAACCAGAAAGTGGCTAGGATATATTTAAAGACTACAAGGATATATTTGAAGGTTTATAGTGCTTGCTAGATAATCACACCACAAAGGCAAACTCACAAGTACCACCAGTAGTTCATACACCACATAAGGTTCCAGTGGTATTAAGGGACAAAGTAGAAAAAGGATTGCACCACATGAAACAGTTGCAAATAATAATAAAAACACAAAAGGGGTCAATTCTATAGTAACTGTAGACAAACCAGATCAAGATGAAAAATACAGCGATACGAAGGAAACATTTTCCATTGCCTACTGTAGAGGAAATCATCAGCAAGTTAGCAAAAGCTGCACTTGTCATTGTCTTACATGCCAGTAGTAGATTTTGGCAAATACAACGGGATGACAAAAATTCTAGGCTTTCTGTAGGCTCAACACATGATTTGGTAGATACACGTTCACCAGACTGACTTTGGCATCTATTTTGCTCCTGAAGTGTAGCAAAGAGTGACCCTCAGACATCTGAAGGTCTGGAAGGAGTTGAATGTTATATAGATGACATACTGGCATGGGGAATTACAAGACAAGAACATGATGAGAGGCTCAGGAGGGTTCTAGACAGGTGCCATGAAAGGAATCTGTGACTGAGCACAAACAAATGCAAATAAAATATTTGGGGCATCACTTGCCAAAAGAAGGTGTAAAACCTGACAACTCAAAAACTGGAATGGCCACACTGGTCTGCATGGCTGAGTGGCAAAGATTTCTCGGAAGGGTTTCTTAACCTGGGAAGTTTATCCCGCACATGTCAACAGCAACAACTCCTTTGAGACAACTGTTGGGGCAAGACGTCAAGTTCGCCTGCACGACAGTGCAGGAGGTGGCCTATGAGCAATTGAAAGAATTACTTCCAAGGGAAGCTGTGCTGAATTGCTTTTAATGTCAAAGAACCAGTTACTGGGTCAGTGGATCCACATTGTACTGGAATAGGGGCTGTATTGGTGCAAAACAGGGCTGCTGTTGCTTATACCTCTAAACCACTGACAGCTACACAACAGAGCTATGCCCAAAGAGAAAGAGCAATGCTGGCAATAGCATTTGGCTGTACTCAATTTCATCAGGTTATCTACAGAAAAAAAGTCACTGTGGAAACAGACCACAAACCTCTTGAGGCCATTTTCAGAAAACCTTTGTACGGTGCTCCACCAAGCATTCAAAGATGGTTGCTAATGCTCCATAAATATGTGGAAACTGGATACAGATCAGGGAAAGAGTTAGCAATTGCTGAAGTTTTATCCAGAACATGTAATATGTTGCATAGTGAAGGAATAAGTTCAGATGAAGCTGATGCTGTGGTACATCTCATGATGTCTTATTTGCCTATTTCAGAACAGAAATTGAAGGAATTTCAAGTAGCTACTGCAACTGATATTTTCCCGCAAACCTTCAGATGAACTATTTCGCAAGGATGGCCGGACAGGATAGCTGAAGTACTAGAGGATAGCTATGTTTATTGGTCATATAGCGAGGAACTAAGTGTGCAAGATGGACCTGTCTTTAAAAGTGACAGAATCATAGTATCAGAAAGTCTTCCCTCCCCCCCCCCAAAAACGAAGATCTTGGCTATTATTAATGAGAGTCATCTGGGAGCAGAGCTATGTAAAAGGAAATCTTGAGATGCCATCTATTGGCCAGGCACATGTAATCAACTGAGGACATGGTACAGTCTTGCAACACATGTCAAGCCTTCAGAAACAAAAACCAAAAGGAATTAATGCTACCATATGTGGTCTCAAACAGATCTTGGCAGAAACTTGGCAAGGACCTAGCTGAGTTTCAAGGTCCAGATTATCTTTTTCTGGTTGATTATTATGTAAGCAGGGTCTGAATGAATTCTTCCCTGACAGCTAGCTGGGAGGGGGAGAGACTTTAGGTGTGTTCACGTAAATACAGTTTGCTCCTGCTCTGCTTAGATATGCATTACTCAAAGTAATCAACTCTGGGTGGTGTTGGGTTACAAATCACTTTAGCACTGAATGCAGGGGTAGTGAAGTGCTGTTACCAATGTTGTCATTATTGTATGGATAAAGGGGAGCAGAACTGTGTCTAATCTGTTCCAAATGAGGGGGGTCACCCTCAGCTGAAAGGACCTTGTTAAGCCAGGGGCTCGAATGCCAGAGCCCTGTGAAAGTAAGAGGGGTGGGGACAGGTGTCCTAAGCAGGAGGTGTGGTCCCTCCCCCAAGGGTCCTTCCCAGACTGGACTGGTTTAACCTGTCCCCCACTGTTCAAAGAAAGCGCTAAATAGGCTTCATTAGGAGCCTCGTTATTTTAAAATGCTCAATCAGAGCTGAAATCAGTTGTTGTAGGACTGTGTTTCTGCCCAGGCTACTAAGAGCTAAAAATCAGTGAGAGCTGAAATCATTTGAGATGGGGCAGTGTCTCTGCCCATCCCGCAAAGAGCTGAAAATTACCAAGAGGCTGATATGCAGAGGTCGCACCCCCCCCCCACAGCCCTGCGGCAGCTCCCCGACCCCCCCCCCCGCCACGGCAGCTCCCCCCCCGCCCTGAGGCACCCCCCCCCCCGCAGTAGCTCCCCCCTCCCGGGGAGTCATGCGGCAGCTCCCCACCCCAGCTCCGCCTCCTCCCCGAGCACGCCGCCCCTGCTCTAATTCTCCTCTCCTCCCAGGCTTGCGGCACCCAGAGCCGGCTCCAGGCACCAGCTTACCAAGCAGGTGCTTGGGGCGGCCACTTCGGAGAGGGACGGCAGGTCCAGCTGTTCGGCGGCAATTCGGCGGACAGTCCCTCACTCCTGCTCGGAGCGAAGGACCTCCCGCCGAATTGCCGCCGCAGATCGCGATCGCGGCTTTTTTTTGTTTTGTTTTTTGTTTGGTTGCTTGGGGTGGCCAAAACCCTGGAGCCGGCCCTGGCGGCGCCAAACAGCTGATTGGCGCTGCAAGCCTGGGAGGCGGGAGAAGTGGAGCGGCGACCGCGCACTCGGGGAGGGGGCGTAGCAGAGATGAGCTGGGGTGGGAAGCTGCCGCACGGCTCCCTGGGCCGGGGGAGTGGGGAGCTGCCGCGGGGGGGGGGGGGGGGGAGGTGCCTCAGGGCAGGGGGATGGGGGGGAGGTGCCGCAGGGCTCCCCACCCCAGCTCACCTCTGCTACGCCCCCTCCCTGAGCACGCCGCCCCCACCGGCAATGACAATAATTGCATGGAGCGGCAGGAGAGGGAGTCTGAGCCGCATGTGTCAGTGCGCCGCTGGCAGCCCAGCCCAGGAACGTTGTAAAAAAAAAATTGGGGGCACCGCTTTTTGGCATCCCCAAATCTTGGCGCCCTAGGCAACCGCCTAGTTTGCCTAAATGGTAGCACTGGCCCTGCACCTCAATGACCAAATGGGTGCCTTGTTAAACAGCTGCCAGCAGCCAATATGCTAATTCTCCTCGACCTCCTTGCAACTGGCTGGGTGTAGTCTTGCTGTAAACTATCAAAATGCTGCATTGCGCCCCAGAGGTTGTGGAATGGGAAAAATGATTCCTACATGATTTGGAAAGCTTGCAGAGATCTTTCAGGGCACAAGGCACCATGACAATGTAAGATATTCTTATTTATTAATATTAATCGCCTCCTCCTTGGGCAGGAGCTCTTTTCAATCCCAATAAAGTTTCATTAGTAGTATTTTAAATTGTGGTCCACAACAGGCCCAGTTGCTAATTCGCTTCTGAAATGACACATTCACTTCCCCTAGTTAATGCCTGTCCCTTGCTCTGATAAAAGGCATTATTGGCCTTGAATCATCATGAGGCTTGCTCTTAGAGAGCATCATTTTCTCCTCTACATGGCATGCCTTTTATTCTGCAATCTTTATTGCACGGAAGTCAAGTGAACATTTGACAAGCATACAGCTTGATGCACTGTCATTTGTCATGTGTTTATTATTCTCCGTGTTCCGGCTTCAGATGTTTTCCTTCTGTATTACATGCAAAACCACTTTAAAACTGAGCAAATTGCTTGCCTTTCTTTTCTAGGGGAACAAAAAAAGCACAAACCAGCTGCACTGGAACCTTTTGATCTGACCCTTTAAAAGGCCTCAAGTGGAATTACTTTGATTGTTTTTCATAATGAAAGAAATTCAATTTCTGCCCTTGTGTTTTACCGAAATGGATGTCTGTCAGAAGGGAACTGAATCAGAGGCACTGTGAGGATACTGCCTCTTAGGGCACACTCAGTACAATCTCTCACTGTTGTACATCTCTCAGGGCCCACTTCCAAGCCCATTTTATCCATCTTAGGTGATGGTCCTCATCACCACAGCACTCCCATGGGAGTTAGGTACCTAAATACCTTTAAAAACCTGGGCCTAAGCGATTAGTTTAAGGACAGAGCAGAGACTTGAACCAGGTCTCCCAAGTCCCAGGCTAGTACTCTAATCACTGGACCATCCTTCCACTCCATCAAAACGAATGTAGTTGTTTCGACTGACTTCAATGAGCTTTGAATCTGACCAATAGAAGCAAGGTGACAGGCCCCCAAGAAAAACCCAACTGTGGATAAGCAGATAAGAATATAAAAGTATGCCTGAGAGAACGAGTGAATGTCATGGAGGTAGACAGTGTAGTATCTCAGGCCTGATCTTGTGTTCCTTACGTAGGAAAACTCCCGCTGAAATTAAGTAAGAGGCCTACAGAGTCTGGTTCCATCCAAAAAGATATTTGCTTCCTATTACTGGGTTCGCATGCCATGTGGATCAAACATGGCCAGTCTAATGAGTTTCTCTACTGGCCAACCCTCAGAGCTTTGAAGCAGCAGCTAGCTTAGAGTTGGTGTAATAATGTGCTGTGAGTAACAGTTGTGAGTTTTATGCTGTGTTGTTGTAGTGGGTTGGTCCCAAAATATTGGAGAGACAAGTTGGGTGAGGTAATATCTTTTACTGGACCAACTTCTGTTGGTGAGAGAGACAAGCTTTCGACCATTTGAGGTCCCTTGAAATGTGTGTTAACTACTTATGCTAGACAATCTGCTACATACAGCTCGATGCACTGTCATTTGTCATGTGTTTATTATTCCCAGTGTTCCGGCTTCAGATGTTTTAGCGGTGACACTCAGTATGTTTCCCAGACCTGAAGAAGAGCTTTATGGAAGCTCAAAAAGCTTGTCTCTCTCAGCAACAGAAGTTGGTCCAATAAAAGATATTTCCTCACCCACCTTGTCTCTCTCATTTGAGTTTTGGCAGTTTTCTCATCAAATTATTATCTGTTAATATATTTGCCTTTATTTTACCTGCTTTAATCTTACGAAGCTATGAGATGCCCAAGGCCCAGCTTCAGAAATAACCTTGGTTGAGGAGAGGGGACAGAACTCCTACTGACTTCAACAGAGCCAGGATTTCATCCTTGGTCTCAGGATCAGTGGTGCTCAAAAGCGTCACAGAAGTGAATCAAAGAATTATAGGGCCAGATTCTTGTAACTGAGCATCTGCAACTTCCATGAACTTCAGTTGTGATCATTTGAATACAGGCTTCAGGGCTTTAGCTGATCATCTGTGGTCAGTAAGAACTTTCTTCCCAGGACAAAGTCCAGCACCATTAGTTGAGATGCATTATGGTTCTACGCCTTCCTCTGAAAAATGTAGCACTAGCCAGGGAAAGAGACATGACAATAGACTGGATGGAAGGTTGGTTTGTTCTCTGATGTCAGCTCTCAGGCCTTAAGCTTTTTAAAACACAAATACACACAAACAAATACATTCCACAGTTTGCTCATGCTGACAACAAATTTTCTTTGTGAACTTTCATGCAGCAGGGATGGGGTTACCCTTTAAATTCTCTCCTCCTTATATTCAATCACTCTTGATACCCATTTTTGCTTGTAAATACCCTATTTGTGGCTGCACTGGTGGATGTATGAGAAGCTTGTTGAGGTTTAAAGTTCATCAGTGGGAGTAGTATCCAAGCCATTCATTAGTTGATAACTACTGAGAAGAATTTATTTGTCTGAATTAAATACAACCGTCCACTATAAATAGATTCTGTCTAGACAGACACCATGTAATAGCAGAGTCAGTATAAAAGGTCTTAAGAGTACCAGCTTCCTGAAATTACAGTGTGTTTAGCATTTAGTCTGAGGGAGTTTCCGCAGTGAAATTCATCACTAAATGATAGCAATCAGGAATGGCTTACTATGCATTCTGATATTAGCCACTTTTCCCCTGAATTAAAACATGGTCTGGCAGTTGGCTCACAGCAACCCAGTTAGAGCTAAGTTAGAATGTGCACCATAAAATGGAGTGAAAACAGCAAAGGGTTAAAGGAAAATTGGTCTGATTCTCCATTGCAAACAGCCGTGTAAATGCTCTGAAGTCACTGGAGTCACACTGGCATAAAACCAGGGTAGCATAGTGGAGGATCAATCCCAGTAACACCCTTAGATTGTTTAAATTAAATCATTTCAAATGCCCAATTCACATTTCACTACTGATGCCACTCGTTTGGGCTTTGCATTGCACTCAGCGGGGACAGTGAAACTAGATCAGTCCATCTCACTTTGATTTCTGGTCAGTTTCCAGCCCCCTTCTGGTTCTTGTGCACTAGCACAATGCTGCAATGTGTGGGCTGCAAAATACTGAAGAGACATGGTTCCTTTCTTTCTGGGAGAAGGGAAGATTCCTTTCTGAGTCTATGTAGGGAATCCACTCAGCCAAACCTTCCAGAACAGCTCATTAGAGATCATGGGATTCCAGAGTAAGCTAGAGAAAGCCTAGTGGCTGCTCTAACTTGTGTTGGTGGGTCCAGGCCCACTACTGATTGGGCCCGGGGGCTGTAAGGATGGCTTAAAGCTCCCATTGCTGCCATTTCTACCAGTCTGGCACTGTCCAGTGGGTTTGGCTCAGTGATTATATTTTCTTCCAATTCGCCTTGTATGTGAAGTCATAAGGGTCAAATCCACCCAACACATAAAGTAATGCAATTCCCTTGAATTTGGTCTGCGGACTGGACTGAGTTTCCTTTTGTAATGTTGCATATGTTTGCAGTAAATACTCTCAGCATTATATATTAGAGTGGGGGACTGTATCTTGGAAAGTAGTGACACTGAAAAGGACTTAAGGGTAATGGTAGAAAACCAGTTGAACATGAGCTCCCAGTAAGATGCTGTAGCTAAGGGTATGTCTACACCCAGCCGCTAGTTCGGCGGCTGGGAATCGAAGTTCTGGGTTCGACTTATCGCGTCTTGTCTGGACGCGATAAGTCGAACCAGGAAGTGATCGCCGTCGACTGCGGTACTCCAGCTAGACGAGAGGAGTACCGCGGCGTCGACGGGGGAACCGCGGCGTCGATGGGGGAGCCTGCCTGCCGCGTGTGGACCGAGGTAAGTTCGAACTAAGGTACTTCGAACTTCAGCTACGTTATTCACGTAGCTGAAGTTGCGTACCTTAGTTCAAATTGGGGGGTAAGTGTAGACCAAGCCTAAGATGGCTCACATGATCCTTGGATGTAATAGCAGAGGAATATCAAAGGAGGTAGTATTACCTCTTTATATGGCATTTAGAAAACCATTACCGGAATACTGTCGATTGCTGGTGTCCCTATTTTTAAAAAGATATTGAAAAATTGAAAAGATTCAGAAAAAAAGCTGCAAGAATGATTCATGTTCTGGAAAACATGCCTTATAATGAGAAACTAAAGAACTTCAATCTATTTAGTTTATCGAAAAGAAGGCTAGGGGGAGACTTGATCATAGTCTACTAGTACCAACATGGGGAAGAGATTTCTGATCATTATCAGCTTTTTAATCTAGCAGGAAGAGGTGTAACAAGATTCAATGGTTGCAAGATGAAGCCAGTCAAATTCAGAATACAGATAAGATGCAAATTTTTAACGTTGAGGGTAATTAGCCACTGGAACAATTTAAGAAAGATTATGGTGGATTCTCCGTCACTTAAAGTCTTTAAATGAAGAATGAATATTTTCTAAAGAGATGCGTTAGCTCAACTAGATCACCACCAGTTTTAAACCAAACAATCCTCTTTTCTGGAATCCTCCAGAAACACCTTTTACAGCCTCCCCATTCTGGTGGGTTCCCCAGAGTTCATCTTCTAGGTTCCCTGCTTAGCCCTCTGGCTCAGGCCTCTCCTGGGAGCTCCTCTCCACAGGAGTTTCCTAACTCCCTTTGGAGTTCCCTGCTAAGTAAGTTTGGATAATATTTATCAGATCCAGGTGTTTGTTTACTAATCAGTCACCTGTGGCAGTCAGTTACTGTCAGATGGGACCTTCATAAGGCAGTCAGGGGCAGACTGGGCCCAACTCACCATAAAAGGCAGTCCCAGGACACACTTCTTCTACAGCACCTTGAAAAGAGGGCTTGGTTTTTCCTGGTGACTTCTTATGATGGTATCCTGGGTGTCTGATCCCAACACCTATAGGCTTGATCATTCTCCCACTGAAGGGAATGGATAATGGAAATTTTTTCACTGATTCAGTGGGAACAGGATCATGTCCTGTATGGGAGTCATCCCATGGGAATCCTATGATGTTATGATGATCAGAGATATGTAAACGAGTGACATGAAGTTTCTGATTTGGTATTTCTGGTCTCCAGAAAGTATCTGATTTCAGAACTTCAATGAACTGAGCAAAGCAACATTTCTTTTGCTTCAGAGCCAACACCAAGACTCCGAACTAATTAATTAGTATGTTTTTAATTAATACCCCAAAGCAATTCTTCAGATGGGATAAATGATGATTCACATGCTGATGATATTCAGTAGCTAACTTGCCAATTATATCAGATATGGAATTATTTTAACACCTTTGTAAATGATACTTCAAGTGGAAATCAACTGACTTTTAATTCTCCAACCAAGGAATGTCTTTTTGAAATGATTGCTGGTTGGTAAATCATCTGTCCAACTCCTTAGCTTGATCCCTGAGTCATCCTGCCAATTTATCTACACAGCCCCACAAAATCCAGAGAGTGCAACCACATCAGAAGGTGATTTTACACCAATTGCCTGCACAGTGTGTAAATCAAGGCAGAATTTGAACCATTTTCCTTGGGGTGTAATGAAAATCCATTTTTAATTGCAGCTTTTGATTTGCAGTTAAAAACTGCCAGCATAAAATAAACCTTCCTTAATTCCACAATGGCGCTGCCATTTCTTGTAGAAGTATCACATCCCTAATTTATTCCAGCTACCAGCACCGCCTCAATCCAACGGGAAAGGTGCTCATGTGTGGTTGTAAGATGACACTCACTTGTTTTTCATCCTTGGACTTTGTGAGTGAATTCAAGGCCTGAGTCTGCTTGCTCTGAAATCAATGGCAAAGCTCCCATTGCTGTCAGCGGTGCTGGATTAGCGCTCACCTGAGTGAAACACCCCAGCAATGGCCTAAGGCAGATAATTTGCAAACGTCCCCACTCAGTACCTTTGCTATTCCACTCATGCCTCCCCCGAGAGCTGTCAATGGAATTCATTTCTGACCTGCACTGTCCCAGCGATTCTAACCCTGCCCCCAGCCACACACACATTTATATACATTTCTACTGGAGTCCGTCCACCAGCACCATGCCACCACCACCGTGCTGGGACATTGGTTTATTATTAACTCAGATGGAACAGCACCACCTATTGAATCACCAATACCACTTCCTGTAGCACCGCTGCTTTTCTCTGGAGATCTCCAATCCAAATAGTGAGTAGGCTTAAATCTATTTAGCTTGTGAGATTCAGAAGAAAACAGCCAGGAGTGATGCGGATGTAGTAAAAAAGCTTCATCAACTGTGTTAAAAGTAACATGACATTTCTATTTTGGTTTCAAAGATAGTATTAAAAACCCCAGAAGGATAATAATGATACACAAAAGAATCCATAAGAAAACAGCCATGCAATGAACAAACAAACAAACAACTCTTCATTACACAAGGATTTCCTGCACATCAGCTGTAAACATAAAGGAATGACTATGACCTAAATGTCCCAATGATCATTCCAGGATGCTGGAATTTACAACTTTGTTCAAAGAAACAGTCAAGTAATGTTGACTTTGTGAGTGAATTCAGGGTCTGATTCTTTTAGCTCTGAAGTCAATGGCAAAACTTCTGTTGACATCAATGGTGTCATAGATTTTAAGGACAGAAGAAACCTTTATCGTTCATCATTTAATCTGATCTGCATAACCACTCCACTCCGCTGATGTGACCTCACATGTAGGGTACGGGTGAGGTTATGCCAGCAGGGGCAGAGTGACGTGCTCTTCAAAATGACAACCCCTGTCCGATACCAGGCAAAACCACATCTGTTTTTGTCTCAGTGCTGGAGGAGGGACAAACCACCCAAAAAGAGGATTGTTTGGTTTAAAACTGGACGAATGGCCTGCTTGTGCCCATCTGCAAGGAAGCGTACCAGGTCAGCCTGAAATGGTGACATAGGGGTATTGAAGGCTGAATATCAGTAGAAAACATCGTGTTGGTGAGATTATTATGTGGTTCCCTGAAATTATTATTACTGTTATTGGTTAAGTAATTATTGATTTTATTTATATAGAAACTTAAAATGTGCTGGAATAGTCTCCCTAGGGAATGGGTGAGAACCCCATAACTTATGGCATTTAAAATGAAAAAAATTCTGGAGGATACACTGGAAACAATGTTTTTTCAGAGAAGAGCGTGTGTGCAAACTATATGACTTCATGGGTCTTTTCCCATGGCAAATGTGGTACTCTTATTAAGACTGAGCTATGGTCTGGAACAATGGTCAAACAAAGGAATTCTGGGGATTCAGGGTCTCTGAAGAGATTCTTAGCTATTTACAACCCAACTGAAGTTAATGACAATACTCCCATTGACTGTAGCATGGACAGCAATGGACTTGTAGTTTGTAAAATGCTTTGAGATGCTTTCAGATAAACAATAGAGTTATGGCCTCTTATGAAGTCAATGGATAGCTGAGCATCTGTTATTAACAACACTTGCATGTTCTATTTTAGAAGCAAGAAACTTGAAATGGAATGAAAAATAACTCGAAGATGACCTGGGATGAAATCCTGAATGAAATCAATGGGAGTTTTGTCATAGGGTTTCATGGTGCCACGGTTTCACCCCGATATACCTTACACAATCCTGATTTTATAATGATGCTATGCCAATGACTCTATAGCTGTAATTATTTCCCATGTTAAGCCTGATTTTTACACAACTCTTCCATCAAAAGATCTGCTTTCCACCTGACATTTCTCAAATGCAGAGGAGTTTTTCTGTACAAACTTTGAGTATTAATCAAACAGGGCCTCTTGGGGACTGGAGAGTGTGAAAATGTGAGCACGATAACTTTGGGAAAAAAAACTTCTCTCCCTTTTATTTATATAGAATAATCTTTCGAGAAACCTCAAGTGTGTTTTATTTTTGGACCATCAGTGGGAATACTGAAGTGCTGCAGAATATTTTTAGGAAGGCTGGAGGTTAATTTTAGAGTTATCGTAAAAAAAAAAAAAAGAAATACTGCAGAGTTTATAAATGTGAATGGTTAACCCTTAAGACCTCAAGGCTAACATAAGCTTTTAAACAGTAAGTCCCTGGCTCCTTTTGGTGCCTTGAAAATATAAACTGATGACTGGGGTTGAATGTTTGGTCTAAATTCTCTGTTGATGTAAAATGGCACGGTCCTTTGAAATCAATTAAGGGTGGGGTGCAAAAGTGGCTTTATTCCAGCTTTCCGTCCTCAGAGCCTGGGAGCCGACCCAACTTCAGACAGAAGTAGAGAGGATATTTCACCTCTGTATTTGGCACAGGTGAGACTACTGCTGGACTTCTGTGTCCAGTTCTGGTGTGCACCATTCAAGAAAGATGTTGATACACTGGAGAGGATACATCAGAGAACAGCCATGAGAATGATTAAAGGAATGTCTTCACGAACAAGGTCAGCTCCCAGACTACTGCACTGGGCAGCACAGCATGGGGAGGAGGTGACCAGCCCTCTGTGAAGAAAGAAGTGGTTCAGGACTATTTAGAAAAGCTGGATGAGCACAAGTCCATGGGGCCGGATGCACTGCATCCGAGGGTGCTAAAGGAGTTGGCAGATGTAACTGCAGAGCCATTGGCCATTATCTTTGAAAACTCATGGTGATCGGGGGAGGTGGATGAATGGAAAAAGGCTAATGTAGTGCCCATCTTTAAAAAAGGGAAGGAGGAGGATCCAGGGAACTACAGGCCAGTCAGCCTCACCTCAGTCCCTGGAAAAATCATGGAGCAGGTCCTCAAGGAATCAATTCTGAAGAACTTAGAGGAGAGGAAAGTGATCAGGAACAGTCTGCATGGATTCACCAAGGGCAAGGCATGCCTGACTAACCTAATTGCCTTCTATGATGAGATAACCGACTCTGTGGATGAGGGGAAAGCACTGGATGTGTTATTCCTTGACTTTAGAAAAGCTTTTGATATGGTCTCCCACAGTATTCTTGCCGGCAAGTTAAAGAAGTATGGGCTGGATGAGTGGACTATAAGGTGGATAGAAAGCTGGCTAGATCATCGGGCTCAACGGCTAGTGATTAATGGCTCCATGTCTAGTTGGCAGCTGGTATCAAGTGGAGTGTCCCAAGGGTCGGTCCTGGGGCCGGTTTTGTTCAATATCTTCATTAATGATCTGGAGGATGGCATGGACTGCACCCTCAGCAAGTTTGCAGATGACTCTAAACTGGGAGGAATGGTAGATACACTGGAGGGTAGGGATAGGATACAGAGGGACCTAGACAAATTAAAGGATTGGGCCAAAAGAAATCTGATGAGGTTCAACAAGGACAAGTGCAGAGTACTGCACTTAGGATGGAAGAATCCCAGGCACTGCTACGGACTAGGGACCGATTGGCTAGGCAGCAGTTCTGCAGAAAAGGACCTAGGGGTTACAGTGGACGAGAATCTGGATATGAGTCAACAGTGTGCCCTTGTTGCCAAGAAGGCTAACGGCATTTTGGGCTGTATAAGTAGGAGCATTGCCAGCAGATCGAGGGATGAGATCCTTCCCCTCTATATGGCATTGGTGAGGCCTCATCTGGAGTACTGTGTCCAGTTTTGGGCCCCACATTACAAGAAGGATGTGGAAAAATTGGAAAGAGTCCAGCGGAGGGGAACAAAAATGATTAGGGGGTGGAGCACATGACTTATGAGGAGAGGCTGAGGGAACTGGGATTATTTAGTCTGCAGAAGAGAAGAATGAGGGGGGATTTGATAGATGCTTTCAACTACCTGAAAGGGGGTTCCAAAGAGGATGGATCTAGACTGTTCTCAATGGTACCAGATGACAGAACAAGGAGTAATGGTCTCAAGTTGCAGTGGGGGAGGTTTAGGTTGGATATTAGGAAAAACTTTTTCACTAGGAGGGTGGTGAAGCAATGGAATGGGTTACCTAGGGAGGTGGTGGAATCTCCTTCTTAGAGGTTTTTAAGGTCAGGCTTGACAAAGCCCTGGCTGGGATGATTTAGTTGGGGATTGGTCCTGCTTTGAGGAAGGGGTTGGACTAGATGACCTCCTGAGGTCCCTTCCAACCCTGCTATTCTATGATTCAAAAAAATGCCTTTTAGTGATAGACTCAAGGAGCTCAATCTATTTAGCTTAACAAAGAAAAAGTTAAAGGGTGATTTGATTACAGTATATTAGTATCTACATAGGGAACAAATATTTAATAATGGGCTCTTCAATCTAGCAGAGAACTGTATAACACAGTCCAGTGGCTGGAAGTTGAAGGTAGACAAATTCAGACTGGAAAATAAGGCATACATTTTTCACAGTGAGAGTAATTAATTAGCCATAGGAACAAGTTGCCAAGGGGTTGTGGCGGATTCTCCATCAGTGACAATTTTAAAATCATGATTGGATGTTTTTCTGAAAAATATGCTCTAGGAATTATTTTGGGAGCAGTTCTCTGGCCTGTGTTATACAGGAGGTCAGACCAGATGATCACAATGGTCCCTTCAAGTGTCTAATAAAAGTGAGATGTGGTAATGATGATTTGGACAGTAGTGGTGATGATCACATCTCTTTAACTCTTCGGCTGTCATTCACAATGTCTGTGGATGAGGATTTCTGAGCTATTTTCATAAGCGCAGTCATTCATCACCAATGATGTGGTTATTTTAATTGGAGAGAATGATACACATGACAATCCAGGGCAGCACGTCTTCTACAAACTGTTAGCAAACCCAAGTGCTGATTGCGAGAGTATCTCACTCCAAACCACAGGCCAATTCCAGTATTTGAAAACATAGCTCGCCCCCCTGTCAAATGTCAGTCCTTTGGGATTTCCGGTGCAATGGGTGCTCTCTCTTCCTGAAAAACAGACACCTTTGTCTCGAGAATTCATCTCCAGCCCCACCCTTCAAGAGGAGACTGCAGCAGCTCGGAGTCATTCGCGTGCTAGGGCCCTCCATTCACCGTACTGATTTCCCTGACATCGCAGAAAATGGCAGAGGCTTTAAAATCTTCCCATATTCTACAGCTTCTTAATCACAATTTTTCCCTGGCCAAATCCTACAGCTGACTATGGGCTGGAGAAAGTGGTAAAAGACCCATCATGATGGGGAGAGGAATAGCTCAGTGGTTTGAGCATTGGCCTGCTACATCCAGGGTTGTGAGCTCAATCCTTGAGGGGGCCATTTAGGGATCTGGGGCAAAAATCTGTCTGGGGATTGGTCCTACTTTGAGCAGGGGGTTAGACTAGATGATCTCCTGTGGTCCCTTCCAACCCTGATATTCTATGAGTGAATTACAGGACAAAATGTCTGAGAGTCATCTGAAGACAAGGACATTGTGCAAATGCCTTTTTGCCATAGACCAGGCTTCAAATAACTAAGTTTGGGTGTGAACAGAAAGGTTAGAGAAAATGACAAAGCAACCCAGCCCACTGTGACTTTCCTGTGAGGCACAGCAGGTGAAAGGGAGTTGAAAAGGCCTGCTGTATAATTAGAGTCTCAAAGAGAATTTTTAAAAAAGGAAAGGAGGAGAATTTATACATATAAAACCTCCCGCATGAGAAGACGAACGTCAAGAAAGGAAGCGCTTTTGGCCGTGAATAAGGAGCCATGAATGGAGCTGTAGAAATACATCTTTATCCCTTGTAATGCTTCCTGCAACCCACTGGCGGTCAGAGGAATGTAACAGGCATGAGGCTCAATTCTGCTCTCATAAAAGTGGGTGCAAAGTCATTTCTGAAAGAGAGGAGAATCTGTCCCAATATCAATGAGGATTCATGACGAGAGAGATACAAAGGTTAGAGGGGGTCTCTTCTGCTGAATCTTCAACTTTTTCTCTCCAGCTCCTGCCTCTCTTTCCCCTCTCCAACTTCTCATTCACATTTACCCTTCTCCTCTTCTCTTCCATCCTCACCCCTTCCCTGTGTTGGGAGCAGGGAGAGAACAGACCCAGACCCTATGGGTGGGATTTCCTAAAGCCCTTAGCATTGGCTTATCTCAGCTGATATTGACGTCAATAGGAATTTTACCATTTTTAGGCCAACACTGAGCACTGTTGGAAATCCCGTCCCATGTGCTTTAGCCAAGACCTAGAAAATGTCCTCCCACTCATAAGTCCTTTGCTTTATTAAGAACATACCCTGCAATAGATCCTGGTCCTCTCTAGGAACTGGAAGACTACGAATTATGGGTCTGATTCTCATTTACACTAAGGTCTCTTTGCCCCAGACTTGGTGTGAATGAGAATGAGTTGAACTGAACTCCACGCTCCTTTTGCTATTCATCTTTTCCCATCTCTTTTTTGACCACCTGCCATTTCCACCTGTCTTTTATGCAGCAGGTGGCAGGGGATATTTTTTTTCAAATCTTCTTGACCCAGAACATAAACTGGAAGATTAAGCATGTAAGTGAGTTAAGGACAAAGAAAACCACTCGCTTGGTTTTAATTCAATGCTTGGAGAAAAGACGCACCATGGCTGTTCAAACTAAGCATGTAGGCTGCATCAAAGCCATTTAAAAGGCAACATGAGAGAGGAAATAAGGACACTCCTTTAACCTTCCTTCAAATACAATGGATTTGATGAAACTTTTGGAGGGCCAGGAATAAAAACCACAAATAGCCCAGTTTTCAGTGGACAAAAGTTCACCTTGCAAGAAATTCCTGGTAGCTTCAACAGAGTGTCTTAGGGACACATGGGCATGGCGAGTGATACACTCTTTCACTTCTGTAGTTGGTCCCTCCAAGTCAGGACCCCATTGCTAGGGAAGACGGGGAAGTTTCCACTACTGCTGCCCATGCTATATGAGATTGGTGGATGGAAACATGTTAGCATGGCATCTTTCGTAAGCTATCTATCTAGATAGCTAAAGTACTTATGTGGCACCCACTACAATTGTTATAATATATGGAGATGTACCTATCTCTTAGAACTGGAAGTGACCTTGAAAGGTACTTGAGTCCAGTCCCCTGCCTTCGCTAGCAGGACCCAGTACTGTCCCTAAGAGATTTTTTTTGGCCTCAGATCCCTAAATGGCCCCGTCAAGGATTGAACTCACAACTGTGGGTTTAGGAGGCCAATGCTCAAACCACTGAGCTATCCCTCCCCCCTGGTTACATATGCTAACAGCACCTCTGTTAGGTACTGCAGCACTATCATCCCCATTGTACAGATGGAGAACTGAGGCACAGAGAAGCTAACTGATTTGTTAGCCACACAGGAAGTCTGGGGCAGAGCAGGGAATTGAGCCCAGCTCCCTCAAGTCTTAGGCTAATGTCCTAACCACTTGGCCACCCTCAGTCTCTCGTTGTTAGGATATATGGATGTGACTCATTTCATAAACACACCCCCTTCCAAGACCCTTTGGATAGTTTGGAACTCAGAGAAAACTCTAGTCCCCAGATATGTCAATGATACATATATGTAAGTTGGAGGAAGTTTATGGGACAAGTGATATATAATGATCACTATTAAAGCAGAAAGCAATGGGATTAAATTTAAAAGGTTATTTTCCATGACATTATTATTCAGCTGTGACACCTTTCGCTGGCAGAGGTATTAATTAGTCAGAAGCAGAGGTTTCAATATGCTCTGTGCTCTGTATAATGACAATAAGTTGATTACATCTCAGACGTCTGGCATAATTAAACTAGCCCAAGGCTGTGGGGTGTTCTGCAGTATACATACATGATTGCTTGGGCTGGGTTTGATTTTGGTTTTCAGTCTGAAAAAGGTGTACTCCCTGCAAGGGTCCAGGGTGTAGATTATTGCAAAGTAGATATCAGGTACAGGAGAATCTACAAAGTAGGCTGTGAGCCCAATTCGTCGTGCGAGTCCGGTGATGTGAATGGAGTCACACCAGGGATGAATTTGGTCTCATAATCTATGTGAATTGTAAAGAAGTCATTTTCCAGTGCAATTTTGTGCATTAGCCTGGCCTAATTTAGACTCCTTAGGCCACATCTGGCCATTTCCAAAAAGAGCCAGCGGGTGACGGTCAATGGGAGTTTGTTCTGCATGGCTTTTCCCCATCGAAATTTTGACCAAGAGAAAGGCTGATCTAGAGATCCAGGACAGTGGTCCCTGGGAATTTCGCTTCCAGCATCCTTAGGAGGGAGCGGGCTACTGAGTTCTACACGCCCTTCCATGACATCAAAGGCCAAAGGGAGGAAAGAGCCATTATAGAATGTATAAACAGAACCATGTCCATTTGGGATGCAAACCACCTGTTAAGTGATCTAATAATCCATCTCCCTTGGTCAGTGCAAGATTGTTTTCTCTATTATAGTCTCCAGTGCCTTGGAGGGGAAAGGAGTGTGACCATTTCAGCTTTGCATTCAATTGGCACAAATGTGAGTGATGGTGGAGAGTGACGTGCAAGACAATGGAGAATAAGGCCCATTATCTGCGCTGGTCTAGTGCTGCTTTAAAGCATGTGAGTTGTGGACTCTTGCCACTTCTTTAGAAACTCCGTAACTTCTGTTTCTTTCACAGAGTCACTGTGACTCGGAAAGGCGTTTTGATGTGCTCAACAATGTGTTTAATACAGAGCTTTTGGCAGAAAAGGGCAAGCAATTTTTTTACTGTACAAAGGGCATGGCTTGTTAACCGCTATAATAAAATAATCATCGTCACCATGTCTCATGAAATTTACGACCGCCCTCTTCACACCAAAGCACTTTACAGACTATACAAAAAGATCACTTCCTCTAGAACTGGAAGGAAATCTGATGATTTAACCACAAAAAATGGGTGACTACTGTTTTGTCTGATCACAGTTCATTTCCATAAATATCCAGAACCATAGAATCATAGAATGTCAGGGTTGGAAGAGACCTCAGGAGGTCATCTAGTCCAACCCCCTGCTCAAAGTGGGACCAAGTCCAACTAAATCATCCCAGCCATGGCTTTGTCAAGCTGGGCTTTAAAAACCTCTAAGAATGGAGATTCCACCACCTCCCTAGGTGAAATCCATGTTACCCAGGGTTCTTTCAACCCAAAGCTCTTGGTAACTTTTACTCTGTGCGAGGAGGTGTCAGGAAATAAATCAGGGGAGACACGGCCGTCCGACCGATAGATGGCTGGCACAAACAGGACAACACAAGAGTGCTTTCACTTAAAGCTAAACTTTACTTAGACTCAAGCACTTACACACGTCCGCAACAGGTTAGTAAAACACCCCCAACCCTTGATAATTACGAAAGCTGAGTGTGGCTCTCGAGTGGCACAGTGGCAGCCCGTCTGCCGGTGGGGAACACAAGATGCATCCAGAGGGAGAGGCCAGTCCCGAAGAATCCCGCCTATCTCAAGCTTTCCCCCCTTATTTATACATTAGTAATACAATGACATGTCCCTTAAAGAAAACTTGTCAAGTAAGCAGTTTCAAGCAAGAGGCTCCTTCTGATTACTGATTAACCAGGTGTGGGTTTTTCCAGAGTCTCCAGCTCTGAGACCCCAAAAGACATTCCTGCTCTTTTAAAATGCATGTATCAGCAACTTCAACACAGTTCTTATCAGGAAGGACACGGGGTCAAGCTGCCCCTTCCATGGCACCCCAAAACCCTCTCCCCTCCTGCCTTGGTCAAGCTGAGACTTGCTTTTAACAGCTTGCTGACTAGGCTGTCTTTAACAATAAGCCCTAGTGGTTTCAGGCACTTTACTGGTTTGCCAAAGTCTCCCCGTACACATAGATAAGGTTAGAAGGGACCACTATGGTCATTTATGGGACCCCTTGCATAACACAGGCCACGAAGCTTATCCAGTGATTCCTGCATCATGGCCATAATTTCTGAGTTGAGTTAGAGCATAGTTTTTAGAAAGGCATCCAGACTTGGCTAAGGACCTCACTGATAAAAATCTGCACCTTCCTTCTTGACCGAATTTGTTTAGCTTCAGCTTCCAGCTATTGGCTCTCATTCTTCCTCTTTCTAATAGATCGAAGAGCTGATTGCTGTCAGAAACCCCTTCTACTTGTAGACTGATCGAGTCACCTTTTAGCTTTCTCCTGCATAAACTAAATAGATTGCGCTTTGTTAGTCTCTCACTACAGGCATGTTTTTCAGAATTTGAATCAGTTTTGCAGCTCTTTTCTGAACACTTTCCAACTTCTTTTTTAAAGTCAACACAGTACTCCAGTAATGGTCTCACTAATGAGATATACAACATTAATACCAGTTGTTAGAGGGCTTATTCCTTCACCCTCCCACTTCCCAGGGCCTTCTCGCGTGAACAGAGAGCAACAATACCCGAAGTCTGAAGGTGCAAACAATTCAATGTTTGTTGGGGTGAACTTCCAGCAAGCTTAAATCCAAGTTCCTTTTTCCTTATTTTTGAATCCCAACTTACTTCCTGTTTGCCCCTAATTTATATAGTAATAGTCTCAGCTATACCTTAACCAATCATTTTACTGAAATTTACCTAGCCAATCCAAACATATTGTAACATGATTAGCTAACCAGTTATATCCCACCATCTTAATTAGTTTACCCCCAGCAAAATTATACAGCAGACAGAAACAATCACAGAACCAGACAGGAACCATGCAAATAAACAATAGAAACGTGGGAACTATAATGACAAAACAATACAGAAGCGAGGATTTCCCAACTACATCTATAAAGACATAAGGGTTTTCCAACTATGTCTATTGATAAGTGAGTTCTTACCAAACAGAAAACTATCAAACTAAATTTCCTTTTACGTCTTCTAGGCTCTTCCCTTTATCTGGAGGTGATAGTTCAGATCACGTTCCTAACAGTCCCAGATTGCCTTATTTCAATATGACTGGTTTGAAATGTGTGAGGACGTGACCATATGCTTTCCAGCTTATGGCTACATCCACCAGTTCCTTACTCTTACTTGGTATTTGCTTGCCTTCTCAGCTATAGCTTTGTGCTGGGAGATTATGTTCCACTGGCTAGCTACTGTTACCCCAAAGTCCTTTTTCAGAGTCACTGCCTTTCAGCACACAGCCCTGCATCTTGTAAGTGTGACCCACATTCTCTGTTCCTATTTGTACCACCTTGCATTTGGCTGCATTAAAATGCATGTCATTCAAGTGAACCCACGTGAACCAGATCAGTCTGTATGACTGACCTGTCCCCATCGTTATTACCACACCACCAAAATGTGTGTCATCTGCAAGTTTTACCGGCAATGATTTTATGTTTTTTTCCACAAGTTTATGAGCAACAATGTTTTCTACACTAGCTAATATTAAGCAAATATGTATTGAACGAGGGTGGCATTCACACCTGTATAGAGGGCCAGGGCTAGATCTATGCACTATTTAAGTCCTATTTAAGCCCTTGAGACATAAATGGTATGTAGGCCTTGGCTGGCTTTCTGCATGGGTCTGAATTTCCCCTGGAGAGTAAGTTTGGAATAGAATTGTTTGAAAAACAGTAAGATGGTTTCACAACAATTTCAAAGTTGTTTCCTGTTCACAGGTTTGAAATGGACCCATTTTTCATTGTGTTCACAATTTTTATTAAAATATCCCTAAGAAAATCACAGAAATTTTTGCAAGCCATGGAAAATGTTCATTATATTGACTTGTTTGTCTGTGAAAAGGTTTGGTTTAGAATAAAAGGTAAATTTTTGACCATTTTTTGACCGCTGGAAAAACTTTGGCCAGATCTAGTTTTGAATTTGTAATCGTCAACACAAAAATTCGTACGAGAAACCTGATTTCAAGAACAGTACTTATGCAACCAAGGAGGAAAAACATAAAACCAAACCAAACCCTAGCAGGACATTCAGAGCAGCTCAGATTTAGAAAATTGAATAATTCCATTGAACTGCTTTTGCCAGGGAGCCATAGACCAAGAATGATTTGGCAAACAAGTCTGTTTAAGATGCTATTTAAGGAACTTATATGCACCCTCATTACGACAGTATCTGAGCACCTCACAATTTTTAATGTGTTTATCCTGCTGTGGCAGAGCAGTGCTATTTTTCTCTATTTTACAGAAGGGGAACTGCGGCACGGAGAGGCTAAGTGACTTGCCAAAGGCAACACAGGAAGTCGGTGGCAGAGCAAGGAGCTGAACTCAGATCTCCCAAGTTGCAGGCATGTGCCCTAACTACTGGAACCATTCTACCTTACAAGGGAAAAATCCCTGCCCCCTGACTCAGGTGAGTAAGGACTATTATTCATGTGATTAGAGGTGAGCAGAGTTCGGCTCTAGACTAGAATCAGAATGTAGGCTGAGTCCTGCAAACACCGTTGCAAAGGGGTAACACTCCCTCATGCCCGCAGTCTCCTGGAAGCCAGCAGGATGGCTTGCATGAGGAAGCTTACTCACACTGCATGTTTGCAGGATTGAGCCCTGTCCTGAACCACTGACAGGTACGGGAACTATGGGTGCGGGGGGTTCTGCGGATTTTACGCAGGGTTCTGCTTCTGGCCCTGCGCCTGCCTCCAGCTGTGGCCCCAGCCTTGGCCCCGTTATTCCTGTCCGGGTCCCCCCGTCCTGGAGACACGGCCTCGCTCCGGGCCCCAGCTCTAGGGTGGGTGCAGACAGGGATAAGGAGACTGTCTTTCAGCACCCCCACTAGTAAAAGTGTTCCAGCACCACTGACCACTGGGAGCTTTGCCAGGGACTTCAGAGCACGCAGAATCAGGCTGTCCATGCTGCTGTAAACTGTTCAAAAACATTTCCACGTGAAAACTCATCCAGACGTGAGTTCAAGGCTCTGCTTTTCCACCCATGGCAACGAAGGCGACCACAAAGCCCTGCAGCGTTTAGATATGATCGACTCTAGTCCAGAATGGGCTAAGTGAAGGAGACAGTGATTTTGTCAGGTGATTTTTGAATCTATCCATAAATTCCTCTCTCAGTTTAGGACTCGATCCAGCTCCCACAGAAGTTAATGGTAAAATTCCCATTGACTTAAATGGTGCAGGATTAGGCCTCTAGCTTCTTAAACATTCTTTTAAAAAAAATGTCTTTGATAACTTATGAAACGAGGGGCCGCATTTGCAGTGAGACACATACAGTCAGTCCCCTGCATCTGCACGTAGCCCCATTGATTCCACATTGCACAATATCACTGTGATCAGATAGGACATCAGTGAACATATGAGAGAGAGAATGCATTTCATAGCCCCCTCCCATATGAGACTGACCTGCCCCTTAAGCGTGAATCCAGGCTGTCACGTCCCCACTGAGCAGAGCTGCAGAGCTGGGAGGCAGTCACTGAGGTCATCAACTATGATCTCATTTACAATTCTATAAACAAGGGCCAGGCCTGAAATTGGATTGGTCGGTGCTGCGGAATGCAAATCACCGGTGTGATGTGCTCTCGTTTTTACGAGCTGCTGCTGCTGGTAATTTCTGAGTGACCTTCTAGGCCAGTCGGAGCTAAAGCCACGTTCCCATAGGCCACTGTTGAGGTAATAACACCACAGTAGCTACGTCACTGTCTTATCTTAGATTCTATTACGAACGCCTCAGGACAGAGAGCACGTCTTTCTGTATGCGTTTACAGTACCTAACAACATGGAGCTCTGATACAGATTGGGGCCACAGGTTGCCACTGCTATACAGATAAGTAATAATAAATAATAACATCCTGTGTCCCTCACCATAGTATCTGAGCATGAGTGCCACAGCGCTGCAGCTGTTGTTTCTGCTGCAATGATTCATTCTTGTTGGATCACGTCCAAATGTGGTTTTTTTTTTACCGGGAAAACAAATTCTGAACGCATCACAACATTTTCAATGGGAGATTTACACTGTGCTTTTGACATGGCAAGATTACTTTTGCATGGCCTAGGTGGGAAGTGATGCATTGATTTAATAATGGTTTGACTTTTCTGAAAGCTGTTGCATTGTCCACTGTAAAACTGAAGCAATCTGGGTCATTACAGCTAAATGCAAATGAAATCTCGGAATGATTTAGACGTGCCAAACCTGCATTGCAAAGGCTAATAATGCAGGGACATGTTAATTTGTGTCTCTGTCTGGAGAGGAGATTATATATGGATTTTTATGTTTTAATAAAAGTATTTTTACATCATGTCCTTCCAAATGATGAACTAGCCACACAGACTAGATTTCTGAACACTTCCTTTAAGGATGTACTGAGAATTCTAGCTAGTCTGTAAATGCACTGTGAACTTTCGCTATTGCATCTCCTGCTGTAATGCAACCAAACCTTATTCCTTTCCCTTACATTTGGTGTAAGCGGATGTCGTGCTGATGAGAGGTGATGGACTGATGGCCCTGCAGACACAAGTTCTCTATTTCTTCACAGGGACAGCATCAGAAACAGCACTATGGATTTCCCTACATTCCCTTGCCAATCTGCTTCAGCTTTGATCAGAAGACAACCACATCTAGGGACAAGAAGGTAGCTCAACACAATGTCTCACTTAGCCCTTAGCTTGATGAGGGCTCTCTGTACAGGGGTGAATTTCACTCAGGGAGAATTTCTAGTTTTTAAGGCCAGAAGGCACCATTTATGACCACTTAGTCTAATCTCCTACATAACACAGCCCATAGATGTCACCCAGTGGTTATTGCACCTTGCCCGACCTCTTGCAGCTGAACAAGAGCGCATCTTACAGAAAGACAGTTTTGATCTAAGGAACCCCAAGTAATGGAGAACTTATCACATCCCTTGGTCATTTTTTCTGGGGGTTAATTACCCCCCACTGTTCACTTGAACACGCAGCCCAGGACTCTGGTTGTTATAGGTGAAGTGATGCCTATAGTTAAGGATGCTTCACCCTTTCCATTGTAAGGGTCTCTTTTTTGAAAGCTGTAACCGAGTGAATTTGTCATCATTTCAGTTTTAATTCGGCACAGTTAGGGTCGGTATGGGGTTGATTTTTTGGGGGGGGGGAATTTGAAGTAAAAAGAGCTCTGTTTCCAAGAAACTGTTTGAAAAATACATTGTTTCCCCATTATAAAAAAATCCTCGAGATGGGAAATTTTGAGGGTTTACATTTTTATACATTAAATGGGGGGGGGGGGGGAGGGGAGGGCGCCGAGGGAGAGGAATGAATTCAGTCTCAACTAAAATCCCTCAGCGTTCCATGGGGTAAAGAGCTGTGCGCACACACCTCCATTAAATTCCATGCCCCCTACAGATGCCAGGAGGGAGAAAGGAGAGGGGTACAAAGGGGAGTTTGTGCAGGGGGAAGACAGTGGGAAGTGATGAGGGGTCCACAAGACCACTGACCACTTCCTTATGTGGCTGGCAGTAAATTTCTAATGTGAGGCAAAGGGAAGTTACCCTGAAGCCAAGCTGCTGGCTGCCCCAAGAACAACTCTCTGTCCCAGACCCAGGCACAGCATTTCCCTGACCCCCTCTCCTGCCCTGCCTCTGGTAGCCTGGCCGGCTACTGGAGAGCCTGGGTTTCTAGGATCAGAAGCCCAGGGATCTGGGAAAACTGGGCTGCAGGAGGCAGGGGAGGAGTGGGGTTGGAGAGGTGCTGTGTCTAGGTCAGGGAAGAGGGATGCCTTGGGGCAGCAAGGGGCAGGGGAAGAGGGGGGTTGAGGAAGACAGTCCCAATCCCTCTGCCCCATACCCATCTACATGTGCTAATCTTCTGTCCTGTATTCACCCTTTGTAGCCCCTTGATGGCTACTAGATACATTTTGTGGAGGCTGCTGGGGTTAAAAAATAACAACAAAGAACAATTATTCTGTGTTGTATGGTCCCCAAGGAAACTCAGGCAACTTACTGTGTGCCAATAAACACAACAAAATATAGTTGTGTAATAACATTAATGCACACTCTGTGCTCTGTGACCACTGCCAAAGAGATTCTGTGAACGCAGGTGGGTGGGAGCAGCCCATGGCAGAACAGCATGAGAGACATTTGTGCAGCCCTTACAAAATTATTGAACTATGTGATTGCGTTGAGGACACTCATGCTTGGCTGGAGGTCTGGAAAGCTAAATAGTCAGCTCTTGATAAGTAGACTGTAATGCAATGTTTTGTGCTCTGACTCTGGGGTGGCCGAGTTTGCCTTCCTCAGACCAAAAGGTGAAGACCTGTTATGGCAAGATCTGTCCTTCTGAGCATTTCTCATGAGAGGAGAGGGGAATAAATTGGCATGAGTATCAAAGAACACCTGAATGGTGTTTTGATCTTCTTTTATATGATAGCATCTGGAATGAGGAAGATAATTAAATACACCCACATATTTTTATTGTGTCCCTACAGACCTTAGCAGTAGCACATACATAACAGAAGGAATTAAAGCCCTGAGACAATACAGGCCAAGAAACATACAGTATTTTTTTTTATTAGTTGTTGCTGAGTTGTGGGAACTGTAGCCATAAAACGGAGGTTGTCTCCAAAGAAACCAACAGCATAAAGGCCAACAGCTCCATTTAACTAAAATCTACAAGCCTTTTAAATTTAGATCTTGCAAGAATTAATTTGTAGGTGGAACCGATGAAGCACTCAGAAGTTTGGAAATGATTAAGTTAAGGTTGCTTTATGCAACCTTAACTTTGCCCTTTTTGCATGCGTAGTGGGAGTCTGTTTTTTCCATGACTGCGTACTGTTTCTCAAATAATACAATATAATATCAGACTTGTACCATTTAATGCAACCTTATGTAGACCTTCATCCATAATTAGGGACTCTGTTTTTCAGGGTTTATTATTTTCATTATTTGGGGTTATCTTTAGCAATTTTTTAGTTCTCTGTAGATGTCCAAAATTTGCATTTGGGGGGCTCTCTCAGTACCTTTAGTGCGCACCAGCAGGGTCTACACAGACAAATTAATGCATGACAGATTATTGTACTTTAGAATAACACCCCTGTAGTCTGCATTTTTGCTCCATGTAGACATGTCCTTAGATACAAGCTAGAGAGCATTGACATTGCCTATGTAAGCAAACTGTACTAGGAAAAGGGGTGAAGTCAACATGGATTGGGAAACCATTTCCAGTGTTTTTCTGGACTTTATTGGATACACACTGATTTCATATCTACCTGTCTGTATATAGATATGTTGTAGTGGGAGTGTTTTACTGGGTAAAGCTTAAAATCAGAAACCCTATACATAATATAAAATAATTAGTATTCCCAAAGTTCAAAGAAAAAATATTTCATGTTTAATATCTAGGTTTTATCATTATATTCCACTGCATTTCAGAATGTGTGTGGGGTTTTTTTTCCTTTAGAAATTTAGGGCATAATCCAGCAAAGACTTAGGCACATGCCTAACATTATACACAATGAGTAGCCTCAATGAGGTGTCTCCTATTATGTAAAGTTAAGCTTCTGAAAGTCTTTTCAGGATGAGGGCTTAGAACGTTAACACAGCTTTCTCATTTTCTTTTAAATAAAACAAAAAATCTCATTCATTTCTCCATGTCAAAATGAATGGAAATGAACTTATTAGGATTTAGTATATGATTCATTTCCTAGACAGAAATTTCTTCTTAATCACGTAGGAATGTCTTTTTCCAGAACTGATGGTATCATGTGATTCAGAACTTTTCTTTTCTTTATAATTTTTAAATTACTTTTTCAAAATACAACAAATATAGCAAAATACCAGATCGATCATAACAATACAGAGTAAATAAAGAGGGCTAGGATACAGGAAAAAGAGGGGAAGCAAAATAGTTATCTTCAGCATCTACATTAATCATAGACCTCTAAAAAGTTTGCCTGAAAAATTCAAAGCAATTTGGGCTCTCTCTTTCTGTGGAATGCCAATCATTCATTAGCTGCAAGGGCAGACATGTCACTGAGCCAGACATCAATATTGGGTGGGGATCGACCTCTTCATTTTTGCAGAATTAATTTTTTAGTGACCAAAGCTGCACGTTGGAACCACGCTGCCTTGTTACCAGGTAATCTTCAGGTGTCAGGAATGTATCCAAGAATGAAATTCAAGGGTGGGGAGCCTTCCAACTTAGCATCCAATATCAAATTGGTCCTTTACCCCACTTCACAATAGAAATTCTTGCTATGGGGCACTCCCAAAACATATGAGCTAATGTAGCATCAAGGGAGTTACACTTCCAGCAGCAGTCAGCATTTATGAGGCCCATTACCATTAGTCTATGTGGGGGCGAGTATATTCAAAAAAAGTGTCTTTTGGTGATTAAACCATAGTCTCAGGTCTATAGTTGCTTTTTAAACATTAGCTACAATAGTCTTGCATTGGGTCAGAGAGCGCTGTGTATCCAAATCTCCACTCCAAGCAACTCTTAAATTGTTAGTCTTTGGCAGAGTTTTTTAGGCCATAAAATTGTCAAAAGGATACCATTGGCTGAGTAAATCCAGAACGTTTCCTCCAAACTAATAAAAGTTCTGGAGGTTCTGAAGCACCCGATGCAGCCAGTCCAAATACATTCCTAAGCAAGAGCTTTCACTGGAGATATTTCCTTGCTCTGGAGCAGGGTAAGCTAAATTGTTGCTGAAGATCTACAAATGGTTTAAATGTATCATTGTCAATTAGCTGTGACACAGTCATAATTCCACTGTCCATCCAATCCCTCCACATCAAGGTTTTGCTACCGAGTTTAAGGATAGGATTGCTCCATAGGGCCACCTCTACATGGAAGAGTGGATGGGAGCAGAACTTTCTAACCAGGTTTGATCATGCTTGCCTCCCAGCCACTACTGTGGGAGCTCTGGAGCCATCAAATCTATAATAATTTGATCCTACAATGCCTGACAGGGGGAGAGGGTGTACCAATTCTTGTTCAACCAGAACCCAAGGTGGGGTCTGTGGGGTCATATCTAACAGCCACAAAGATGGTTGGCTTAACAGAAAGGAGATAGGATCATTTTCCAAGTTGGGAAAATGAAATCCTCCCAGTGATAGGGGGAATAGTAATATGTTCAGAGTCAGGCAAGGTTTCTTACCCGAGCCCCAAAGAAATGCTCTGAAAATATTATTGAATTTCTCAAAATAAGTTTGAGGCATAGAAATAGGGAGACCCCTCAAGCCATACAAAATGCTGGGAAGAACATTCATGTTCAGAGTATTAATTTTACCCCACAAACTGAGGGTTAACAAATCCATCTCCCCAGATCGTTAGCCACTGGGGCAATAATTGTTCTATATTTATACCAGGGATGTCCTGAATATTTTTTGGGAATGAGCATTCCTAAATATTTCATATAAGAGGATTGCCATGGAAAGTCCCAATTTGAAAAAAGGCCTTTGTAGGCATATTTGTTATTGCTTAACATTTCTGATTTACCCGCAAATAATTTTATATCCTGAGAGGAGTCCAGATTTATTAATAGTGGTTAGAAGGTTAGGAATGGTGACCTTGGGCATAGATACAAATACAAGAGCATCATCCACATAAAACATCAATTTGTGCTCTGTTTGGCTCAATGAACATGTTGATTTGCTTGGATGGCAATGGCTAAAGGTTCTAGAGCTCAATCAAACAGTAGAGGAGAAAAGGGCACCCTGCCTTGTACCTCTATGCAATGGAAACGGGGTGGAAATAATACCATTGGGATCTACCCTGGAAGTTGGAGTATAAAAGTTGAATCCAAGCAATACATTGTTTACCAAATCCAAATTTTGCTAACACATGAAAAAGTCCCAGGCTGTGTGATCAAAGGCCTTTTCGGCATTTAGAGAAATGGCAGCTAAGGGTTCTTTAGAATCTCTTGAAATGGCAATAACAATCAGTGGATGCAAATTATCATAGCCATGTCTATTACAAAGGAAGCCTACCTGATTTCTGTGTATGCCGGGTGAGAGAACTTTGTCCAATTGCATAGCAAAAGCTTTATCTAAAATCTTAGCAACACAGTTGATTAAAGAAACTGGCCTGTAATCATAGGACATTGGTGCCTCCCCATGGGGGGGAAAAGGGGCTCACAATCTAAAGAGGAGGACATGTGACTGCCCCACACGTCTCCTCTGCCCATCGACCCTCCCCCCCCAACCCTGTGCCCAGCTCAGGGCCGCTGCGCTCTCCCCACCCCACTAGAGTTACCAGCGGGGGAGGAGGGCTCTGTCCTTCTTCCACTGTGCCATGTCCGACTGCTCTCCCTGGCAGCTGGGCCCAGGGGTGGAGTGGGACAGAGCCGCTTCTCATGCAGCTAAAATTAAATTAATGGAGATATCCCATCTCCTAGAACTGGAAGGGACCTTGAAAGGTCATTGAGTCCAGCCCCCTGCCTTCACTAGCAGGACCAAGTACTGATTTTTGCCCCCGATCCCTAAGTGGCCCCCTTAAGGATTGAACTCACAACCCTGGGTTTAGCAGGCCAATGCTCAAACCACTGAGCTATCCCTCCCCCCACTGAAGCTGGCTGCTCTGGGTTGCTGCTTTGTGCAGTGCAACAGCTGCCTGAGAGAGCCCGGCTGGGGAGGTGGCAGTGGCAGCAGGCCGCCCCCCTACCCAGGCCAGCTGCTGGGGACAGAGGCAGAGCGAGCCAGAAACATGCCAATGAGGGACATAGGGGACTCTGGCTCGCTTGGCCCCTGTCCCGGGCAGCCGGGCCTGGGTGGGGAGCGGGACGCCACTGCCGCCTCCCCAGCCGGGCTCTCGCAGGCAGCTGCTGCACTGCACAGAGCAGCGACCCGGAGCGGCCAACGTGACAAGTGGCTGGTGCCACCACTTCGCTCTCCACTTGGGCCTGGCTGCAAAGAACAGGTGCTGAGTATGCGAAGGGTCAGGTGCAGCGGGAGAAGGACTGAGCCTTCTCCCGCTCTCCCCTGGAAGGCCAAGCAGAAATCTGGGGGCGGGGAGGAGGGAGGGCACTTGACGTGGTATATCTTGACTTAAATAAGGTTTTTGATACTGTCTCACATGACCGTCTCATAAACAATCTAGGGAAATACAACCTAGATGGAGTTACTATAAGGTGGGTGCATAACTGGTTGGAAAACCATTCCCAGAGAGTAGTTATCAGTGGTTCACAGTCATGCTGGAAGGACATAACGAGTGGGGTCCTGCAGGGATTGGATCTGTTCAATATCTTCATCAATGATTTAGATAATGGCATGGAGAGTACACTTACAATGTTTGTGGATGATACCAAGCTGGGAGGGGTTGCAAGTGCTTTGGAGGATAGGATTAAAATTCAAAATGATCTGGACAAACTGGAGAAATGGTCTGAAGTAAATAGGATGAAATGCAATAAGGACAAATGCAAAGTACTCCACTTAGGAAAGAACAATCAGTTGCACACATACAAAATGGGAAATGACGGCCTAGGAAGGAGTACTGCAGAAAGGGGGGTGGGGGTCATAGTGGATCACAAGCTAAATATGAGTCAACAGTGTTGCAAAAAAAAAAAAATGAACATCATTCTGGGATGTATTAGCAGGCGTGTTGTAAACAAGACACGAGAAGTAATTCTTCTGCTCTACTCCAGACTGATTAGGCTTCAGCTGAAGTATTGTATCCAGTTCTGGACGCCACATTTCAGGAAAGATGTGGACAAATTGGAGAAAGTCCAGAGAAGAACAACAAAAATTATTAAAGGTCTAGAAAACATGACCTATGAGGGAAGACTGAAAAAATTGGGTTTGTTTAGTCTGGAGAAGAGAAGACTGAGAGGGGACATGATAACAGTTTTCATGTACATAAAAAGTTGTTATAAGGAGGAGGGAGAAAAATTGTTCTTCTTAACCTGTGAGGATAGGACAAGAAGCAATAGTCTTAAATTGCAGCAAGGGAGGTTTAGGTTGGATATTAGGAAAAACTTCTTAATTGTCAGGGTGCTTAAGCACTGGAATAAATTGCATAGGGAGGTTGTGGAATCTCCATCACTGGAGATTTTTAAGAGCAGGTTAGACAAACACCTGTCAGGGATGGTCTAGCGAATACTTAGTCCTGCCATGAGTGCAAGGGACTGGACTAGATGATCTCCCAAGGTCCCTTCCAGTCTTATGATTCTATGTCCCCGCCCCTACACATAGTCTCTGTCTGTAATTATCACCTAGTCCAAGGTCTTTCTCAGGTTTAGGAATAACTGAAATTGCAACTTCTCTTAGAGGAGGCAGGAGAGTTTGCTCATTTTTGGCCTCATTGACCATATTCAGTAACTTAGGTGATTAAGTTTCAGAGAACATTTTGTATAATTCAATTGGGAACCCATCTGCTCCTTCATTTCTTTTATAGACTGAGTCAGTTTGTGATTTCTAAAGGGCCATCTAAAAGTTCCTTCTGAGAGTCAAGATCTGTGGCAGAGACAGTCAACTAAAACAAGTTATCTAGAGCATCTTTACTGATTCCCTCTTCAGCTAAATATAGTTTTGAATAAAACTGTTGACATTGTTTATTAATGTTGGACTGAGTTGTATATAATTTATTGCTACTATTCTGAATAGCAGCAATCTTATTTCTGTTAGCCTTTTGTTTAAGTCTATGCCAACAGCTTGCCAGCTCTCCCACCAGATTTCTAATAGTTTTGCTTCAAACAGAATAAAGCAAACTCAGCCTTTTGGGACAGAAGTTTGTTGAGTTCATATCTTAGATTGCTGAAGGTTCTGAGTTTCTCTCGGGAGGGGGCAGAAGCAGAGTCTATGTCCGAGGCCTTAATTTCCTTTGCAAGGGCATCAATTCTATGTTCTCGCCATTTCTTTGTAAAGAGATGATACAGCCTCTGATGAAGGCTTTAAAGGCTTCCCAAAGTGTGGCAGCTGATGAAGCAGTGGGGGCATTTGTTTTAAAAAAAGAACTTCAAACTCCTGCTGGATGGAGTTAACAAATGATGCATCAAACAGCAGAGAGGTATTTAATCTCCACATTTTAGTTGGGGGTGCATACCCTGGGGGCCTAAAAGACATATGTATAAGCACATGGTCAGATATAACAGTACTAATGC
This sequence comes from Emys orbicularis, assembly GCF_028017835.1. Classification (NCBI taxonomy): domain Eukaryota; kingdom Metazoa; phylum Chordata; order Testudines; family Emydidae; genus Emys; species Emys orbicularis. The sequence continues at coordinate 136,994,724 of NC_088687.1, read as the reverse complement.
CACAGTTGGTTACAGAATTGATCAAGTCTTGTAATGCTAAGAAATAGTCTAAATCTTAAATATGTTGAATGAGCTGTGGGGAAAAAAACCTGTAGTCCCTGGCTTTAGGATTACCCAGTCTCCACACATCCTGTAAACCTAAATCAGCCATGTATATATGAAGTATCTGACAAATATTTATGCTTTTATATGAAGATGGAGAAGATTTATAAAGGACAGGGTCTAGATTTTCATTAAACTCTCTAGCTATAATAATAGGATGGTTGCCCAGGTCATTAATACTCCTAAAAAATATGAAAAAAATTGGGATCATCCTGGTTTGGTCCATAGAGATTGGCAAAGATGATCATAGAATTGCCAATTTTAGCCTTGAGCACAGCAAATCTGTCCTCACTACCAGACTCCGTGGTCAGAATATTAATAGCCAACTTTTTATATATTAGTATAGCAATGCCCCCAGCTTTAGAATTAAAGCAACTAGAAATTGAGAGGCTTACCCAATTGCTCTTCAGTTTACAAGCTTCAAGTTCTGTCAGATGTGTCTCCTGGAGCATGGCAACGTCAACAGAATCTTTTTTAAGCACTGAGTATTTTTTTCTTTTAATATGGTTATTAAAACCCTTTATATTCCAAGAGACACATTTAATTATCGGCGCCATCATTGTTAAAATGTACCAGATAAAATATAAAGTTGCTTTGTGAATAAATGAGACATTGCAAATTTTCCTGAGCGGCATATAGTTCTTGCATAGGGAAACACAAAAGTTATATAATTCAGGTGTCGTGTCCTAGTACATATTCTACAGGAGTGGGAACGAAATTCCCAGCATGGGAGGGTAACAAGAGGGGCAGACAGAGGAATTAAATTAGTGAAAAAACCAAAACAGTAAGGACAAATTCAGAGGAATTACATTTCTCTAATCCTTCAGGGACACCCACAATCCTGATGTTAGGTTGTTGGGAGCGGCTTTCTAGATCAATTAGCTTGGTCTTAATAGTCTTGATATCATTACAGTTCTTCATAACCTGTCATTTGTTCTCTTTACAGTCGTCTTCCACTTCAGGTATTCTGTGTTCTGCTCCACCCATCCATCTCGATAGAGTGTGTAGTGCACTTTGAATCTCATTGTGGTCTATAGGGTGGAAGCTGTAGATTTAATTTCAAAAGTATCTGCAGCCACCTGTTGTAGTAAAGCCATCAGCTGCGTTCCATCAGGTTCAGGCACCCTTTTGTTTGTAGAAGTGGGGGAAGCAGATTTCCTCTGGTTGTTTTTCAGTGCTTTTGGATTCGGAGAGGATGCAGAACTACAGGGCATCTTGAGGGTTTTGGTAGTCAGGTGCAATGTTTCTTGGGGGGTGGCTTTCAGGTGACGATGTTTGGGGATTCCCTAATGCCCACTTCAGAGCTCAAGCACCCAGCATCCACCTTGATGGCAGCACTTTCTGGTGTCCTCAGAGTTTTTATCAACAGGAAAACTGATTGTTTTCTTTTTCCAGCATTGCTGTCAAAGTGTGCTTCTCATTCCATTTATGTACTGAATAAACACATTTTTAGCAGTGTTTATGTATTATAGCACAGAGCCCTGATCAAGGCCCCAGTGTACTAGATATTGTACAAGTGTATCATAAACCCTATAATATTTTTATTATGCCAATACAAGGACCCTTCTGTGTATTTCAGTTCTGCTCCTGGAGGGCCTTGGCTCACTGCTTCCCATGGAATAGTCCTGGATTTTCAACCATTCTTGACCTGCTTTTCACGGAATTGTCTCTTGCTTCGCTAATTAGTTTCACCGGGGTTAGAGATTCCTTTGACATGGACGAGAAAAAAGTCAAATCCACGGCCATTGATCCAAACCCAATCACTGAACCTGGATGTAATGGATGCCAGATCCAATCCGTCCCTGTGTCCAAATCCCAACTGGCAATCTTTTGCATAAAAAAACACCCCACCCACCCCAACTGCCTGCAGTTATCTCCATGTCTAATGCGAGTGTGAATACTGCTGACTGTGGGACTGAGATCACCAGACTCAAGGGAAGGCTGTTTTAAAGTATTTTGACACTTTGGCCCTTGAAAATTAAAATCAAACCTTTTCGTATCTCCACAAGTGTCACTGTAACAGGGTGACTCACCCCTAAGGGCTGGAGCTAGCCAATCCTGATTACAGAATGTATTACACCTAGGTGAGATCACCATGCTAGCCCTATAAAGAGCACCAGAAGGCTACAACGAGGGGGCGGGGGAAGTTCAGGAAATGGTTGAGAGACTGCAGAGAATATGAAAGGCTGTTGCAGGGAAGGCCCTGAAACCAAGGGAGCTGCAAGTGAGCAGGAGGCTGCTAGAGACCCTGACTGGGAGAAAGGTTGGGGACCTGGAAGCCAGAGTGCTGAAGAAGGCTGAGCTCCAACCAGGTAAAGTCTGAGAGACTTGTATTGGGACTTAGTTCCAGGAAGGAGGGATGGGGACTCCCTACCTAAAGTGAGAGAGTGACTGAAGTGGGGGCTGGGACCCGGAGGGCCAGTATTTAAGCACTAAATAAATGGAAACCCAGGAGGGGAATTACCCATAGACTGAGTTAGGGGGCCCTGAAAAGGGCAGAAATCTGGTAATTTGTTAGCAGGGCACTGCAGAGTGACCTCTGGCCAGGAGGGGGTACTCAGAAGACGGCTGGCCCTGTTACAGTCCCGTTCACCTTGGTTTGAGTTCTAAGTGAAAACAGGTCATATCATTTGTATTAGAGTAATGCCCAGGCAAGAATCAGGGTCCCATTTTACTCAGCACTGTACCGATGAACAATAAATAAGACAGTCCCTACTCCAGAGAGAACATAATCCATGTAAGATTCAGGTCAGACCCCCTTGTTTTATGAAAACTGCTTCATGCATCCCTAGTACAGTAGTTGGTCCATAGGAAGCCATTGAGCCCTTTGAAGTCAAGGGTGCCATTTAGGGAGGGCAGTGGAGGGCTGCAGCTCCCCCCCCCGTCCCCCTGAGTTTCTCACAGCTAGCTGGGAGCAACATTGTTTGCTCCTCTGCCTCCTCCCCTCACCAGCCCAGAGCGAGAGCAATGCAAGCTGCTTGCCTCACTTACTCCTCTGCCCCCACTTCCCTCACCAGCCAGGAGCAATGTGGCTCACTCTTCTCCCTCCTCCCCTCTCTGGGCTGGCTAATTTTTGCTCAGCCAATAGGAATGCAGAGGGGTATCTGGCAGAGCCAATAGCAGGGCTGGGAGCTTCTGCAGCATTTTTTTCAAATTCATTTTCCTAAAACAGCCTCAGGGAGGGGCGGGGGAGGAAGCTCTGGGCTTAGGTCAGAAGATGCTTGCTGCAGATTTCCTCATGATCTGCCCCTCACCTTCCCATGGTGACACGTTACAAAGGCAGGAGCCAGCCCCTTGTGACACCAGTGGACACCGGGCTGCTCGGACGGGAAAGGGGGCTGCTTCCCCAGGCACATTCAGGGGATAATTATCCCCACAGACAGCCCAGTATTTGGGGTTTCAGGCTGCAAGAACCGCACAGCAGAATGACCACCTGAGATCTTTCCCTGCTGTCAAGAAACAAACATGTGCTGTTACACCACAAATATTGTTTCAATTACACTTAAAACGTTCCCATTTTTTCCAACTCTCTACTTTTTTGGGGAATGGCACTAGCCCAGTGTGGCCATTTATTCTGCCAGTTAGTTCCACTTGTCTGTGAGAGTCTTTCCTTTGCCAGCAATGGGCTTTGGGTCAGGGTACCAGGTAGGGCCATATAGGCTGTTACACACAAATGCTGATTCCTCTGGGAATACCCTGATCTTACCAAATCTCCCCAGGGTTGAACTTTTCTAGGATCTTTTTCCTAGAACACCTTTTGAGAAGCTGCTGCTCCTTGACATGTGCAGATACAAGCAACTGCTGCCCTTAAGCACCCATTGTATAGCTGTGTTCTCTTTTCTTCCAGCTGGTAAGTAATCTTAGCTCCTGTTTACTTACTCCTTAATATTTCTGAGGGTGGCAGAGTCTCACAAAATGGAGTATCATCCGTGAATTTCATTAAAGTGATGTTTACTCTATCAAATCCTTCCAATTTAATCCTTTGTATTTATTACAACTATTTGTATAAACCCTTCAGTGCACATAAATCCAAACCAATCTGAACAATCTGTAAGCCAAAATTTATTATAGATCCATGCTGCTAACATCCATCATTTAATTACACTCTATATAGTGACTTTTTAAGAGATTTTTTTGTAAAGTTTGGTACCTCAGCTACTTTTGAGCCATCATTAATTTCACCCCCCCCTTCATTTGTTAATTAATGCACATACTTTGTCTCTAATATTACTTTCCCCCTTGACAAACTTAAATGTTCATCTTAACCCCTGTAGCTTAGCATCAGCTCATTTGTGTTAGTGGTGAAAGATGAAGTTACAACACATAATCTGAACATTTCTTTCATGATGAATTAGAAAGATTTCCACAAATATCATGCCCAAGAATAATCTAGAGATCATGCAACCACTTGGTGGCCTTGTATATGATGGAAACCACTTCAAGCCAGGGGGTGTTGCACCCCCAGTTCCAGCATCTATAATTTATTAAAAAAAACCCTAAGTTATAAAATCATAGACTATAAAAAAGGTTCCAAAGCCATTTTTTTTTTAAAAAGGCTATATATCTGACTGAAAATAGTTCTTAGACCAAGATTCCTGGGCAGTGTTTGAAACCCGAACATTGGAGTACTAGGACATTGAAAGTGAAATGAATTAAAAATTGTAAAAGTGATTTTTTTTCATTGTCTACACTTACATAAATGGAGAAAGTAAAGCACAACCAGACTGCAAGAGCCGTGCTGCAGAACAGAAAACCTGTAAACTTTCCCTGCTGCCTCCACCACAAATATTGTGTAAATTACACTTAAAACTTTCCAATTTTTTCCAACTCTCTAATTTCGTAGTGAATGGCAGAACCCCAATGTGGCCATTTATTCTACCATGTAGTCCCACGTGCCATGTAGTCCCATCTTTTTTTTGCCAGCAATGGGCTTTGGCGCAGGTTCATAGGCTGTGACACAAACACCGATTCCTCTGTGAATGCTTGGAGGATTTTACCAAATCTTCCCAGAGTGGGTTGCACTTTTCCAGGCCCTTTTTCCCAGATACCTTTTGAGGAGCTGCTGCTCCCCTCAAGCAGCCATTTTGCAGCTTTCTGCTGTATCTTCTCTTCCAGCTGGTAAATATTCTTATCTCCTGTGGTACTTACTGTTTAACATTTCTGAGGGTGGCAGAGTCTCACAAACTTGAGTACAATCAGTGAATTTCATGGAGGTGATGTTTACTCTATCAAATCCTTACAGTAACACACTAGGAACTTCCTTCCAACTTAATCCTTCGTATTTATCATCACTGTATAAAGCCTTCAGTGAACATAAACCTAAGCCAATCTGAACAATTTGTACAATTTGGCTGCCAAAATGTTTGTTTTAGATCTACGGTGCTAACATCCATCATTTAATTATACTCTAGATAGTGATTCTTTTTAAAGGTATAGACTGTAGTGTTAAAAAATGGTTTAAATAAGTAGATTGGGCTAGTTTTTAAGTAACTGTGGACTATTGATGCAGTAGAAAATAGCCCTGGAAATCATGGTTAAAGATGCCCCTCCCACACTAAAATCTGAAATGGGGCCCCTGTTTGAAGTGCCTGTATACCGTAGGGACAGGAGGGATTGCACCGGTGGCTGTGTAGGTTGTTTTTTTCCTTAACAATTGTTACAATTTTCATCTCAATGTGTCCTTTATCCCTACCGCCCCAGCAGGAGCACGACTGTTTCCAAGAGCATTCAGCAATGTGGAAATGGTGCAGGGCGCATCATACGCTGTGGTCAGCCAAGTTGTTTAGAGAGCTCCGTAGCTTGCCCATAAGATCTTTCCATTATTCGGGAACAGTTCTCACGCTACACAAGCGGTCAACGGAAAGTGACACATCTGCTCCACTGACCTTGCTTTAAGACTGTACATTGGTTGCATGCACTGTTGTTTGGAACACTGTCTAGCTCCCACTTTGAAGCAGGGAGGAAACGGCGCTCTCTATTTACGGTGTCCTGTGTGAACTTTTCCTTTGCAGGATCATTAAAAAAAATTATATTGGGACACCAATATTCTCCATCTGCTATGCACATTTAGAATTCATCCCTGGAAACTTCCTGGTCTTCAAACTGGAAATGAGCTTTGCAAAATACCAGAAAATCGGGAGGGAATGTGGTCTTATTGCTAGTCTGATTTATTTACACTTCACTGATTTAATATTATTATTTGTGTTGTAGAGGTACCTACTGTGACAGACTCGGGGTATGTTTGTTACATAACCCTCTGTAGGTCCTCAAATATAGGCTGTGTCTAAGTCTTGCAGATTTTTTTTCCAAATAACATCTCTGTGAGATGGCCTTTCCTATCCATCCACATAGCTAAAACTCTTGCCCAGGCTCTCATCATCTCATGTCTCGATTACTGAAACATCCTTCTTTCTGGTTGTGACAAATGCAGTCTTGCCCCACTCGTAGCCATTCAAAATGCTGCTGCAAAGATCATTTTCCTAGCCCATGACTTTGACCGTGTCACCTTCCTCTTTGCATCCTTCCACCAGCTCCCTCTTCTCCATTGCATCAAACAGAAGCTACCTGTCTTCACTTTCAGGGAACTTCCTGGCCTGTCCCCACCTTGCCTATCATCTCTCATTCAGTATCGAAAGGTTGACTCCCATCTTTGATTGGCCATTCATGCCAGCCTCCATCACCCACTTGTTAAATTTTTAAACAAGCACCTTTGTGTTTTCACCCATACTTGGGAGGAGCTGCTGTTAACCATCCACAAAACTCACGCATTATCCTCGTTTAAAACTCTCCTTTGCTATGAGGTCTACAATACGTTTGACAATGACAATAGTTAGCCTGCTGATGTGCTGAGATCACTACCTATCATGTTGACCAGTATTGTCTCCTAGTTTCCTTGTTCTCCCCCATCAGTTGGCCTGTAGCCATCTTTTATCTTATACTGGGGATATGCCTATGTAACTCACACACCTCCTGGGTGTGATGTTCTGTCCTGTCTAGTGGCGGGGGGAAAGGGGGGGAAAGAGAGAGAGAGAGAGAGAGAGATCTGCTCTACTCTACTCTACAGCCTTAGCTAACAGCCAGTTGGCTTTTAGCTAATGTGGTAGAAGCTCATGCATTAAGCTCCAGAGATCCCCAGTTCAATTCCAGCACCTTTCACCAGAGCTAAATCTTCTTGGAGACAAGAAAAAAAAATCACACAGATTCAGGTTCTGCCTATTATTTCTCAGGCTGCATTTCTGAAGTGAGCTCCTACAGTACCTAAGCTGCTGTCTCATCCCAATGGCTTGTACTTAGGAATTAACTCCATTTGAGTGCTGCTATGACACATAATTAAATGGTGCATACGGCCAGGTGCATATGCCTACATGACATAGCTCAGGAACCTATGGAAAGCAGGCAGTGAGGATGCGGAGTGTTCAGTCTAGCAGACGAGCATATGTAACACATTTCCATCCTGTTTCAATGGAGGCGTCTTGGCCTCATGGCCTAGACTGGCTATTGATTCAGTTTTCTCCAGAAAGGTTTTGCTGAGCCACAGGACAGTCGACTTCCAGGCTCAGGGTTTCACTTGTGCTTCATTTTATAACATTTCGTGTCCAGCGAGTGACACATAGTTTTCCCAACCTAGGTCATCCCTGGAGAAAGCCATGAAATGGGGAGGATGCCTTGTCCGTGTGGATTTTTTTTCTATCACTGCTGAGGTTTGACACGAAACAGAGCTGGGAAGTTAGATCTGATGCACCCGTGCAGGGGCTAGTTAAATAGCTGCATTTAAGAACTCCTAGGAGACGCTGTCCATACAGCTAATCAGTCAGAATTTTTACCATAAATGTTTGTAAATAAAGGCCCCGTCACAGCCAACTCCAATTAAGATGGACTCCGGCTGTCCAGATGATTAGACAAAACATGTTACCAAACAATGCCGACTTTCTGCATGGTTTGTTCCTTTGCTTCAGTCTACGGAGAAAGTCAATCAATGCAAATAATGTCCAAACCTTTCCCTAAATAACTGCATTGCAAAGTGGCTTGGAACCAAATGAGTACATTCTGTGCTGCAGGAAATTTTGCATGCACATACACCCATACGCCAATAAAACACCCATGGCTGGCCCGTGTCAGCTGACTTTGGTTTGGGTTGCGGGGCTATAAAATTGCAGTGTAGACATGTGGGCTCAGGCTGGAGCCCGGGCTCCACAAGTGGGGGAGGATCCCTAAGCCGGGGCTCCAGCACCAAACATTTACACTGCACTTTCATAGCCCCACAGTCCAAGCTCGAATCAGCTGACACAGGCCAGCCATGGGCATTCTATTGCAGTGTAGACATACCCTAAGACTCCCTATGCATAGCAGCCGTCAGAATCAGGCTCTAGGTATCCTGCAGGGGAGTTGGGTGGCTGGAGCTGCGAAACAAATCAGTATTGTCCTGTCCTGTTTTCTTGTATCAATTTCAATGAAATTCAGTGCCTAGCTTCTATAGCAACTCGCAATCTATAGATCCCATAGAGAAAGTGACAGACTGGGAAGGTCTAAATAAAAAGTGGTTGTCACAATTCATCGCCAGACTCTAATATTGCACCTCAAACACGTGGAAGGTAATGAATCCCAATGGAAATAATCAGGTTGTGTTTTGCAGTAGCAAGGACCCGGAAAGAATTTTCAAAATGAAAACTGTCTGATTCTATGGAAGGTGCCCTTTTCCTTTAGAGTCTAAGAAGGTCAGATGTGATTGGACATGTTTACAAAAGCATTAGGGAGAAAACAATCACCTAGCAAATGAAAACTCTCCTGCCCGTTAGAACCACAGTTGTGTAGAATTTTGGGAATAGTGACTTGTGATCTCTTTTCACCTCAGAACTGTTAAATACTCTCATTAATACATTGCCAGCAGATCGAGCATTGCCAGCACATCGAGGGAAGTGATTATTCCCCTCTATTCGGCACTGATGAGGCCACACCTGGAGTATTGCGTCCAGTTTTGGGCCCCCCACTACAGAAGGGATGTGGACAAATTGGAGAGAGTCAAGAGAAGGGCAATGAAAATTATTAGGGTGCTGGGGCACATACTTATGAGGAGAGGCTGAGGGAACTGGGTTTATTTAGTCTGCAGAAGAGAAGAGTGAGGGGAGATTTGATAGCAGCTTTCAACTACGTGAAGGGGGGTTCCAAAGAGGATGGAGGTCAGCTGTTCTCAGTGGTGGCAGATGACAGAACAAGGAGCAATGGTCTCAAGTTGCAGTCAGGAAGGTCTAGGTCAGATATTAGGAAACACTATTTCACTAGGAGGGTGGTGAAGCACTGGAATGGGTTACCTAGGGAGGTGCTGGAATCTCCATCGTTAGAGGTTTTTAAGGCCTGGCTTGACAAAGCCCTGGCTGGGATGATTTAGTTGGGGATTGGTACTGCTTTGAGCAGGGGGTTGGACTAGATGACCTTGTGAGGTCCCTTCCAACCCTGCAGGATATTCTATGATTCAATGATCATTTTCCAGTTCTTTGCATATAATGCTGATGACCCCAGAAAACGAATAGTTAGGTCTGATCTATTACTTTACTGGGCCAAAGAAGTATGTGAACATTAACTAATTGAACCTCAGTGTCAGAGCGTAGCTAAAACTCAGGTGTTCCTGCACCTAGACCTAGGTTCAATCCACTCAGTCGCCTTGCCCTTTCTCACATTTACTCAGTATATGGTGCAATGCAAATAAAAAGTCATGACTCAAACACCTGCAGCCACGTTTTACTAGAAATAATTATAATAAAATACAAATAATGTAAAAATTGACCAACAGGTGGTGCCAGTCATTTATGCATTTGTTTCTGTAACTGGGCAAATGACTCACAGTGCAGCTAAATTCATCTGCACGGAACTCCTAGCAAATTAATTATAATGAATAATTTGGCTACACTGCTAGCAAATTCTGATTTTATAATGGCAACCACAGTGTATGTGGGGGGAGGAGGGGAGATTAAAGGACACATTTTAATTATTTGTATTAACGTAGCACCAAAGAGCCCCAGTCATGGAGCAGGACTCCATTGTGCTAGGTGCTGTACAAACAAAAAAAACCCCAGTCCCTGCTCCAAAAAGCTTCCAATCTAAGCATAAGACAAGAGATCACAGATGGGGGAGTGCAAGTCAACAAGACAGTACTGGTCAGCACGACAGGCAGTGGTCTCAATGCACCTGCGGCCCATCTGTTGTCAAGTTTTTTTTTAGGTGTCATGGCAAAGGAGAGTTTTGAGACAGGACTTGAAGGTGGATAATGAGGTATCTTTGTGGAGGTTTACGAGGAGCACCTCCTAAGTAAGTGGAACATCATGGGAAGAAGCACAAAGGTGCTTGTATGAAAATCTAGCATGTGGGTAGCGGAGGCTGGCATCATGGGCCAATGAGATGCCAGCATCAACAGCCTGATTGCGAATGCGAGAGGATAGGTAGGGTGGGGGCTGATTGTGAAGGGCCTTGAAAGTGAAGACAAGCCGCTTTCCACTAGTCTAGGATTTGTTTTCTTTGTGAGATTCAGAGACCTTCTTTCACTTTTTTGGTGAGGCTGAGGGACTTAGACTGGTTAACAGCAGGGGTCATTCCTATCTGCAAGTCAGCACTTACTCTCCTGCCAAGTCAATAGTGGTGAGCTTCTGAGGTCAAGTAGGAATATACTCATCGTAGGCATGGGAACTAGGGGTGTGGGGGTTGCTGCAGGTTTTGCACGGGACTCCGCTCCTGGCCCTATACCTCCCAGTGGCCCCAGCCTTGGCCCCCTTACCCGTGTCTGGGTCCCCCCCTCCCAGAGACACGGCCCTGCTCCCAGTCCCAGCTCTGGAGCGGGGGAACGGACAGGGGCAAGGGGGCTGGCTTTCAGCACCCCCATGATTAAAAGTGTTCCAGTGCCACTGATGCTCATTCATTAAAAGGGATTGGTTCCAAATGCTCTCTTTCTTGGGAAGTTTCTACATTAAACACTGCATCTGGCGTTCCTCGTTCCACATGCTGATTTCAACGATACAACCAAATGCCAGGGTTTTCTTCGGGAAGTTGGACAATACATTTTCAGTTACATACCATTGTTGTTATTTTTCATTTTTGGCTTCTTGATGGATTAAATTGCTTTGGACCCCTTGGTAACTTAACCCAGTTGTGCTACTTGAGATATTGGCTCAATCTATAAAGTAAGGTAGAAGCCACTAATTATGCAGGAGGGTAAAACATGAAAAATATGCTTATGGGTCTTCAATATAATACAATAATTATTAGCAATCAAATAAGAGGCCACTATTTTGAATTTCTGATGGCGCAGAAAGGGATAGGGAAGAATTCCAGAAGAAACAGAATTTATTTTACAACATATATTGTCCTCTATAAGCCAAATTTAGTTTTAAAGTTAATAAGTAACTTGGGTAAGTTCTGTGTAAAAACTGACTAGAGTGCCCAGGATTTGGCTCTGTATTTGTAAACTTTTAAAGCAATCAAACTGCCTTACAGCACGGAAAGTCTCTTGCTTCGTCAGCTTTCAGCTGGGAGCTACATATCCCGAGACCAGGGCTGTTCTCTTTAGGATGAGAAATCAGTGGTAAGAATCAGGTAAATCCTTGATGTAATTTTATTTACATACAAAAAAAATGCACTCAGTCCTATTTCCCTGAACACAGTAGAAACAAACTGCAGGAAGTTTCCTTGCTCAGAAATCACAAAGTCTGCCCCAGAAATCCACTTCCTTCTGCTACCTCTCAGTGTCACATTCACAACTCCTGATCTATCATGCAGCCTAGTGCCTCGGCTGGTAGTCCCCCAGCAATTTCCCTTCTGTTGAGCCTGAAAGAGTGCCTGGCAGGCCACCACATGAATGGCAGCCATAAGCACATTTCAGCAGAAAAACGCATACTCCCACTGGACTGTGGATCTTCTGCAGGAGTAGCAGTAAAAGGGTAGCTCCCATTGAGAGAAATTTCACACCATTCACAGTTATGGGGCTAGAGGGACAGCGACAGACATTTAATGTCCAAGATGAATCCTTATTAACAGAGAACGTGTTGTATGCATGAAACCACAAGGGAACTTGCGGTGCTGATCTAATTCATTTATTTTTCAAGAGTTTAACATTTATAGGCAGCCACGGAGTGCTCTGGGTCTTTAGCCCACACATTAAAATTACAACAAAAAGATGACAAAGGAGTGCCAGAAACAGTTCATTCCCATCCAGCAGCCTTAACAGAGAGGGGGAAGAGATGGACTTCATAGCATGCCCAGAAGGCTAATAAATCTGGATTCTGGTGGCCCAGGGAGGGGAGAGAGAGTCCCCAAACTGAGGACCCCTCACAGAGAATGTCCTGCCAGCAGCTCCCTCTTGTTTATTTTAAGGAAGCTGCACCTTAAGGGCCTGCTGATTGACAACATGGCTTTCGTGGCTAAAAAACTTCACTTCTTCAGATGCATCTGAAGAAAGCTTATGCCCAAATAAATCTGTTAGTCTGTATCCACAAAAACAACAAGGAGTCCGGTGGCACCTCAAAGACAAACACGGCTACCTCCTGATACTAGAAACCAAGTAGTGTTACATTGCAACCTTCCAGCAACTGTCTTTTTAGGTTTTTTTTTTAAATCTAACTTCTCTGTGTCTATGTCATGAACATAACAGCCAACAGCCCAGAAAGGGTAATATACCATTCTGTGCGCACCTAGCTACGCTGCTAGGGAGCAGAGGGGATAGCTGGGAGCCAGCAACCGGGCCTCTGTGTTGAAGAGCTTTACCTCTTGCAGCTCCCTCCCCTGAGATCATCTCCAAAAAATGAACTGAATGAAATTTGTTCCATTGTTCCAAAAATCCCCTCGCCTTGGAGTTGAGACCAAGGATGACACTTTTCAGCCATCAGAAAAGCATTTTGTAAAATGGTGCGTGAGTGAAAAACGGGGACTTGAACAGAAACTTTTGCAGACTAAGCCACAGCACTTACTGTCATCAACTCCTTGTTGTTTACTTGGTTTCTGAGATTTCAGAACGATAACACACAAGAACCCACAACAGCAAGAGACAAAGCAGGCTGCTCCCTAAAACAGAGCAGCACAGCACACCCCACCTTACAATAGGCTAGCTGGCTGCAGACTGACTGATGGAGACCCAGATCACACTCTTCCCTACAGAGCCCTTCAGCCTGTAAGCAGGACCAGGAAACCCCTTACTCTTAAAGTAATACTTTCTCATTTTAACACACTTTTCAATACACTATGGTGGGGTGATGAGAGGAAGGCTGGTTCAGTGGTTAGCACACTTGCTGAAGACCTAGGCCAGTCTTTCTTTGTGGGTAAGTCACTTAGTGCATGTCTACACTTACCTCTGGAGCGATCGATCCAGCGGGGGTCAATTTATCACGTCTAGTGAAGATACAATAAATCGACCGCCGAGCACTCTTCCATCAACTCCGGTACTCCACTGGAGCGAGAAGCGTAGGCGGAGTCGATGGGGGAGCATCAGCAGTTGACCTACCGCAGTGAAGACACCGCAGTAAGTAGATCTAAGTATGTCAACTTCAGCTACGCTATTTTCATAGATGAAGTTGCATAACTTAGACTGACTTAGCTCGCTCGCCTGCCCCCTAGTGTAGACCAGGCCTTAGTCACCCTGTGCCTCAGTTTCCCATCTGTACAATGGGCATGACAGCACTGCCTTGCCTCAGAGCAGTGTTGTGGGGATAAATCCATTAAAGATTGTAGACACATGTGAGACATTAAAGAGGTGCTCAGATCTGGTGGTAATGAGGATATAAGTGCCTTGAATAGAGACACATTGCTCTCTGGCTTTTACAATCCCCTTTCTCTCCACAAGGTAGGGGAGATCCATACATGGAGGACTCCTTTTCAGGGCCCCTGCTATACTGCAGTGGTCCATGCCATTCAGATGGCACTGTAGGTCTTTCTTGGAGCCACTTGGGATATTCAGCAAATGTCAAGGGTTTACACTTCATCTCACCTTCCTGCTATCCCTGAACTCCATTTATCAGTTTTATTGTGATATAGCAGGTTGGCTATTTCCATGTTTAGCCAAGGGCCATCACAACACAATTCTGCTGAGTTGAAGTCTTAGGAAGCGTTCAGAATTGAGGCACAGCTATATGAACAAATCTGCCTGGACACAAGCTTAATTAAAAAGGATCTATTCCAAAACATGGCTTTCCAGTGCTGAATTCAGTGGAGTTCTACAGATTTACACAAGCCGACGATGTGGCTCTCTATGGCTTGGTTTAATTGATTATCTGCTGGGACAAGCTTTGCTAGTGCCGTATACTTTACACTTTTCAAAGTAGCAGCCGTGTTAGTCTGTATCCGCAAAAAGAACAGGAGTACTTGTGGCACCTTAGAGATTCGTGGGCTACAGCTCACTTCTTCAGATGTATAGAGTGGAACACACAGACAGAAGGTATTTATACATACAGAGAACATGAAAAGGTGGAAGTACACATACCAATTGTAAGAGGCCAATCAATTGAGATGAGCTATCTGTAGCAGCAGAAGAAAAAACTTTGAAGTGATAATCGAGATGACCCATAGAAGGTGTGAGGAGAACTTAACATGGGGGAAAAAAATTCAATTAGTGTAATGACCCAACCATTCCCAGTCTCTGTTTAGGCTTAAGATAATTGTGTCTAATTTGCATATGAATTCGAGTTCAGCAGTCTCTCTTTGGAGTCAGTTTTTGAAGTTTTTTTGTTGCAAAACTGACACCGTCGAGTCTGTCACTGAGTGATTAGAGAGGTTGAAGTGTTCTCCCACTGGTTTTTGAATGTTATGATTCCTGATGTCAGATTTGTGTCCATTTATTCTTTTGCGTAGAGACTATCCAATTTAGCCAATGTACATGGCAGAGGGGCATTGCTGGCACATGATGGCATATATCAAGTTGTTAGATGTGCAGGTGAACGAGCCCCTGATGGTGTGGCTGATGTGACAAAGAAAATAACAGAACGCCACTAGCCGCCACCTTCAGCCCCCAACTGAAACCTCTTCAGCGCATCATTAAAGATCTACAACCTATCCTGAAAGATGATCCCTCACTCTCACAGATCTTGGGAGACAGACCAGTCCTCGCTTACAGACAGCCTCCCAACCTTAAGCAAATACTCACCAGCAACCGCACACCATACAACAAAAACACTAACCCAGGAACCTATCCTTGCAACAAAGCCTGATGCCAGCTCTGTCCACATATCTATTCAAGTGACATCATCATAGGACCTAACCACATCAGCCACACCATCAGGGGCTCGTTCATCTGCACATCTAACAACGTGATATATGCCATCATGTGCCAGCAATGCCCCTCTGCCATGTACATTGGCTAAATTGGATAGTCTCTACGCAAAAGAATAAATGGACACAAATCTGACATCAGGAATCATAACATTCAAAAACCAGTGGGAGAACTCTTCAACCTCTCTAATCACTCAGTGACAGACTTGAAGGTGTCAGTTTTGCAACAAAAAAAACTTAAAAAACAGACTCCAAAGAGAGACTGCTGAACTCGAATTCATATGCAAATTAGACACAATTATCTTAGGCCTAAACAGAGACTGGGAATGGTTGGGTCATTACACTAATTGAATTTTTTCCCCCCCATGTTAAGTTCTCCTCACACCTTCTATGGGTCATCTCGATTATCACTTCAAAGTTTTTTCTTCTGCTGCTACAGATAGCTCATCTCAATTGATTGGCCTCTTACAATTGGTATGCGTACTTCCACCTTTTCATGTTCTCTGTATGTATAAATATCTTCTGTCTGTGTGTTCCACTCTATGCATCTGAAGAAGTGAGCTGTAGCCCATGAAAGCTTATGCTGAAATAAATTTGTTAGTCTCTAAGGTGCCACAAGTACTCCTGTTCTTTATACTTTACACTGTTTCTTTATTCAAATACGCCAGTAAAAATTAAGATTAGCAGCTATTTTTAAAACACTGCTGGTACTTATACCAATTAAATGTGAAAATAGCCTGGGGGTAAACCTGTGTTCTTTTTATTGTTTGTTCTTTCTGGTGTTACAACTTTCTCACTCACATTTGCTTCAAATATTGATCTGTGATTCCTAGCGGAGCCTCACAATGTGACAAAGAAAACAAATGAACATCAAAAGACAGAAAGAGGAGGCTGGAGAGGTTATCAGTTCTTATACATAAATAGCAGCCAGGATGAAGAGAAGCAAGGACAAAAGTAAAGGCTCTGGGAGAAAACATACAGTGTGCATCTCTCTCCCCTGGAGGAGGCTGTTGGCTGAACACAAAATGTCAGGTGCTTCTGCAGTGGGGAAAGGGGATTTCTCTCCATGGAAGGGTAGAGTACACAGAAAGCAAATCACAATAAATACAAACTACCATACTCCCCAGGAAAGTCTTGCAATACTTTCTTTCCTGAGTGCACAACATCTATTGTGGTGGGTTGGGTTAAACCTCGTCTAAATCATCACCTCCACATGTCATTTAAGATAGCTGTGAGAGCTAACTGACCCCACCTAGACAAAGGGGGTATGCGAGCCTGCCCAGTAATTTGAACTTTATGGGGAAGGGGACTCCACAGAGTGTTGTCTTTGGATAAGGGTGCGTGGGAGAGAGAG
This sequence comes from Emys orbicularis, assembly GCF_028017835.1. Classification (NCBI taxonomy): domain Eukaryota; kingdom Metazoa; phylum Chordata; order Testudines; family Emydidae; genus Emys; species Emys orbicularis. The sequence continues at coordinate 136,978,028 of NC_088687.1, read as the reverse complement.
ACACACAGCTCAGACTGAAGAATCACAGAGAGAGAGAGAAGCGGAAGGAAAGCCAGACACATACAGCCTGAGGAAGTTGGCTTGTGCTGTGAGCAAGAAAGTTATCTCCTGATTTTTGGTTCCTCTTGTGTTTGAGGAAACAGAATTTTGTACATGCTTTGTAAATAAGTAAGATAGCACCAAAGAAACAAGATTCCATCATCAGTTTCTCCACCAGGTACAATGCACAGGCCTCCAAAATTTGACTAGCCGTGTGGGTTAAAAGGAGTAACCATGTCACAAAATATATACAAAAGATCGTTTTCACTAGGTAACCTCCTGTACTTCTCAAATGTACTGATTTAACTTTATAAGAGTGCTTCCACTAACCAAACTGTTATTTTCAGTCCCTTGCATAATTGCTTTAGCTAATGCTCGCCCTGTGTGAATTTCCCGGTTACTGCAGCAGAGTGTAGTAGTTAGCTATGGGCACAAGATGCAATATTTGAATCTAAATTTCAGACAGCACAGATGCTGTGGGATAGTTCAGATCTGGGCTTTTGGTTTGGCTATGTCTCCCTGCTTTGTCTTCCAGCTGCCAGACCAGGCCCTCATGGCCAAAGGCAACAAGCATCAGATAGAACAGCTTCAGGATTGCTGAACATTATCTTGTGGCAAGGACTAGGGCTGGTTCCAGGATTGAGGACTTACAGCCATCTTTGCTGTCCCTTCTACAGACTTGCACCAAACACTGCTTGTTTGGTCCAGGAACTCTGAGCCACTCTGAACATACCAGACACCTCCTCGTATACCAGTCTTTTTATGGGTGGGAGGGGTCTTCTGTTCCCTAATGCACAGCATGGACTTCCCTCCTTCTAGGTCAGAAAACATGGTTTTAAATAGAAACTCCCTAGAGAAAAATATTTTAATTACAGGGGGAAATGGTTCATGAAGATGAATAATATATTTTGTTAATCAAAATATTTTTTGATACTTGCAAGCTTCCCAGCTTTATACATCCTTACTGTCCATTGGCTCACTCCTTCTTCCTCCAACTACCAGGAAGGAAAAGAGGGAGGTAGCAATTATTTTCTTCTGCCCCCTGTTCTCCAGGACGGAGGAGCAGAGTATGAAAGGATCTGTTGGGAATCACACAGTGCTCCCCAGCTATGTAACAAGCAGCACTAGGACCTGCTTTGTATATGCACCAGGGACTGATGGCCCCACTGATGGCCCCTACAAACACAACTGGGTCAGGACAATGGGTTACAGCACTTCTGTTCTCTGCCCATTTACAATACACTTCCAGCTTTTGGAATTTTAAGTATGTACGCTAATTGGGCTACAGTGGTGGCCACGCCTCATATTTGGGCCCTAGAACAGTGTGTGATGTGAGATACTAGGCTTTATTGAATAAACATATTCAGCTTTAAGAGATTCAAGCTTGAATCTAAGTTCTGTTTAAGTAAGGGAACCTTATATTCCTCTCTCACATAGAAAGTGGTTAGAAAATTGGCTCTGTTCATTTTGATAATATGAGAGAAAAACCACTTAAATTGCTTTAATCCTGAGTCATGAATAATAATACCTAGCACTTATATAGCACTTTTCATCTGTAGATCTCAAAGCAACTTTAAATGCGACTTGAAGTCTTTCCCTTCTGACCTTAAAGTCTATGAGTCTTGTCTTAGCTGTGTGATACATGGATCGCCTGGTTGGGTTGTACTTGCTGTGTATATGGGCCTTGGAAAAACTGCTTAGATTCACAGATTTTAAGGTCAAAAGTGACCATTAAGATCACCTAGTCTGACCTTCTGTCAACACAGAGCACTGAACCTCACCCAGTAATTTCTTCATCAAGACCATAACTTCTGTTTGAGCTACAACATATTATTTAGAACGATATCCAGACTTGCTGTCAAGACTTTAAGTGATGGAGAAAACACCACATTGCTAAGTAATTTGTTCCAATGGTTAATTATCCTCATGGTTAAAAAATTGCACCTTATTTCTTCTCTGAATTTTAGCTTCACGAACCAATGATTGGATCTTGTTATGCCTATTTCTGCTGGGTTAAAGAAGAATCTGCTATCAGAAATCAACTCCCCATGTAGGTACTTGTAGAGCACGATCAAGTTACCTGTTAATCTTCTCTTGGATAAACTAAATAGATTGAGCTACAGTAGAAGCTCCGAGTTATGCACACCTCAGGAATGGAGGTTGTTTGTAACTCTGAACAAGATGTTATGGACTTCAGCCAGCGGGCGGGGTTGGGGCTGCAGCCACAGTGTGTGGGGCGGGGGAGGAGGGGGGGTCAGGGCTCTGGGTTGGGGGGGGGAGGGAAGCTCAGGGCTTCTTCTCCATGGGAGTACTGGGGTTCAGATCTGGGGGGATGCTAGGGCTCGGGGCTTCAGCCCCGCAGCTCCATTCCTGGCTTCAGCCCTGTGGAGAGCGCTGGGGCTCAGGGCTCCCCACGGCTCTGCTCCAAGTTTCAGATGGGTGGGAGAGGCACCAGGGTTTGGGGCTTTAGCTACAGGGGGAGCTCTGGAGCAGAACCGCAAGGAGCAGAACTGCAGGAAGACCTGGCGCTCCCCCCTAGCTAAAGCCCTGAGCCCCAGCACCCCCTGTGGGGCTGAAGCCCTGAGCCCCGCTGCCCGAAGCCCCATCACCCCCTGTGGCAGGGTGACAACTCACTGGCGTGGCACCTCCTGCTGGTTGTCCAGGGAATTAGTTCTTTTCCAGCTCTGGAACACCCTCTGCCAGCTGATGTCTCGCCTGCTGCTGGCACCATTTCCTTCCCAGACACCGGTGCCCTTTGCCCAGGGGTTCTGTCCACCACAGCACCCCCTCACTCTGAGTCTCCCCTCCTAGGGGAACCCCCAACCCCTATCCCCACCTTGCCTCAGTGGCTACTGCCAGTCACCATCTAGCTCCTGCTCCCTGGGGCAGACGACAGTCTGTAAACCCCTCATCATCGGCAAGGGGGATTGGACTAGCTGCCTCTGCCTATTCCTGGGCTGCCCCTCTGCAGCCCTGGTACCCTCCTGTGGGCCCTTAACTCGGCCTGCAGCCTGGGACTCTGCTAGGCTGGTGCTCCCCAGCTCCCTCTGCCCTTCCCCAGCACTGCTCCACCCTAGGTACCCTCCTCAGCTTCCCAGGCAGCCAGGGCCTTCTCCCTCAGAGCTAAAGAGAGAATCCATGTGCTAGCTTCTGGCCCACAGCCCTCTTATAAGGGCCAGCTGGGCCCTGATTAAGCTGGCCACAGCTGTGGCTGCTTTCCCCATCAGCCTACCTTTTCCCAGCTGCAGCCCTCTCCAGGGCTGCTTTAACCCTTCATGGCCGGAGCAGGGTGACTACCCCACTACACGCCCCCATAACTGAAGTCCGGAGAACTCCTACCCCCCCGTGGCTGAAGTCCCGAACCCCACAGAGCTAGAGCCCCGAGGCCCTGGGACCTGGAATTTTTATAGTATGTTGGAGGGGGCCCTCAGAAAGAAAAAGGTTGAGAACCTCTGCAGTACACTATTTGCCTTTTTTGTGTGGTTTTTTTGGTCTCCACTACTGCCTAATTGATTACTTCTGTTTCCACATGGTATCCAGTTGACTGATCAGTCCGTAACTCTGGTGTCCATATCTTTGAGGTTCTCCTGTACTTTAGTCTCAAGTTAAAAGGCATATTTTCCAGAGCTCAAATCATTCTTGTACATTTGTAGACCATGAGGGTAATGTTTGCTTATGCTAATTGTGTTAAAATGCAAGTAGGGAGCAGGCTTTTAGGCCTGAAGTTTATGTTTCATATTCGCTAAAGTTAAGTTGTTAGCATAACTAAATAAAAGTTTTATTAATAAGTGACTTAAGGCGTAATCTTGGGTCATGCAGGAACATGTTTTTGTTTTAACAAGTGTTACGAATATTTTTTTTAATTAAAAATTTATATAACTGCAGAATTTCCAACAACATACATAATAATTAAAATAATGTTTAATATTGATAGCAAATAAAAAGTAGAACATTTGGATTTTAAATTACAAAAAAATAAATATTGTAGCAAAAAAGTAAATTTAATGTTAATTAGCTTATAATTTACTATAAAGAGGATAGCATCCAGTTTATGGGGAACTCCATATACCATCAGACAGAGCTTAAAAATACCCTACACCAATTCCTTCATCATAAAACTAATCACCCCTTAATGTTATTTCATCTTAAAAATATAAGTATAAATGTTAAGTTGTTATACTTTAATTCTTTTGTGCATACTTTTTAGTTTTATCATGTAATAAAATTTTAAATTTTATCATTCATTGTGTCACTCAATGTTCTTAAACTAAATTAAATAAATAACCTGTATCTAAATAAAAAAATCAAACCTTGGCCCTTTATTATTTTAAAATTTTACTTCTAAACTAGGGCTGTCAAGCAATTAAAAAAATTAATCACTATTAATCGTGCTGTTAAACAGTAATAGAATGCCATTTATTTAAATATTTTTGGATGTTTTCTACATTTTCAAATATATTGATTTCAGTTACAACACAGAATACAAAGTGTACAGTGCTGACTTTATATTTATTTTTGATTACAAATATTTGCACTGTAAAAACAAAAGAAATGTATTAGGTGAATTGGAAAATACTAAGTGTAACACACACTTCCTGGCTTTGGTGTTCTGTCCCCCCTAGTGGCACCGACACTACTTAGGGTACGTCTACACTACCCGCTGGATCGGCGGGTAGTGATCGATCTATCGGGGATCGATTTATCGCGTGTAGTCTAGACGCAATAAATCGATCCCCGATCGCTCTCCCGTTGAGTGCTGAACTCCAGCTCGGCGAGAGGCAGAAGCAAAGTCGACGGGGGAGCCGCGGCCATCAATCCCGCGCCGCGAGGACGCAAAGTAAGTAATTCTAAGTCGATCTAAGATATGTCGACTTCAGCTACGCTATTCTCGTAGCTCAAGTTGCGTATCTTAGATCGATCCCCCCCTCCCAGTGTAGACCAGGCCTTAGAGATTAATGAGTCTGCTACAGCCTTAGCTAAGGGCCATGTGGCTTTTAGCTCATGCAGTAGAGGCTCATGCACTAAGCTCCAGAGGTCCCAGGTTCTATCAGCGTCACACAAGTACTGTAGTTCAATCTCTTTATCATGAAAGTTGAACTTACAAATGTAGAATTATGTACCAAAAATAACGGCATTAAAAAATAAAACAATATAAAACTTTAGAGCCTACAAGTCCACTCAGTCCTACTCAGACAAACAAGTTTGTTTACATTTGCAGGAGATACTGCTTCCTGCTTCTTGTTTGCAATGTCACCTGAAAGTGAGAACAGGCGTTCGCATGGCACTGTTGTAGCCGGTGTCGCAAAATATTTATGTGCGAGATGTGCTAAAGATTCATATGTCCCTTCATGCTTCAATCACCATTCCAGAGGACATGCGTCCATGCTGATGATGGGTTCTGCTCGATAACAATTCAAAGCAGTGCGGACCGATGCATGTTCATTTTCATCATCTGAGTCAGATGTCACCAGCAGAAGGTTGATTTTCTTTTTTGGTGGTTCGGGTTCTGCAGTTTCTGCATCGGAGTGTTGCTCTTTTAAAACTTCTGAAAGCCTGCTCCACACCTATCCCTCTCAGGTTTTGGAAGGCACTTCAGATTCTTAAACCTTGGGTGGAGTGCTGTAGCTATTTTTAGAAATCTCACCTTGGTATCTTCTTTGCATTTTGTCAAATCTGCAGTGAAAGTGTTCTTGAAATGAACAACATGCTGGGGTCATCATCCAAGACTTCTGTAACATGAAAAATATGGCAGAATGCAGGTAAAACAGAGCAGGAGACATACAATTTTCCCCCAAGGTGTTGAGTCACAAATTTAATTAACAGATTTTTTTTAACGAGTGTCATCAGCATGGAATCATGTCCTCTGGAATGGTGGCCGAAGCATGAAGGGGCATACTGGCCCATAAATACCTTGCAATGCTGGCTACAAAAGTGCTATGCAAACTCCTGTTCTCACTTTCAGGTGACATAAATAAGAAGTGGGCAGCATTATCTCCCGTAAATGTAAACAAACTTGTTTGTCTTAGCGATTGGCTGAACAAGAAGTAGGACTGAGTGGACTTGTAGGCTCCAAGGTTTTACATTGTTTTGTTTTTGAGTGCAGTTATGTAACAAGAAAATCTACATTTATAAGTTCAACTTTCATGATAAAGAGATTGCACTACAGTACTTGTATCAGGTGAATTGAAAAATACTATTTGTTTTATCATGTTTACAGTGCAAATATTTGTAATCAATAATAATATAAAATGAGCACTGTACATTTTGTATTCTGTGTTGTAACTGAAATCAATATTTTTAAAAATGTAGAAAAACATCCACAAATATTTAATAAATTTGAATTGGTATTCTATTGTTTAGCAGTGCCATTAAAACTGTGATTAATCATGATTCATTTCTTTAATTGTGATTTTTTTGAGTTAACCACATGAGTTAACTGCGATTAATCGACAGCCCTAATCTAAACACATTAATAAAAATAGCAACATCAAAATCTGCACATTGCATGTGGTGTTGGATTGGGGATCTTGGATTTAGTGTGGGGTGTCCGTAGTGCATCCCAGGAATACTGCCACGACTGGACATGGTGAGGCGAACCCACAAGCAGACCAGGGCTTCTCATTTAGCTGCACTAACTTAGCTGTGTGGTGAGGTGCTTTCTGACTGTGGGGCCTATTTCCACTCCTCCCTCAGATCACATATCCAGGCGGTGCTCCTCTGGGCCATGTCCACTGGCTCCTTGGATGCCTTTGAGGAGCAGTGGGCACGGTCCAGGGTTCTCTGCTCCTTGTCCCCCTCTGGCTCCCTGCTTTTGACCCTGTGACCCTCACTCCCATCCCTGTTGTCTCATTTACTGTCCCCCAGAATTATCTGAACTCTGGGTTCAGTGGTTTCCCCCTCCCCCAGGCTGGGGGCGGGGCCTCTACTGGGGGTGAGCTTGCGCCTGCCCATCCCCAGCATCTCAGTAGGTGCACTAACTCATCCCCCAAGCAAAGCCTGCAGTAACTCAGCCCTCAGGCATGGTGCAGCAGCCTGCCCCTGGGCAGGGCCTGGCTCAGATAACCCCCAGGCACAGATATTTCACCCTCACCATCAGAGTCTGTGCAACAAGCACTGCTTGGCTAGGAACCTTCCTCCTGCTGCCTTGTGGTGTTACAGAATCTCTAGGCTTCCAGCCTGCCCTTGATCCTGTCCCTGCCCCAGCCTTATTCCAGCCTGCTTCTGCTCTATTCCGACCCTGCTCCAGCCCTGCATCTGCCTCCTGACCCCCAGGTCCCCAGACCGACTCCAATCCAGCTTTGACCTTCAGCCTGCTTCTGGGCTCTGACTATGATCCTGATTTTGCTTGCCTACACACCCTGACTTTGGTTGTGACCCGAGGCCTGTCCCTGGACCATGGTTTCAGCGCTGCCCTTGGCCTGGTCCCGACTCTACATTCAGCTTTGTAGTACCCTTAGTACCCGACTGCCTAGCAAGCAGGGCCTGACAGATACTCGGAATCTCCCCACAACGCTGTATTCCTTTGTCAGGCTACGTCTGACTTCACTGAGCTCATTCATAACCCATATTTATGGAGCAGAATCAGGGCCTGATGCCTTAAATTATTTTTAAAAAGATGCGAAGCAACAGGCTCCAGTGAAGCCAGCAGGAGGAGATGTGGCTGATATTCCGTTTGTTTTCCTGATCTCTGATGCCTGCTGAGAAGGAAAGGCGTTTGGGCAATGAAAGCAAATTCTGACCGCTCTGTGGGAGGAAAACACTTCCCATCTGACTGTAAAGGAGGCGGTTATGGAGCCTGCTGGCTCAGGATTTCATGGAATGGGGCCCTAGAAAGCAGACAGCTCCAGGAGAACGAATCAGATCGGAAATCCCAGAAAGATATGGCACACCCTGCTGAAGCGGCATGCACCCTGCTCTGCTTATGGAAGCTTCAGGAGTCCCAATAACACAGTCAGTTCAGGGGTAGAGGACAGCGTCCTATTCTGAGGAGACACTTTTGTAGCATTTCCAACAGCCAACATGCAGTTTGGTCTGAGAAAGGGCCATGTTTAATAGGGGAAAGTGCTATAAGAAACTGTATAGAATAGAATACAACACTCTGGCCCTGTGCCCTTAAGTCACCCGTGTTTCAGGTCACCCCTGCTCCCTCCACTCCACCACCAGTCCCACATACACTGATGTAAATCAGGAGTAATGCCATTGAAATCAATGGAGTCCTGGTGCAAACCTAGGGCAAGTGAGAGGAGAATCAGGACATACAGAGGAAGTGAGCAAAGCTCTACAACCAGACCCTCACCGCACGCCTTTAACATGTGATTTGTGACACTCAGGGCCAGCGGTTGATAGGATTGTGTAGAGAGGGCAAGGAATGAATGAGTCTGTCACCTATGTAGCATCATCAGAGTGCATGGCACTGTACGGTAGGAGAAGTGGGCCAAAGCAGTAACGTGATACTTGCTTCAAACGGCTTACCTTCGATAAGCACAGGCTGGAACTATGCCGTGTAATACCAGATAAAGTCATGATGGTGTGTGCTCAGTACGACTGGGCTGCATTGCAAAACATAGGGGTTAAAGGAGTTTTCTGAAGGAGTCTTTGTACGTATTGACTGGGAGGCTGCTCCAGGCATAGAGGGGTAGATTTAGTTGGGGTTGGTCCTGCTTTGAGCAGGGGGTTGGACTAGATGACCTCCTGAGGTCTCGTCCAACCCTAATATTCTATGATTCTATGAAAGGGGTGGAACCAAGTCATTGAAGAGAGCAGTGAGGAATAATGTTGAGGAGAACCCAGGGAATAATGCTGGATAAACCTGTCAGGGAGACTAGAAGAACATCTAATAGGTCGTTTCCACCCTGCAGAGGACTGAAAAGTATAATGTAAGGGCCGGATCAGATGATAAACAGTCACATAAAAAAGAATCTGGCACATCAGAAAAAGGCAGGCTAATAAACAGGGACAAGTTTTTAAAGTGCTTGTATACAAATGCCAGAAGTCTAAATAATAAGATGGGTGAAATAGAGTGCCTTGTGATAAAGGAGGATATAGATATAATAGGCATCACAGAAACCTGGTGGACTGAGAGCAATCAATGGGACACAATCATTCCGGGGTACAAAATATATCGGAAGGACAGAACAGGCCGTGCAGGGGGAGGAGTGGCACTATATGTTAAAGAAAGTGTAGATTCAAATGAAGTAAAAATCTTAAGCGAATCCACAGGTTCCATAGAGTCTCTATGGATAGAAATTTCATGCTCTAGTAAAAATATAACATTAGGGATCTATTATCGACCACCTGACCAGGACAGTAATAGTGATGATGAAATGCTAAGGGAAATTAGAGAGGCTATCAAAATTAAGAACCCAATAATAGTGGGGGGTTTCAATTATCCCCATATTGACTGGGAACATTTCACTTCAGGACGAAATGCAGAGATAAAATTTCTCGATACTTTAAATGACTGCTTCATGGAGCAGCTGGTACGGGAACCCACAAGGGGAGAGGCAACTCTAGATTTAATCCTGAGTGGAGCGCAGGAGCTGGTCCAAGAGGTAACTATAGCGGGACCGCTTGGAAATAGTGACCATAATACAATAGCATTCAACATCCCTGTGGTGGGAAGAACACCTCAACTGCCCAACACTGTGGCCTTTAATTTCAAAAGGGGGAACTATACAAAAATGAGGGGGTTAGTTAGACAAAAGTTAAAAGGTACAGTGACTAAAGTGAAATCCCTGCAAGTTGCGTGGGCCCTTTTTAAAGACACCATAATAGAGGCTCAACTTCAATGTATACCCCAAATTAAGAAAAACAGTAAACGAACTAAAAAAGAGCCACCGTGGCTTAACAACCATGTAAAAGAAGCAGTGAGAGATAAAAAGACTTCCTTTAAAAAGTGGAAGTCAAACCCTAGTGAGGCAAATAGAAAGGAGCACAAACACTGCCAACTTAAGTGCAAGAGTGTAATAAGAAAAGCCAAAGAGGAGTTTGAAGAACGGCTAGCCAAAAACTCCAAACGTAATAACAAAATGTTTTTTAAGTACATCAGAAGCAGGAAGCCTGCTAAACAACCAGTGGGGCCCCTTGATGATGAAAATACAAAAGGAGCGCTTAAAGATGATAAAGTCATTGCGGAGAAACTAAATGGATTCTTTGCTTCAGTCTTCACGGCTGAGGATGTTAGGGAGATTCCCAAACCTGAGCTGGCTTTTGTAGGTGACAAATCTGAGGAACTGTCACAGATTGAAGTATCACTAGAGGAGGTTTTGGAATTAATTGATAAACTCAACATTAACAAGTCACCGGGACCAGACGGCATTCACCCAAGAGTTCTGAAAGAACTCAAATGTGAAGTTGCGGAACTATTAACTAAGGTTTGTAACCTGTCCTTTAAATCGGCTTCGGTACCCAATGACTGGAAGTTAGCTAATGTAACGCCAATATTTAAAAAGGGCTCTAGGGGTGATCCCGGCAATTACAGACCGGTAAGTCTAACGTCTGTACCGGGCAAATTAGTTGAAACAATAGTAAAGAACAAAATTGTCAGACACATAGAAAAACAAACTCTTGAGCAATAGTCAACATGGTTTCTGTAAACGGAAATCGTGTCTTACTAATCTATTAGAGTTCTTTGAAGGGGTCAACAAACATGTGGACAAGGGGGATCCGGTGGACATAGTGTACTTAGATTTCCAGAAAGCCTTTGACAAGGTCCCTCACCAAAGGCTCTTACGTAAATTAAGCTGTCATGGGATAAACGGGAAGGTCCTTTCATGGATTGAGAACTGGTTAAAGGACAGGGAACAAAGGGTAGGAATTAATGGTAAATTCTCAGAATGGAGAGGGGTAACTAGTGGTGTTCCCCCCAAGGGTCAGTCCTAGGACCAATCCTATTCAATTTATTCATAAATGATCTGGAGAAAGGGGTAAACAGTGAGGTGGCAAAGTTTGCAGATGATACTAAACTACTCAAGATAGTTAAGACCAAAGCAGATTGTGAAGAACTTCAAAAAGATCTCACAAAACTAAGTGATTGGGCAGCAAAATGGCAAATGAAATTTAATGTGGATAAATGTAAAGTAATGCACATTGGAAAAAATAACCCCAACTATACATACAACATGATGGGGGCTAATTTAGCTACAACGAGTCAGGAAAAAGATCTTGGCGTCATCGTGGATAGTTCTCTAAAGATGTCCACGCAGTGTGCAGAGGCAGTCAAAAAAGCAAACAGGATGTTAGGAATCATTAAAAAGGGGATAGAGAATAAGACTGAGAATATATTATTGCCCTTATATAAATCCATGGTACGCCCACATCTCGAATACTGTGTACAGATGTGGTCTCCTCACCTCAAAAAAGATATTCTAGCACTAGAAAAGGTTCAGAAAAGAGCAACTAAAATGATTAAGGGTTTAGAGAGGGTCCCATATGAGGAAAGATTAAAGAGGCTAGGACTCTTCAGTTTGGAAAAGAGAAGACTAAGGGGGGGACATGATAGAGGTATATAAAATCATGAGTGATGTTGAGAAAGTGGATAAGGAAAAGTTATTTACTTATTCCCATAATACAAGAACTAGGGGTCACCAAATGAAATTAATAGGCAGCAGGTTTAAAACAAATAAAAGGAAGTTCTTCTTCACGCAGCGCACAGTCAACTTGTGGAACTCCTTACCTGAGGAGGTTGTGAAGGCTAGGACTATAACAATGTTTAACAGGGGACTGGATAAATTCATGGTGGCTAAGTCCATAAATGGCTATTAGCCGGGATGGGTAAGAATGGTGTCCCTAGCCTCTGTTCGTCAGAGGATGGAGATGGATGGCAGGAGAGAGATCACTTGATCATTGCCTGTTAGGTTCACTCCCTCTGGGGCACCTGGCATTGGCCACTGTCGGTAGACAGATACTGGGCTAGATGGACCTTTGGTCTGACCCAGTACGGCCTTTCTTATGTTCTTATGTTCTTAACTTTCGTGTTATGAAATTGCTACAAAATGTCAATTTCATGATGAAAGGTTCAAATTACAGAGCGGAGGGAGAGTTTACAGAAAGATGAGACTCCCTGTAAAGGTTAAAGGCAGCAAGCCATAGACATGTTGTGAGCTAAAAATGATTCTGCCCCGGCTGAACAGCAGGAGCAAACCATTAACCCTTAGCCCAGATCCTCAAAAGTATTTAGGTGCCTATTGTGACACTGAGGCACCCCAATATTCACCACTGTCATGTAATTAGGATATGTTTTGTACAAAGCATGCCTTGTGAGGTATCATTCTAAAAGTCTTGATCTGCTAGACATGAATATCTCATTGGATTGTATGTGCTATCGTCGTATGTGAAGTTATGAAGTTTGGCTACGTTTGTATTACTGAAACATGTTGTGAGGTTGACAGCACCCACAAGCAGCATTTCAAATACAACAGTAAAAAAGCCAAACAATGTTAATGGCTTATTGAGGAAATGCACACAAGCACAAAGGATTACCCCAGGAACTGTGTACAACAGAAACCTCCTAGAGATAGCACTACACAATGGGAACTGTTTGACCCAGGTCACAGCAAAATATATTTCCAGCAAGCAGGAAGAAGATATAAAAGGGGGACAATGACATCATGACAGTATCTCACTCTCCCTACAACAACACACCTGGAAACACCTGAGGGGCAAGGACTGAACTGTGGGAAGTGATGGTCCCAGGCTAGAGGGATTTTTAGCCTGTGTATGAAAACCTGGGAAAGCCGAGGCAGCTTATGCCTTAAGAATCTGCCAGCCTGTTTATCGCTCAGGGTGAAAATTTGCTAATTTATATCCTACCTACCTAGTGTGTTAAGCTCAGTTTGTGGTTTTGTTTATTTACTAAGGTAATCTGCTTTGATCTGTTTGCCATCACTTACAATCTATCTCTGGTAATTAATAAACCTGTTTTGGTTTTGTCTAAAACCAGTGTGTGGAAATTATAACTTGAGGCAGAAAGTTGTTGCATATCTTCCTCCACATTGAGGGAGGGGGCGAATTTCTTGAGCTTACGATGTACAGTTCCCTGTGCAGCGCAAGATGGTATAATTTTGGGTTTACCCTTCAAAGGGGTAACTGTGCAGTTCCTTCACTGAGCCTTCCCATCTCAGCATCTGTGTGAAACTGCAGCTGGGTGTGTCCCGACCTGTGGGTATGCTGGTGAAAGAACAAGCTTGGGGAGCTTTGCAACTTGTCACAGCAGCACAGTGTGAGAGGGAGCCCACGCTGGTGGGTCAGGAGGGCTCAGTGGTACCCCAGTTGCAGGTGGCACCCTGGGGGGTGGGGGGAAACTTGTCACACCTACCTCTCATTGATTTCAGTGGAAGTCAAGTGTCTAAATCCGTTTGAGGATCTGAGTCTAAATCTGTGCCTGAGGTTACACAGAAAAGATGTGGAAGAGCTAGGAGTTGAACCCATATCTCCTGGGTCCCAGTCCAGTGCATTTGCCAAAATAGCATTTCATCATCTTTGTTTTTCATTCCGTAGAAACAAAGTATTTCATCACCACACTGTTTATAGCCAAATTGTATCACACTGGCCTTGTCAACATTTTTGACATTGTATGTTACCTTTCCTTTCTATCTTATATCCATACACTGTATATATGCTACAGGTATGTGTGATGGGTGTACCAACCCCCCACTGGGCCTGGAGAGGTGGATGGAAGCCTGTGGGTGCAATCAGCCTCACCCCACTATACCTGAACTAGGTGGCAAGCCTGGAGGGAGGAGATAAAGGAGGAAAAGGTCTGCTCATTGGTGGGTGATTAGAAGAGGCAGCAGACATCTTGAGCTAGTCCTGTGAAGGAAGGCCTGGCTGCAGCCAGAGCCTAATTAGAGACTGCCTTGAAACTGCTTGGAAGGAAAGATCATCTGGGGCTAGAGCCTAACATGAAAGCATCAGAGCTGCCTCAGGGCAGGAAGGCCTGGTGCTGAACCATTTTGTTTCTTTTGTTCCTCAACCATTTTGGATCCCCTTTGGTAGGGACTCTGCAGAAGAGTCACATGGGGAAGAGACTGTGAGGCAGGCCTAGCTGCAGGCCTCTGTAGGAAGCAGCCAAGCAATACAGCAGTTGGTCTGAACAAACAGACCTCCTCTGCTTCAGACGGAGTCCCTGGGCTGGAACCCAGAGTGGAGGGTGTGCCTGGCCCATCAAAGGCGGGAACCTGCAGACCCTGGAGCCAAGGTCTGGCAGGCCCCAAAGCTGAAAGCTGGGCCAAAGCACAGATATGATGTTACCAGACCAGTGGCACATTGGTCTTGGGTTTTTCTGGAAAGGGTAGGACTAAAAGTGACCTGGCTGGAGGGCCACATTTTGGAAGAAGGCAGACCACTGCAGGGACAAAGCATCTGTCAGCAAGGGGCACCAAAGGGGGAGAGCTGGCCAGTCATTAGCTTAAAGTAGCGTTTCTCAATAGGAGTATCTGAGCTCCTTCAATGTGAAATCAATAGCAAGAGCAAAGCCTCTCCTGGAAGCCTCCAAAATGGCTCCCTTTCAGAGGTCAGAGCTCAGCTTGGTACAGGGTTTGTGGTTTCATTTTTTTTTTTTAAGATTGTATTACCCAATTAACCCCAAGCAAACAAAAGGGGGGGACTGAAGTTCCCTGCCTGTGTACAGAGCGAGTACTACCTGGGCAGAATCAGTGTGCTGTTAGGTGTCTATAGACAAATTCATCTTACCTCGTCACAGGCAACTGTCCTGGAACATGCCCCCTTGTGGCACAGCATGGCCCTGCGGGTGCACTGCCCAGGATGCCCTAGTCTGGCCCTTGTAAGTCATCACTCCCAGACCAGAATGCTTTAAACTGAGATTCCCCTTGTGAACAGACACATTAAGTCTCTCACGGTATATCAGTGTTGAGCCCCTCAGCTCCAACCTCTGTTCCCCCTTGATTTAGGGTTCTCATAGCTACCAACAGACCCCACATGGAGGGCTCACAGGTTTCCCCACCTTAGATCAGGTTCTCACAGCCCTCCATCTGGTGTCTATATGGGCAAGTCAGGCCAGCTTGGGACCAGGTTCTAGCCCTTGGTCTGCTTTTCTGAGCTGGCCCCTTTTCATCCTGTCCTTTCCCCCTAGGCAGGAAGGCCTCTTTGAAGCAGTCTGCTTGCTTTCTGGAGGCTTCCCTTTTACCACTATGCCTGGGACTGATTTAGGCACATGATCTACCCATCATGTGGCTGTCATAACTTTCCCCACCTGGGAGGAGACTTGGGAATGAGGCACAGGTGGAGCTGGAGCCATTACCTCTTGAAGAGACCAGTCACCCCATGACAGCCTCATTTCAGACTCACCAGGGAAGTGGACTGAGTCAACTCAACTCATCCAACAGCCATTGAGTGGTAATGACTTTCATTCCATACCTAGCTGAGCTACAGCAATGAAAAGTTCTATCCGCCATTATCAACGCCTTGAACCCGCCCCCTGATTCTATTCCCAGCCCTGTTACTCACTTGCTTTGTGGACGTAGGCAAGTTTGCTTTGCCCAACACTTTCAACCGTGCCCACTGGTTTTGTGTGCCCAACTTGGGACACCTATGCCTGATTTTCAGAGGTGCCGGGCACCTGCAGCTCTCATTGACTTCATTGGCCATATTTTAAAGATGTGGGCCTCTGGCCCCTCTGTGCCTCAGCTCCCTTCTTTTAGATGTGTTGTAAGATGTAATTAATTACTAGCTGTAAAATGTTAAGATCCTCAGATGAAAACTGCCAATATAATGTAAATAGAAATCATCCTCAACACACACATAGAGGGTAGTTCTAATCAGCTTCTTTGGGATCTCTATTTTCTTTCCTTCAGAGGGGCTTTATTGTCTGATTTTCACAAATAAAATGATGCTCAAGCAACCACACGTATTAATGCGGACAATCCTTAGAATCCCACATTAGAACAACAACTAACCCTGCAATAGGGTTGTTTACAGTCTCGTCACATGTTATTAATCAGGTTTATGACTGGTTTGGAATTAGCATCCTGAAATCAATTGTCTCTATAAATTACGTGATCACTGTCTCCGCCAGGGATTTGGCTCCCGGCTGTTCCAATTAATAAAGTTTATGTATTATATTTTTCCAATCTATAAACGTGTGCCTACTATAACATATATAAACCCCTCCCACAGAAATTGACACAATATCAAATAATGCAACAACAATTTCCTAATAAAAGTTTAGTATCCTCCACCACTCCAACCCATATTGCATGATCTGTTACGGTTGTCCTCCTTGTCATCCATCCATCCATCTATCTTTTGTACCATGCCAATCATAACCATGGCCTCTTAGCATCATACAGATTAACCAGAGACATTCAAAAGGATTCTAATTTTCCTCCCTTTTGACCTCCCGTATGGATCAGGTTTTACGTTTTGTTAGTGAGGAAAAACTAGACTAGGTACAGAAGCCACCGTTGGTTTATTATCACCTCTCCATAGGAACTCTCTTCAGCCAGGCCTGATTCTGAGAGATGCTGAATGCATGCAGCTCCCATTAAGGGTTTAAAGCCCTGTGCACTCCCGTGGCAATGTATAAATCATAATCCAACTGTTTTAGGTTGTTACTGAATACACCAGAGTGATGGTGCTTGCTGTCAAACAGGAAGAGTTACGTGGTTTGTTTTTTTAATGCATATGTAGAGTTTCCCACTTGGTACAAGTATTTGGAACTGCACTGGAATAGAATTCTTTTGTCTGGGACCCACTCCAAGGTCATCATGTTAAAATCTTGAACAATGTGCCTACAGACATGCCATCTATGACAGAAACGTCTCTTGGCTTACCGGCAGCATTCTGTAGCTGCTCTTCCCTTACAGTAGGTGAGACGAGAGATTGCCCTTTGGCTCCACTCACTCAGATAAACTCTCCATTCACTCTCTGTCCTACACATTGACCTGAATGGGAGTTTAGGTATTCCAGTCAGGCCCATATCTCCAGATCCTGAGATTGTATGGGGGCAAGGAGTTTGGTTGGGTGCTTGGCTGCGGGATTTGTGGAATGTCAGTTTGCCTTTGTGGAGCTTCTGAAGTCTGTAATCTGGCACTCTCTTGGAGTTGGGTTAAGGCTGCTTACCAATGAACAATGTTTAAAGTGCTCTTTTGTGGGGAACATGTAAAACTCCTCAGTAGCTCGCTTTATCCTCTCGTTCTTATGAGTGATGTTTTTTCTGAAAGTTGTGTTTATTAGATTCTGTATAACTTAACCCTTGGAGCAACTGAAGACAGGCATCCCTCTTGCACCTCATCCTTCCTTCATTCCCTCAACTCGCTCTGCCTCTCATCTGTTCCCCAAATTAACCCACCTTCTCAGGTCCCTTCCCTCGCCACCACACTAATCCACTCTCCACCCCACTACACACACATAACAGCCAGACCAATGCCCTTTCTAGTCCAACATTTTCAACTGTGTTTGAGAGGCACCTGGTAGGTTCATCACCACAGGGAGATCCTATCAATTACAGCATGACGCCATATGGTGCTGCATAGCAGTACTCACTATTTAAAGCCAGAAGAATCCACAAGCTTAACCAGAGTTCCACTTAGTTCAGTCCAGACGGAGAATCATTTCAATGGGCTCAAGGTGCCTTACAGAAGAGCTCATTAGGAAATAGGAGCAGATATTAAGTATTATTGGTTCTTATCCTTGCTGAGTTGTTGCATGACCTTTGGCAGGTAACTTGGGCCCAGCTCCTCAAAGATATTTAGGTATTTCAATATAAATTAGGAACCTAAATACCTTTGTGACTATGGGTCTTGGCTTTCAAGTCTTCTGTAATTTCTTGGAGGGGAGGAATATTAGAACATAAGAACGGCCATACTGGGTCAGACCAAAGATCCATCTAGCCCCATATCCTGTCTTTCAACAGCGGCAAATGCCAGGTGCTTCAGAGGGAATGAACAGAACGGGTAATCCTCAAGTGATCCATTCCCTATCGCCCATTCCCAGCTTTTGCCAAACAGATGCTAGCAACACCATCCCTGCCTATCCTGGCAAATAGATATTGATGGACCTATCCTCCATGAACTTATCTAGTTCTTTTTTGAACCCTGTTATAGACTTGGCCTTCACAACATCCTCAGGCAACGAGTTCTACAGGTTGACTGTGCGTTGTGTGAAGAAATACTTCCTTTTGTTTGTTTTAAACCTGCTGCCTATTAATTTCATTTGGTCACCCCTAATTCTTGTGTTATGAGAAGGAGTAAATAACACTTATTTACTTTCTCCACGCCCATCATGATTTTATAGACCTCTATCATATTCCCCCTCAGTCGTCTCTTTTCTTAGTTGTCTACTGACTGGAGAAGAGAGGCTTGGGGATAAGGACTGCTGAATTCTTCTCTTGACTGGCTGAATGACCTTAGACAAGTCACTTCACCTTAGGTTTACTCACATATAGAATGGGGATGGTAATTCTTAGAAGCACTTGCCTCATGGTGGTATTGTGAGATTTTAATGCGTAGAGTGCTTGGAGACTTCATTAAAAAACACTTTGTCAAGTTTTTTTATTGTGTAGTTGACCCAGCTAGGCAAACGCATATCAAAGGAGCACTTCACACAGCCACCTGTATATGATGGCAGAGAAGAGAGCTCAGCTGGAGAGAATCAGTCCCTCAGAGTGCTTGTGGTCCAGATTCTAGACTCAGTGACACTCAGTCCAAAGGCACTCAAATAATGTAGCCCATTACACAATGATTATTCAATCCCGATTCTGGTCTTTGGGTGCTTCTACAATAGAAATAATAAATGAGAATTAGGGCTGGTGAAAATTTTGAAAATTCAAAAAAATTGACAATTTTTGGCAAAATTTTGGTTCAGTTTTGCTTTTTCGCCTGTTGATAGAGTGGTCAACGTTTTTTTTGAACATTTAAAATTTCAATCAAAAAAGTCACGATTCATTTCAATTTTTTTCTGCATATTTTCATCCCGATATAACACTACTCTGGATTTGCAAGTGGCGTGAATGAGATTAGAAGTAGGAGCAGTCCTGATTCACCTGCTCA
This sequence comes from Emys orbicularis, assembly GCF_028017835.1. Classification (NCBI taxonomy): domain Eukaryota; kingdom Metazoa; phylum Chordata; order Testudines; family Emydidae; genus Emys; species Emys orbicularis. The sequence continues at coordinate 136,958,982 of NC_088687.1, read as the reverse complement.
TGCTCTGGGGTGTGGATTGATCTCAGAGCCATGTTTCTGTTCAGATAAGGGGAGACCCTGTCTGCTGGAAGCCCCATTCACTTCATTCATTTGAACCCCAAATCCATATGTGTTCAGTTTACCTCAATCAGATACTTTAGCTCCCTTGCTACAGGAAAAGAAGAGTATCTTTCTTCTACGTAAATCCACCCATAATGGCACAATCCCCACAAATCAGGAATAATTTCCCCTCTACTTCCAGAGAAAACCTAGGGCCTGAATCTCCACTTCATGACAACAGTCTTTTGCCATTGTAACCCCCCTGATTTCACCGTTGTGGAATCGTGTCCGTGCTATCTTTGCATCTTACCCCACAGAGTGATGAAAGCTACACAAGCGTCTCAGTTCATTAAGCCTTCCATTACTTTGTAGAACTCCACTATAATTTTGTTCCATCACGTGCCCGCTGTCTCTGTGGCTTTTCTTCTGCTCTGCACACAGCTTCCTTTATGCATCTGGTGCATTAAATTTTCAATGGGAACATTTCCAAATGCTCACACAGGCTCTACTTTAATGTCTAGATAAGTGGCGTGTCTGATCCATAATCCTGCTGGTTATTCAGTGGCAGCCGCGTATAAAATTAATATCACAATAAACTTCAGGGCTGTTGGCTGCATCCCCACTGATTGGCTACCTTCCTGATGCACCAATTCATAGTCATTATGAGCAGCTGGAGTGAATGCTATGGGTGTGACTATGAGGAAATATTCTGGGCAGGAATGCATTTTAACCAGCAGAGGCACTCTTCAAAAACCTGTTTACTTGTTGAGGTATTAAAAAGACTCTAGAGATGGCTGGATATTGCAACCCTATACCTCATGGGACATAACAGTAGATGATTGAATGGGATACGAATGCTTTTAGTCCCCAAAGAATCGCACAGTGCTTTACAAAGAACAGGCCAAATTCTACCCTTAGAAAAGAGTGTAGAGCTCCCAGTGGCTTTTGGGCATGTTGTGTATGTATACAAGGGTAGAATCTGGCTCTCTCCATATTTAAAGAGACCACATCACCCACCACTGAAAAGAAGCCAACCCTGGGTTGGAAAGTAGTAACTATGGGTACGTCTATACTTACTTCCTGGTCCAGATGTAAGCGATCTTCTGGGATCGATTTATTGCGTCTTGTCTAGACGCGATAAATCGATCCCGGATCGATCCCGTAAGTGCTTGCCGTCGACGCCGGTACTCCAGCTCAGCGAGAGGAGTACGCGGCATCGATGGGGGAGCCTGCCTGCAGCGTCTGGACCCGCGGTAAGTTCGGACTAAGGTACTTCGAATTCAGCTACGTTATTAACGTAGCTGAATTTGCGTACTTTAGTCCGAAGTGGGGGGTTAGTGTGGACCAGGCGTATTTAACAGCACCCAATTCTATAAAACAGGAAGAAGAATATTCTATCTAGTTAAAAAGATCAGTGGGAATTTGAATTAGGCAAAATATGTACTTGTATTTATTATTATCTATTATGATTTGATTAAGGGCTGCCCATATGCATTGCTCTGTAGAAGACAGAAGTACAGAGGCAGCCCCTTCCCATTCTGTTGGCCTGCATTGTCAATGGTTGCAAGCAGACGGGAACATTTCTAAACACCCATACAGGCTAAACTTCAATGATTGGAGAAGTGGTATGTCTGATACCTATTCCCATCCTTCTAGTTATTCTGGGCTGCTCCTTTTTTATTTATTTGTATTGTGGCAGCATCTAGGAGCCCCAGTCATGGAGCAAGACCCCACAGTGCTAGGTGCTGTACAAACACAGAACAAAAAGATGTTCCATGCCCAAAAGAGCTTACAATCTAAGAATAACACAAGAGATGACAGATATGGAAGCAGAAGGAAACAATTAGACAATATTGGTCCGCATGACAGGCAGTGGTCTCAGCATACGAACAGCCTAAGCATTTGTAACACTGACAGGCCCTGGTCGTTGGCAGGCGGGATCGAACCTGGGGCCTCTGGAGCTAAATGCATGAGCTAAAAGCCATGTGGCCCTTACCCGAAGCTGTAGCAGACTCATTAATCTCTAAGTGGTCTCGGTCCCACTAGATGGGACAGAGCACCACACCCAGGAGGTGTGTGGGTTACACATTGACTATTCTCGGGCTGCTACACCCTAATGCTTCAGGTGTTTAGAACTAACATACATATCTCTGTGTAACTCTACAACAAACGATGGTAAGATATAAAGACTTGCATGAATTTTGGATGGCTGAATTAATCCCAACCGGCAAAGCCACCAAGGAGTTTTTCAGGGCCTCCCAAACGAGTGCAATAGTCAATATTGCCACAGCCTGCACTGCAAGTCACTGTAACTTGGAGACATTTCCACATACAAGAGTGAAAAGAGGAAACATTTCTCTGACATTTCTTTTAAATAATGGGCCAGATCTTCATCTGGTGTAATTTAGATGGCCTCCACTGAACTCAATACATGGAATTCTACAAACAGAGAATTTTGCTTTTGAAGAGCTGTCCAGAGCTTCAGCAAGATCGATAGTGGTCTGATGAGGTATAAAGGTTTTATTGGCACTTGTTCAGGTGCTGTAAAATAACAAGTGTGGCTTATTACATGGGAATAATATGGACCTTCAAAACTCAAGGCAGTGAAGTCCTTCATACCAGACTGTCACTCATTATTTATAGACATAGATGTGTGGCCAGATCCATAGCTGGTGTAAGTCAGCATGCCTTCCGAAGTCAATGGAGATACACCAATGTACACCAGCTGAGGACCTGGGCCCATAGACATTAGGTCTAAATAGCTGTGAAGTTTGCACTCAGTTATATCTGGAACAAATACATTATATTTTTGAACCAAACTTCTGAAAGCAGAAATAATTGAAGAGAGCCTGGCTAGTCCTTTGCCCTACACAGATGTGCAGCGGAAGAGTCAGCCTCATGCTTGACTTGATAAGACCTAAGTGCTGTTTCACTTTTATAATGATGGGTTGACACGAAGACTTACTTCCAGCTGTCCATAATGAACCAGCCACAGATGTTTGCAGAGCTTGTCAAGAAATCACATGCCATATGATTCATCTGTTCTGGTCATTTACTCTCCAACCATTTGTTGTGCCAGGAGCACAAACAAACAGTCACATGATTGGTTCTGATTTTTCATATGAATAAAAGACACTCATGACAAATCTTTACAGGAACCCTCCCCCATAGATCCACTCTTGCACCTGGTTTTGATGTCAGCAAAGAACAACGTGTACCTTTTATCTCCTCAGCTAGGAGCACAAGATACGTTACTATAGTACCCCAACACAGCCTAACATGCTGGTTAGAATCAAGATAGCCAATTAAGGGAGGATCAAAATTATTAGGTTCAATAATGAAGAACCTCTTCAGAAGAAGAGCGACCATGTAAATTCCGTATTCAAGATACTTTGGAAGCTCTGCCTGGCAATGACGCTGGGTCAGATGACCAGCTGGTGCAAATCAGTACAGCTCCGTTGAAATCGAAACAGCAATTTACACTAGCTGAAGACCTGCCCTTCTATTTACAGGGATGGCAAAACATTGGAAGGAATGCTTCCTAGGGTGGTTTGCCCATCTTTCTTGCTCAAATACAAAGACAATAGTTAAACGAATGCAGCTCTTAATAATGACTTTTAGTTATTCCTACGGTTGACTCTTGGGTCTTTGAAGCCCTAAGATAAAACTTGCTTTTATTTAGTGAATTAATGCTGGTGAAAGATCCCAGACTGACAACTCTGCGGATCAAAGGGGCCAAATTCTCTGCTGGGGTAAACTGGCATATTTCCACTGAAGTTAAGCTGTGCTAATTTATCCCAGCAGAGAATTTGACTCAAGACTTTTATCCACGGAATAGAAGGCACAGGAAGCAGCAGTAGAAGCTTCCATACACTGCTCCAGCCCTGAACTGGAGGCATTGCTTCTAGAAGTGGGAGGGTAGAGTTTAATAGCCCTGTTAATTCCGTCCTTGCCTTCTGTTGAGACAACCTATGAGGGTGCTAGCGAACATCCAGTGTGCCACAGGCTCTCCTGTCTATCAGGCAGATTGTAAGTATTTTGGGGGCAGGCACTGTCTTTTTATTCATCTGTACAGAGCTTAGTGGGGCCCCAATACTTGATGGAGGTTCCTATATGCCACCATAATACAAATAATCCTAACAGGTTGAGGAAAAATGTCTATGAAGAGTTGGGGGAGGGGAGAGTTTCCTAATGCTGCTGCCCGTGTTATGTGGAAAAATGGAAGACCATGTCTTCCAAGTGTACCAATACAACACTTTCCACCAGCACTACAATTTACTAGAGGAATTAAAAAAGGAAGCGTTAGCTGAGCATGAATAGTAGAGCTGGTCAGAAAATGGGCAAAAAAAATTTATTAACATTTTCTTAAAAATTGATTTGTAGTGGAAATATTGGACTTTTCATCTAGAAACCAAACTCCCACAACCTTAAAACTTGTTTTCAGCTGAAAAACAAATAGGATTTTCTGTTAAAAGTAACTTAAAAAATAATCAAGAAAAGCAGACACTTTTCTGTGAATTTTTTCATTTCCTTGAAAACCCTGTTTCCCCACGAGAAAAAGTTTTGATGGAAAATTTTCCACTGACCCTAATGTAAATACAGCGATAGATGGGACTGTTAGAAAGAAGTCTTGTTAAGCAGCAACCTTTCTAGGCACCAAACCAAAATCTAGAGGCTTTAATTGAGGAAGACAACAAAAGTGCTATGCGAAGAGATAATGGCTTCAACACATTCCTACTGTATGTTAAGTTGTTTCCTGTGGTCTCACCAGCTACCATCACTTGCACTCAGCCTGCCATTTTTATACGCTCTTTTAATGAGCATCCTGTTTCCAATCTCCTTGCCCCTGTCAGAAGTGCTTTTGTCTTTAGCATGAGATATGTTCCTTGATATCATCTTTGCAAGAAGCTGGTTGCATAAAAAGAGTTCCTCAGAGAGGCTTTTTTATTAATTATTATTATGAGCTTTTATCTTGGTTGCCGCTTTCATTTGTTCCTAAGGATTTGTGCAAAGGGTGTCAATTACCTCCTTGTGTTGCTTGTTTTCTAATTTGTACTGGTCTTTAGTCTCATTCTCCCTTGTATTGGATTTCCTCTAGTTTATTGGAGTTTAAGTAATTTGCCGTCGTGGGCAGCTTTCTAGTTTCTGCAGTTACTCATGAGGAAAGCCCTGTTATGACTCCTGGAATAAATATTTATTTCTACCCATTACAACCCTTATGTCTACCTAGGACTGCCTCTTGCTACTATAAGTCACATTAGCCGCCCCACAGGATCGATTCTGGATTCGTGAACATCCCCTGCCTGAGATGTCAGTAAGCAACATTTAAAACCCTGCTGGGGCTGAGTTTGTCTGCAATTTGTTCTTCACACACATACACTTTGCTTATCCTGAGATGCCTCGTGTGATTAAAGAGTGAAGGAATTAGGGATGTGAGGAATGCTCACTGGGGATGCAGGGCCTTATAAAAGTTATGGGACCAGATTTACAAATGCTGGTATCGGAAGATGAATTTACACCTTCCCTCTGGCAGGAAGGGTTGGGGGGAACATACCCCAAGGAAGGGCAGGCAGTGGCATCACTACCTTGTCTCACTTGGGGGTTTCTACTAGGGGAGGGCAGTTGGAGGCTCCATAGTATCCATACTGTTGGGGTTTGCTGCAGGTTCTGTCAATCAGTGCATGTTTCAGCTGTTCTGACAATTGTACCATTTGCCCTTTCTGGCCAGCTCCCTCCAACCATGGGGCTGTATTGATTTTCTTTCCCTGCTCATGGAGATGAGGTTGTGGCTTGTTTCCACCTCCACTTCTCTCAGCCCTGGCCAAATTTCCTGCACTAGGGCTCTGTACCAGGATTACTTCAAGATAAACTGTAATAATCCAGGTCCTCATTCTAGACCATATACTTTATATGCAGTATTGGATAGTCTCTATCTCTCATAGAATAGAATAGAATCATAGAATATCAGGGTTGGAAGGGACCTCAGGAGGTCATCTAGTCCAACCCCCTGCTCAAAGCAGGACCAATCCCCAGACAGATTTTTGCCCCAGATCCCTAAATGGCCCCTCAAAGATTGAACTCACAGCCCTGGGTTTAACAGGCCAATACTCAAGCCACTGAGCTTTCCCTTGCATTAGGGCCCTGAACCTGCAAGCAGATTTGACTGGAAGCACAGGAGCAAGTCCTCTAAAGCCCAAATCAGTTTTGATTCCCAAGCAAACCCACCGCACAATAGACTGTGCTTGGAGGGTAAAATAAAACTCTGTAAATCTCTTCTCCAACTTGTCATAACTCACTCATTTCATTATCTAAATGTAGACATTTATACTGAAGATCTATTGCCAATGTGTTGGGACGACTCCCTTAGGATGTGCCATGGTGTTTGGTGGATGACCTATTCCTGGAGACATTTGCAACCACACTGGCAATGGACAACCAGGAGCAGGAACAATCCATCACTGACCAGAAGAATGGACCAAGGGCTCCATACTCCTAAATCTACAGAAGTCAAGGGCACTCAAGACCTTGTAGGGTTTGGCCTAAAGTAAACTAAGGTAATCCTTTCCCAGAGGAGGACCCCTCCCAGCTCTTCTTCCCGTGTAGCAATATGGGAAGGGCAGAGCGGTTGTGACACTTTTACATCTGTTTATAACCCCTCCAAATTAAGAATGTGATCCGAAGTGTATTGAACTCAACGGGCATCCTAGCACTGTAGGAAAATATTTTTGTCTGATGCACTAAGTCGTGGGAATCATTCATTTCTCAATTACATTTAAATGATATGTTTTAGCTTTAAACAGTTTAATAGCAGGCTGTGGTTATTTATTCTAGCTGCGTTTACCCTGTGGGTTTATCTTTATTATTTCTTTCTCTCTCTTTAAGGCTGGTCCTCGTAGGAACCCTTTGTGCACCAAATGTTTCATTTTCTAGGAGTGTTTACTGATGAGGGAAACATTTCAATAAGGTCGAAGCACACACACACAGATTTGAGTCCCAGATGAACATGCCTCGATAAGGCCTCGCTGAGGGATACCGTGAGAGAGTTGACCTCAAACTGCACATTTGGAAACAAAGTCTACAAGCCTGCTCTCTGGAGATGACACATTTTATCATTATCATCTAATATGTCTGTTACAGTACAATCCAAGGGCCCCTGTCTGCTTCAGAGTGCCATTGGACAGGGCATATACACAAAGCACAGCATGATGGAGTCAAATTTTCTGCTGGTGGAAATTGGTACATCTCCATTAGAACCAATGGATCTGCACCAATGTAGGCCAGCAGACAATTCTGATCTGTCTCGGTCCTGGCCTCTTCATAAGATACAGCAGCTTCTATTATATAGTAAACCGTGTCCACTATACAATAGCAAGCCACATCTACTATAGAGCGGATCTATTGACGTCAATAGAGCTGCACCAATTTACAACACCATCGAATTTGCCCCAGCATCTCTGCCCCAACGAGCTTGCAGTCTAAACAGACCAGGCAGCCCTGCAGTAATAGACACGAAACAGAAGCAGTTGTCCCAGCCAACTGTTCTGCCCTTGCTGATCTCCCTTCACTGTACTTACTCCATAGAACTCTCTCCCAACCCTCTATGGTCCGAGCAGGGCTCTGCTACCATCAGAGGAGGCAACTCTCCAAAGGTGAGTTCCTCCCTCCCTCCTGATACCGAATTTAAAATGTCACCTGCAAGCCTAGCTGAGGGTGCCTGGATTATTTCCCAGTGGTTATGAACATTTCTGTACACTGGAAAGATGGGGCCATTCACATTTTATTTATTAACAAGTAGGATGTGCCTCTTTTACTTTGAAAACTTAGCTCTCTACCTAGGAAGAAAGATAAAAAAGGCCAAGATCCAAGCTATTTAATGATCAGAGTCCGTCAGCTTTGCTGTGTGGTCTCTCAGCAGTTCTCAGGCACAAGGAGTACCTTTTATCAGGCACCTGAAATAGATTGTAGTTTGGGGTTGGGAGATTTAAAAAAGCATGAATTCAGCTCCATATTCAGTCCCAGTGTGATCTGAAGGGTGATAGGTCTGTGGTTGGCTGGGAGAATGATTTATTTTTCAGCAATCTCTTCCCAGGTGTCTGATTCCTTTTACCTTCTGTTAGGCAGCTGTTGTGTCCTTATCTGCAGATTTCTTTACATCACCGCTTGAAGTAGACGCAAGTGCAGGTTCTCTCTGTTTAGACTCCCCCTGTGTACAAATACTGGGTTCTTATCATTTTTTTCCTTTGTTGAAAGACAGAATGAAAAAGAAATATTAAATGAAGTGAACATCACACTCTGTCTGCTTCGTGTGAGTCTGAACCTACACTTTTACTGGTGATTCAAAGGATATAACAGAGTGTTGATATTTTCAACGCCCGAAATAAAACATCTGCTTAATCATGCTCCTTCCTGTCCTTAGCTATTGTCAGGATGCAGTGAGTCTGGGATACTAATGATGTTCCTAATCACTAATTGCTCTGTCATCAGTGGCACTCTCCCAGATCTTACTCCAGGCTACCATACCTATTCAACTATTGTCATTAGCAGTGGGGCAATGGGATTACAGAACCGATGCTACAGAACCACCATGGTGACACATTTTAACATGCCTGCAACTATAGGCCATTTTAATATCATTACGGTATATTTTACCACATGGCAGATGCAGCGTTATGGCACATTTAATGTTTCCTAGCTAGGCAGCTGGTTCCATTTTCTTTGGAGTGTTTTATATGGAAACTTTCTGAGGTACCAATGCAACTTGTGGGCCTTTGTTGATTTGGACACAGCACTCACCAGGTCAAGTAAGAGGCACCAGAATCCTCGAGCTCACAAAGGGATATTGGCAGATCCCCCTGGACCCAAGTTCCAGAGAGAAGACTGCGTTTGCCACTCCAATGGGGCTCTATCAAATCACCCGGATGCCCTCCATGGAGCTCCGGTCATCTTCCAGCAGCTGATGGATCGCCTCCTGAGACCCATACAGAGTATGCTGCGGCCTACTTGGATGAAGTAGTGGTCTACAGCCGGCACTGGGAAGAGCATTTGAATCAAGTGGCGGCAGTCCTTTGGTCCCTGCAAGCCACCTGGCTAGCCCCCAACCCAAAAAAGTGCCAGACTGGGTGGCAAGAAACCATTTATCTGGGATACATCCTGGGGCGAAGCCCACACCTCCTTGTGGGGAAGGTCCAAGCACTGCAGGCTGGCCCGCCTCTGACCAGATGCAGCAGTTTCTGGGGCTGGCTGGGTATTATTGACTGTTCATGCTTCAGTTTGTGTCAATCGCGCATCCCTCACCGAACTTCTAACTAAGGACAGCCCACACCGGGTGCATTGGTCACCGTAGTATGAAGACCCCTTCCAAACCCTTAGAGAGACCCTGTGTTGGGAGCCAGTCCTCTTCAGCCCCGACTTCAACCGTGAGTTCCTGGTCCAGACGGACACTTCGGAGGTGGAGCTTGGAGCTGTCCTCTCCCAGGAAGTGGACAGAGAAGAACATCTGATTCTGTACATCAGCCGAAAACTATATAGAGGAAGTTGCCACTTATTCACTCAGCATCACAGACTCCCAACAGCAGCTCCTCTACTCCCTGGCTGGACAGACTGGGCTGCTCAGACAATGCTCTCCCTGCCACCCCGAATCTCTACTAAAGTCTCAAATCTGCAGAGTACTTGTATGGTTCTTGAGATAGCTGAAAGGCTCATGTTTCAATGAAATGCCTTTGTTTACCCATCACATCAGCAAAAGAAGGGGTGAACCTGGATACAGTGGCTTGCTCAAAGAACACTTCAACACTCCGTCTATCTAGCCTACTTCCTGTTAGGTACCTGCAGGGCCCACAAGGTGGCACTATACTGCAGCACCTGTAGTCAGTTACTCATTATCATTCACCATAAAAATACTGATTATTAATTTTTTCACTGGAAGAATAACTGTATGCAATGTTTAAACACACAGTTTAAAATGAGCCATGATTATGAGTTATAGCTGAGTGCTTTGCCTGGTTTTTTTTTAGTCTACACTTTTCAACCAAGTACTGTATTTTAAACATCCAAAAATCTATATTAAAAAGATTATTAAGGTTGCAAAGTCAAACGTTCAGAACTTAAGAAAAGCCACAACTAAGGTTGTCTGTACAATCTTAATTCACATCTCCGTCCCCCATGTGTATGCATTAGGGCCCTACCAAATTCATGGCTGTGAAAAACGTGAAATCTGGTCTTTTGTGTACTTTTACCCTATGCTTTACTATAGGGTAAGAGTATACAAAAGTACACAGTGTTTCTCAAACTGGAGGTCCTGACCCAAAAGGGACTGCAAGGCTATTGTAGGGGGATCGTGGTATTGCCACCCTTACTTCTATGCTGCCTTCAGAGCTGGGCAGCCGGAGAGCAGCAGCTGCTGGCCCGGTTGTGAAGGCAGCGCCGCCACCAGCAGCAGTACAGAAGTAAGCAGAAGTAGTATTGCCACCCTTACTTCTGCATTGCTACTGGTGGAGGCACTGCCTTCAAAGCTGGGTGCCTGGACAGCTGCTCTCCAGCCACCAGCTCTGAAGGCAGCGCATAAGTAAGGGTGAAAATATTGTGACTCCCCCTACAATAGCCGTGTGACCCCCTTTTGAGTCGGGACCTCCAGTTTGAGAAATGCTGATGTAAGGGGTTTACATGTTTATATTTTGTAGTTTTTAAATACATATTCATGCTTTGTTACAAGGCTGAAATTTAAGATTAAAATATCTGAAACCATGAAATTCAAATTTTTAAATGTTATGACTGTGAAATTTACGAAAATTGACTGAGAATTTGGTAGGGCCCTAATTATGATACAGTTTTAATTACATGATCACATACTATTTTTTCCACTGCCTCGTGGACAGGGGGGTTCTGCTCCTTTCTCCTCTGGGAGGGGCAGCAGCACGCGGGGAAAGGAGCAGAACGCCAGCAGCTCCTCCGGCTGCCGTACCGCTCACAGCCCCCCGCCAGGTAACAGAGTAGGATGGGGAGGGGAGGAGAGGAGAAGAGCATGGGGGTCCCGGGCTGGGGGTGGGTTGAGTCATGTGAGGGTAGGAGGGGTCACGTGCCCCCCCCCAGCTGGTGTGCTCCCCCCATACCGGGAAGAAAATAATTTTACTTGCACCACTGGTGAAGATCCTCCACCAGTCCAACAATGAGATTCAACACCTTTGCCATCTTAAACAACTGAGGCTGTAGAGAGGGTCTCTGCAAGTACCTGGTGTTCTCCTTCCTTTGGGTGGGGGGCAGGGAAGAGTACTCTGATCTTCCTGCAGGAGACCCACGCAGATCCAGCTGCCAAAGCCAGCTGGAGTGAGGAGGACAGGGTGTACTTCAGCCACCTTACTGTACTCTTGGGCCGGGTGGCCACTCTGTTCCCCCTGACCTACAGCCCGAGGGGTCACTGAGGTCATGCTAGGTCACCTGTTGCACCTCCAGGCCTGTGTGGAGGGGCTGACACTCAATCTCATGAACGTCTAATGCCCCGATACTGGGCCCGGAGCGGGTACACTTCTTCCAGCAGGTGTCTGTCTTCCTCGGCTCTCTGGATTCTCGTGAGTGCCTGGTCCTGGATGAGGATTTTAATACCACCCTGGACATGCAGGACTGCTTGGGGACCAAGAGGTGCTTGGCCACTGTGGACATCTTCCAGGTGATCATGGACTATCGCTCCTTGGCGGACGTCTGGCACAACCACCACCCAGACAATGATTCTACCTTCACCTTTGTCCGAGTAGAGGATGCTCAGGCGTGCGGCTGCTGGTTGGAGCGCATTTATCATCCTCGGATCTGTCTCTTGCAGGCCAACTCCTCCAGCATCTAGCCAGCCCTGTTCTCAGACCACCATCTGGTGACCGTGATGGACTCCATCACCTCTAAGAGGCTGGGGCCGGCATATTGGCATTTCAACACCAGCTTGCTGGAGGATGTGGGCTTTGTGGAGTCCTTCCAGAAGTTCTGGCTGGCCTGGCGAGGGCAGCGGCGCGCCTTTCACTCAGTGCAGAGGTGGTGGGATGTACACCTGGCTCTCCTGACACAACTACAACCAGGCCCAGCCAGCCGGCTCTTCTGCCTTGACTTCGCTTGGGGTGCCAACTGGCAGAGGGATATAGTGATAGAGCAGTTGGAGTGGAAGGTATTAGAGCTGCAAAAGCATCTGGCCACCAGCCCCAGGGACCCATCCCTCTGCGTAGACTACCGGGAGAAGGGGGAGAAGCTCTGGGTCCTCGGCGACCATTGGGCCTGGGGTGCTGACATTCAATTCTGCATACACCTCCTTTGGGAGATGGATCGTGGCTCCTGCTTTTTCTACTCCCTAGAGTAGAAAGCACATCACCTGACTACTAGTGGAGGACAGCGCCTCTCTCATGGATCCAGTGGAAATGTGGGGAAGGGCCTGTGCCTTCTATGCCAGCCTCTTTTCCCTGGATCCGACTGATGCCAATGCCTGTGGGGTCCTGTGGGACAGGCTCCCTATGGTTATCGCGAGTGACCGCGACTAGCTAGAATTGCGTTTCACTCTTGCCGAGTTCTCAGAAGCTCTCCATCTGATTCCCACCAACAAATACCCGGGCATTGACAGACTGACTGTGGAGTTCTATCGCACATTCTGAGATGTCCTTAGCTCAGACATTGCCATTGTCTGAGCTGAGTCCTTAGGGAGCAGGGTGATCCCCCTGGCATGCAGGCAGGCCATGCTTGCCCTGCTGCCCAAGACAGGGGACCTCCGCAACCTTCAGAGTTGGTGTACTGTCTTGCTCCTCAGCATGGACTATAAGGTCATGGCAAAGGCCATTTCACTGTGGCTGGGGTCCATACTGGTGGATGTGGTCCATCCTGACCACACTTACACCGTCCCGGGCCAGACTGTCTTTGATAATCTCTATGTGGTCTGGAACCTCCTCCAGCTCAGGTGTAGGGATGGTCTATCATTCGCCTTCCGGTCCCTGGACCAGGAGAAGGCATTCAACAGGATGGACCATGGATATCTCCTGGGCACTTTGCGGGCATTCAGCTTTGGGCCCATTTTATAAGCTTTCTCCTGGTGCTGTATGGCTTTGCAAAGTGTCTCGTCAAGCTCAGTTGTGTCTTGACCAAACCCATTGTGACGGATTCGATCACAGAGACCCCCTTGGGACTGTTATCTGATGTGCTGAAACTACCTCTGAGCCCATTTTCTTTGCCAGCTTGGGACTTCAGAACCCTGTCTTGTTGAGCCAGACATGCTTGCCTGCTGCAACACAGACCCAGGGTCTGAACCACACCCCGAAAGCTGCAGACAGAAACTGACTAACTGAAAACAGCTCAGCATGTACTCCTGTCTCCAGCACCCAGACATCCAGCTCCCAGTGGGATCCAAATCCCAAATAAATCTGTTTTACTTGGTATAAAGCTTATACAGGGTAAACTCAAATTGTCTGCCCTCTATAACACTGATAGAGAGATATGCACAGCTGTTTGCTCCCCCAGGCATTAATCACTTACTCTGGATTTATTAATAAACAAAAGTGATGTTAAGTTCAAAAAGTAGGATTTAAGTGGTTTCAAGTAATAACAGACAGAACTAAGTAAGTTACCAAGCAAAATAAAACAAAACACGCAAGCCTAAGCCTAATACATTAGGAAACTGAATACAGGTAAATCTCACCCTTAGAGATGTTCCATTAAGCTTCTTTCACAGACTAGACTTCTTCCTAGTTGGGGCCCAGTCCTTTCCCCTGATACAGTCCTTGTTAGTTCCATCTCGGGTGGTAACTAGGGGATTTCTCATGACTGAAACCCCCTTTTGTTCTGATCCACCCCCTTTTATAGCTTTGGCACAAGGCAGGAATCCTGTGTCTCTCTCTGGGTTCCCATCCCTCCTTCTAAATGGAAAAGCACCAAGTTTAAGATGGATTCCAGTATCATGTGACATGTTCACATGTCCTGTGAGATGTCATTACCCACTGGCTGTCACACATGTATATAGGAAGGCTTACAAGTAAACAGAGCCATTTACAACCAATTGTCCTAGTTAATGGGAGCCATCAAGATTCTAAACCACCATTAATGGCCCACACTTTGCATAATTACAATATGACTTCAGAGTTACACTTCATATTTCTAGTTTTAGATACATGATACATACATACAAATAGGATGAACACACTCAGTAGATTATAAGCTTTGTAATGATACCTTACAAGAGACCTTTTTCATTAAGCATATTCCTGTTACATTATATTCAAACTCATTAGCATATTTCCATAAAACATATGGAGTACAACGTCACACCCATTAGCTTCAGTTGAGGAGTTCATCAAGGCTGCCCTCTGTCCAGCTAGCTCTATACTATTGCCATCAAGCCCTTCTTCCATCTCCTCAGCAAGAGGATGATGGGATTGGTGCTTCAGGAGACAGATTGTGGGCAGTCCTGTTAGTGTTTGAGTGGCCCAGGACCTGCAAAACCTGGCGCAGATAGAGGCTTGTCCACTCATCTAGTCCGTGGGCTCCTCTGCCCAGGTCAACTGGGTCAAGAGCTCTGACTTGATGGTTGGGGATGAGTGGGCTTCCTCCCACCCTCTCTCCATGCTATCTACTGGTCTATTTGGGTATCTACCTTTCTGCCACTTATCTCTCCCCATTGGAGAATTGGGTCATTCTCTAGGCCAGGGTGGCCGACCAGTTGCAAAGGTGGATTGGGCTGCTCCAGTGCTCAATTAGCTGGTGCTCAATCAGCTGTTCATGCTCTGACACCGGTTTAACACCCTGAGCCCACCGCCAGGAACCCTGGGTAGTCTTTAGAAGAAAATCATGGAGTTTTTCTGGCCAGGGCTGCACTGAGTCTCTGCGGGTATCCTGAGCCTCCCTCTGGAGGCGGGCAGACAGGGCCTGGTCTGCATACAAAGCCAGGTCCACGCCTTCCACCTTCAGGCCCTGCAGAGACTGCTTTACAGTGCAGGTAGTCTGGCAGAGAGCATACTGGCGTACGCCTTCCTGTGCCACCTCCAAGGGCTCCGATATGACTGGCAGCTCTTTTATCTCCACTCGAGAGGCCTCAGACATCTCTGAGCTGCCAGTCTTCTACCAGGACCTCCTCAGGACCTGGACACTCGTCTCCATGACCAGGTCCATAGCACCTGTTGATGGGGCAAACCTCCTTCTGGAACTCCTGCTATGTAACCCCAATTTGTGTGTGCAGGTGGTGGAGTCCCCCTTGGTTTGGAGTCAATAGAAGAGTCTGGCTGGACCTCTTTGTGCTCAGCCAGCACATGGGTTTGTCCACCTGGTGCATCCCATCTTGTGCTCCAGGAGATCAGGGAAGCCTTGCCTCCTGCTTCTCTTGCTTTCATTGAGTGGGTCCTGCAGGAGGGTGCTCCCTGCCCGCCTCTCACCCCGGCCCTCCGGAACTTGTCATCGGGCCCCCGTCCCGTGAGCTTCCCTGGCCACCCCCAACATGCAACTTGAGCTGGTTGAATGACAACCAGCCAGTCCGCCTCTGAACTGCACCCAGAAAACATCTGTAGACACTCGTACTTCATACTATCCTCTTCCTTGGCTTCATGTCCCACCCCAACACCAAGTGGGGGCACCTGCTACCATCTAAGGAGGGTGAGGAACCCCAGTAGGCCAGTCTGTACTCAACTGTGGCCGCACGGCCTGCCAGGGATAAGAGTTGGTGGGTCCTTCATGGAGCTGTGAGCAGGGGCATGTACCTTGCGTAGCTCACGAACTCCCTTGACACCTGTGCCTTTTGCGGTTAGAGGGAGACCCCTAGCGCACATATGCATAAAGTTTGTCAGGTTGAAGTCCCTCTTCCAGCACCTTCCAACACCTCCTTCTGAAGTTCTGGCTGCACTTCTCCCCTCACCTCCTGATCCACTCACATCCCATCCATGGCCCCACAAAGTTGTCAGCCTCCTCCTGGTGCTGGCCAAGATGGCCATCCCTCACACCAAGAGAAGGAATATGGATGGGGGGCGGTGCTTCCATTCCCTTGTCTGATCACGCCTCCAGGCGGAGTTCCTTTGGGTGGTGTCCACTGATTCCTCAGATACCTTTGAGGAGTAGTGGGCGCTGTCAGGGGATCTCTGCTTGGTGTCTCCCTCTGGTTCCCTGATTCTTTACCTCTGACCTCACTCTCACTCCTGGTTTTTTCATTTGTTGTCCCCTGTAATCAATTGATGCCTAGGTCCAGTGGTTCCCTCCCCTTAACTGAGGAGGAGGGCCTTTAGGTATTTTTGAGGGGGGCAAGGCTCGCCTCTCTCCAGCACTTCAAATAGTGCATGTCTTCCAATTTATTCAACAAATGAAGCAGAGGTCCTACGAATAACAGCCTACATCACCACACAACCCTGATTCATCCCCAAAGCAGGTCCAGTCCATGCACTCAATGAGGCTGTGGTCCGATGGAAAAAATAGTATTGACAGCACTGGAAACCAGCATCCACACATCCAGTGCAGTATGGAAAGCATCAGTATAAGATATCCCACTGATTAATATTTGTATGGTACTATGGGGTCCGCCTCCATGCCCTTTTAACCCTTGTCCTGTCTAGTGAGACTGCCAACAAATGTTGCCTATCAGCGTTGGTATCTATAATAAATGGATCACTGGGAACTGGCCTGAGACCAACCTAGTTTGCATCCATCCAACTGCCAGCTGTAAGATATGAATGGCTTTGGGCCACTATGCAGGAGTTTTTATAGCTGACACAGCACATTCCCAGAGAGGATGCTGTAAATAAACTGACAGGGGGGTGGAAATAGATTTATTGAGTGAAGTTGGCCTCTTTCCAGTGTGTTATTTTGTAAATGAAAGGGTCATAAAATCTAACATGCTGGTTGGAAGTTCTCTGATCCAGTGCCTGGATGAAAATTCTGCTGATCATTCTGCCTGATCAAATCCACTGATGGTAACACATGGTAAATGTGACACATACATGCATGCTAAACAACATTTTGTTCAGAGGGGCTCTTGGGTTAGCTTGTGCCAGCTACATAGATTGCTTTATAGCAGAACAATGTTCAAGTAAAATGATTAACTTCATTAGCCTGCAATGTTGCCAATGAGTGACAGAGCTCCTTTGAAAAATGTCGTCACAAAATAGTTTGTCACTAGCAGTAAAAGGAAAATAATTAAACATCGGAAGTTCTATGGCAGGATTTGCATTTGCTGTTGATTTACAGGAGATTATAATAATTGCGAAAGTACATGTTCTGAAAAACCTTGCAATAAGTTATACTCTTGGTGATGTCTGTGAACTTCAATAGTCTTTAAAGGAGTTTGCACAGGTGTCTCTGACAACATATTTTGAAGACAATGGGGTTACAAAGATGTGTATCTGAAGGCATCATTTAGTCTGCAGAACCTCTGTGTGCTTTGGGTGAGCTTGAGGCATGGCAATTAGAAGAAAATAGCTGCAAAAACAACGAGGAGTCCTTGTGGCACCTTAGAGACTAACAAATTTATTTGGGCATAAACTTTCGTGGGCTAGAACCCGCTTCATCGGATGCATGGAGTGGAAAATACAGTAGGCAGGTATAAATATACAGCACATGAAAAGATGGGTGTTGCCTTACCAAGTGGGGGGTCAGTGCTAACGAGGCCAATTCAATCAGGGTGGATGTGGCCCATTCCCAACAGCTGACAAGAAGGTGTGAATATCAACAGAAGGAAAATTATTTTTTGTAGTGACCCAGCCACTCCCACTTTTTATTCAGGCCTAATTTGATGGTGTCCAGTTTGCAAATTAATTCCTGTTCTGCAGTTTCTCATTGGAGTCTGTTTTTGAAGTTTTTTTGTTGAAGAATGGCCACTTTTAAGTCTGTTATTGAGTGTCCAGGGAGACTGAAGTGCTCTCCTACTGGTTTTTGAATGTTACAATTCTTGATGTCTGTGACCTGGAATCAGTGAAACACAGAGGAATGTGAAACCTGTCATTGCCATTTATAATGTGTCATGTTATCTGCTGCAGCAGAATTTCGGTGGCGTTTTAGAGACAGTCCATAATGTCAATGTGGGCAGCCACAAACCACGACACGTTATTGAAGACTGCAAAATGACTCCACTTCCTGGAGGTCTTCATGCCGTGAACATTGTTGATAAGAACACTGTGACTTGCCTTGACCGGACTGCATATACCAGATAAATAAATAATGATATATGGAATTCTAGTCCATCTTAAACAGGGGAGGAATTTATTAAAGCAAACAGCTGCAAACTATAGACACAGACAAGCAGGCTTCCACACAACTTGAATTCCTTCTTTGTCTCCCTTGTTTACAGGGACAGACCTTGCCTGGAAATCTGTATAGCACACAGAGATCTAGGGGTTGAATAACATATTGCAAGTAAACGTATCTTTGCATACATAGTCACCTTTGAGAGTTGACGTGCACTTTAAAACAATTCTTTGCCACATGCTTTGGAGATGGATTCCTCCTGTCCATGGAAAAGTGGATCAAATATACCTTCCCAAAGGTGCTTGCTACTAATGTGAACCCTCAGCAGCACTAGACAGGGTTTTGCAGTACTCAGTAAGAGTTTGAAACACAGTGGGGTCCCATGAAAAGGTTCAGTCTGGGTAATCCCCATTTTGTTCATTCTATTCCAATGATGAGCGAGCGAATTTTCTAATCTCTGTCTTGTAAGGACGGAGCAAGATCTGCTGCCAAAGCTGAGCAGTCAGGTATGTAATTGGCTCAATCTGGCCCTCCTGCAAGTTGTTCCATTCCTTACCTACAGCCGACTGATTCTCAGAAAAGTGTGAAGGTTTCCATCCCCTTGAAAATGTCAAAGACTGGGTCATATTCTCTGCTGGGCCAGATTCCACTTGGTGAAGCCATTAGGACACCTGTTACAACTCACTTGTTTTCTAGGCTCAGGATCTGTGCCAGACCTGATCTCAGCGCAGTTTAAAGCAGCCTCTATACACCGTATAAACCACTTCTATTATACAGTACATACGGTGGATACGTAGTGGGATAAATCACTGTATAGACAAGAGTGTGAGGTGTCATGAGTGGCAAAGACATGAATGACCCAAGGAGCACAGCCCAAAGGAGAGCCAATAAAACCTTTCGATCACTGTATGCTTAGAGTCACCATAGAGGAAAGTGATTTTGAAAAATCCCTTGGAATTAATACATTTATGGGTACTATTGTTTCTAAAGCTGGCTTGCCTCGGTTTCCAGATCTAGGGCTCAGAATGACTGGAATATTCAATTTGAAAAAAGTCTAAAATAGCTTTTTATGAGTGTTATGATTACGGACTGCTATATGGTAAAACAGCAGGATCCAAATAGTGCCTATATCTCAGGAATGCCTGGAAACTCAGCACATCTCTGGTATGAACTAACTGAAGTGGTTCAAGCAATAGTGGAACTTAAAATGGTCACTAGGTTGGTAAGGTTGTACTATGTTATTTGATCTGCAGTAAGGCCCAGATCCCCAGAGGTGTTTAGGCACCTAATTCCCATTGATTTCTGAGGTTTTAGAAATCCTGTCTCTTGATTTAAATATTTCCAATAAAAATTACCCCTCCCTTAGGAATTTTTCAGAGTCTTGGGCCTGGTCTTCACTACAGAGTTAGGTTGATGAAAGGCAACTTACATCGACTGAACTATGGAAGTGTCTACGCTAAAATTTCGCTCCCACCAATGTAACTGCTCCACTACACTGACTTAATAACTTCACCTCCATGAGAAGCATAGAATCAATGTCAGCGTAGACACTGCATTGCTTACCTCGACTATTACTGGCTTTCAGAAGCAGTTCCACAATGCCCCACACTGACAATACAATCGGTCTAAGTGCTCCTGGTGAGGATGCGCACCGCCAACACAAGGAGCAAAGTGTGGACACACACAAGCAATGTAATTACTGTGGCGGCTGTATGCTGATGTAAGTTAGGTTGACTTAATTTTGTAATGTAGACATGCCCTCAGAAAATGCCAGCAATTTGACCCTCTAATACTTGACATAAATGAGCCCCTTTTTATTTTTTCATGGGGACTATATTTAGTCAGACAGCCCCTTACAGATATTGGTCTAAATCAGTATTGGATGATAAGGTTCATTTTTATTTACCATCTAACTCTGTTAAGTTTATAACTTTATTCTTGAAATGTACATGAAAGGTGGGACGTGGAATTTTCTTATTGGCATATAGGTTCCAGAGTTTGGAATTTGAGGAAATAGCTAAGGCTCCAAGGAGTCTTCATCTCTAGAGTAGAGTACACTCTTGCGAGATCCTTACTCTATAGGACATTCTCAAATAATAGAAGATACAATTCTTTCAAGAAGAGGTTAGTTATTATTTATCTTCTGAGACTTGCTCTCAGGATTTTCCATCAGCTCTTTCTCAGGTACATTCTAAAACTTTTCATATGATTGATTTAACTGCGTCTCCCAAGTTTGACCCTTCGGGCTCTTCTTCTAAGCCCACTAGCTTTACCGTTCCCCCTTCCCAATGGTGCTTTCTTCTGTGGGAGTCTTGAGACAGAATTCTCGGAGGATTCCTCTCTCCCCCGCATCAGCGTTCACAATCTTGGGTGCAGATCACTCACGAAAATAACCTGGAATTTGGAGATGAATCAAATTCTTACAATCAGGCTGTTGGGTCCATTTCATATATATGACTAGATTGTCTGATTTCTTTCCCTCCGCTCAGGGAGAGCTTTTGCCAGAACAATTAAGGTATTTATCCTGGAATTTATCTGGGTATAAAAATAAGATGAATGATATGGAGTTTTTTTAATTTTTGGAAACTTTTTGATTTAAGGTTGTTATTTATTTTGTTTATTAATGTTTTTTAACACAACAAACTTGGTTAGCTGAGTCTGAAATCAGTCTTTCCAGGTTTTGAATCCTTTCTCAAAGGAGGAAGCTGATCGTCAAAAAGGAGTCATATATCAGGAGGAATTACCACCTTGGTTTCCTTATGCCTTAAAGGCAAGATTTCACCTTTGGAATCAAAGTGTTAGGGCATTCAGGATTTTTTTTTTTAAATCCTAATCGCCAAAGTTTTGTATTAAATGTTTATTTCCCTCTCCCCCCCATATCCTCCTCATTTGATTGAGTCATTGTGGGAGTGATTTGATGAGCAAATTGATTAGTAAGTCTAATGTTCCCAATAGCTTATCTAATTATTTGGGAGATTTTAAGGCTCAAATAGGTCCTCCACTGAACTTAGTAGAAGGGGAAGAAAACAAAGGAGATTTTTGAACTTCCCTTCTGAAATCCTAGACATCAGGTGATTAACATCTCTAGACAAAAATTAATGGTTTTATTACATACATTTAATCTTATACTGGTAAATGGAAGATGGGCAGGAGATAAAGGAGGACATTTTACCTATATTTCATTGACTGGTGGTAATATTAATTATATTATTATCCCTATAATTAATTGGTTCTTCTATATGGATTTCTCTATACTTTCTCACCCAGACAGTGACCATCAACCTCTCTGTATAATTATGAGTCAGTTTTATTTCCAATGAGTGAAGATGCTTTAATTATTCCTTTGGAACAATGTGGTTGTAAAAGACTAAAATGGATGCCAGCCATTCGTGACAAATTATCTATAAGATTGAAGGACTCTGATGTTAGATTTCTCAGAGATGTAATTATTAAGTCAGATTTCTTCTCAAATTTGTAAATCATAGTAGTTGCTGGTAAAGTCCTTACAACCACTTGTCTCTAAAGAAATTGATTTTGGTTTTAATTATCCCTCTATAAAGATACACTCACTTGTTTTGTTGCGGATGAAGGAAGAGTCGGTTCTAGCACATATAGCTAATAGGATAAGACTCAAGCCCTCTCCAAACCTACTTTGGGATGTAGTAGCTGCCAGAAGATAATAAAGGTTATCTGGCCACTGTCAGAGACAAGCTGCTGGATTAGATGGGCTGTGGGTCTGCTCTAGTCTGGCACTTCTCATGTTCCTGAGGGAGAAGGCAGGCTGTGTGTGGTCGCAGGAATGTCAAGCAGCGGTTGCAGCCCTCCACACTGAGAAGGAGTAAATCCAGAGGAAGGAAGGTCCAGTGGTCAAGGCACTCCCATTGGCCCGGAGCAGCGATCCGCGGCCAGTGGGAGCCGCGATCGGCCGGACCTGCAGACGGGGCAGGTAAACAAACCGGCCTGGCCTGCCAGGGGCTTTCCTTACACAAGCGGCGACCCCTGTTTGAGAAACCCTGGGCTAGAACTTTGAAATGCAAACCTATATCTTTAGAAGGAATACTAATTGTGTGCCTCTTAGATGCTACCCCTGTAATCGGACAGTTCCTGTCTGTCACTATAACTATTGATTCAGAGATCAAAAGGGAATATTAACATTTGGATGAATTTTGAGTAAAATAATGTCATTGTCTAGATGTCTCTCTGAAGTTTGTAATAGACTGCCTAATGGATGAATTGCCCTATGTTAATTTGTGTAACTAATTACTGGTGGTGGTTAGAAAGCAAAAGGTTACATCAGAAGCCTATTGTTTAACCAGGACGGTGTGGTCAAGTGGCTGCTAGAACACTGTATAAAAAGACCCTTGGGTCCTGATTCTGTCATCTCAGATCTGCTTAAGCTTCAACAGGGGAAGTTTGAGTCGCAAGACTGAGGTCCCAGTTATGCTGGTACGCCCTGAATATGAGATTTGGACACGGGACTATACCCTATGAACTGAATTCTAAAGGAACTCTTTGCAACTACAAAGCTCCCCATCTCTGCTGTGAATCTGAACCTCAATGGATTGAACTCATGTCTGTATGTACATTGAGCTTTTAACCAGCCTCTCTCTTTTGTTGTTTAATACATTTTAGTTTAGTTAATAAGAATTGACTGTAGCGTGTATTTGGGCAAGATCTGAAACATTCATTAACCTGGGAGGTAATGTGTCCAATCCTTTGGGATTGGTAGAACCTTTTCTTTTATATGATAAAATAAGATTTTCAGAAATCATCATATTTGATGTGAGTACCTGGATGGAGGCCTGAGGCTGGATCACTTTAAGGGAACTGTGTTGTTTGGACTTCTGAGTAATCAGGAAGGTAATAAAGAAGCTGTTATGCTGGCTTGGTAAATCTAAGTATTGGAATATCCACCAGCTTTTGGGGGTTTGGCTGCCCCGTTCTTTGTAGTTCACCCTAATTGAGTGACCATGGCTGGCTCCCCACTGGGACCCGGTTCACACTAGGATTGGGAAGACGTGGGTTTAAGTCCCTGTTCCTCCACAGACTTCCAGTATGACCTCACTGTGCCTCAGTTCCCCCTCTGCACAGTGGGGATAATAGCACTGCCCTCACAGGGGTGTTGCAAGGATAAATACATTAAAGATCGCGAGGTGCTCACATACTACAGTAATGGGTGCTAGATAAATACCTTAGATACTTCCAACCCGGTGCCCTTATGCTCCAGCATACAGGGTAAGAAAAAAAGAAGTTGGGGTCTGGCTGAACACATGTGACAAGACAGGAACTTAAATATGGTCCTCAGCATGCTAAAGAAATGCCTATATATGTGCATCCCTATTAGTCCTCACTCCCTTTTGCGAGGCCAGAGTAACTTGGTGGCCCTCTGGCAGGGTCTCACTAATGGAGGACTGGGCTCCCCTGTTCTCATCACTTCTTACTGTGGAGTTATAGGCACAATATTGTGCAGCTGTGCTGCGCTGGAACAAGCAGAACCAAAGAGAGAAGGGAAGCGAGGGTGCTGATGCAGGGAGATTTTCAAAGCTGCCTAAAGGATTTGTGGGGCCCAGCTAATGGGAACGGGCAGCTTTGCAAGTCTCTGCCATGATTATGTATTTAAATATTTGTAAGCCCTGGGGCCTGCTGCTTTGGAGAGAAGGGAGTGCCAGTGCTGCCGTTTGTTGGTGAAAGGGGAGAAAAGCATCCCAGAGCTGCTTAGGAATTGCAGACGGGCAGCGAGAGCGCTCTCCGGTGGCATCTGTTGGAGAGCAAGGAGAACTGAGTGAACGGGCCAGGCATCATTTGCCTTTTAGTTACATGACAGTTTGGGGGCATTTTGGTTAAAGTACAGTAAACTCTAGAGTGTGGGGGGCATAAAATGCAAGAGACCTTGTTGGGAAATGCTAGGACAAGACATCAACACTGAAGTGCCTGGGGTCACCATGACCGACAGTTTGAGGCACAGTTTGGTAAGGGAACATGGTCAGCACTAAGGCCTGGGGAGAGAGGAAAAGGTTCTTGCCTATTGTGGGGAATGCCTCTCTGGTTGTGAGGACTCTGTGAAGGGCCCTAGACACCACAGATCCCTCTCCTTTCAGAGGGCCAAGACTGCTGGAAAGCAGAAGAAGCTCTGCGGTGACGGATAGCTCAGGGCGGTGGTGGCGGCAGCGTAGTGGTGATGGATAGCTCAAGGGGGTGGCGGGAGCGGGGTCGTGACGGGTGGCTCAGAGGGGTGGTGGGAGCGTAGTGGTGACAGATGTCTCAGGGTGGTGGTGGCGGCAGCGTAGGGGGGACGGATGGCTCAGGGTGGTGGCGGAAGCGGGGTGGTGATGGACGGCTCAGGGGAGTGGCGGGAGTGTAGTGGTGACGGATGGTCAGGGGGGGTGGCGGGAGCATAGTGGTGATGGACGGCTCAGGAGGGTGGTAGCAGCGTAGGGGGGATGGATGGCTCATGGTGGTGGCGGAAGCAGGCTGGTGACGGACGGCTCAGGGGGGTGGCAGCAACGTAGGGGGACGGATGGCTCGTGGTGGTGGCAGAAGTGGAGAGGTGATGGATGGCTCAGGATGGTGACGACAGCAGCAGTGGAGTGGTGATGGATGGCTTAGGGGGGTGGTGGTGGCAGCTCTGTGGTGACGGATGGCTCATGGTGGTGGCAGAAGCGGGGTGGTGACGGATGGCTTAGGAGGTGGTGGCAGCTCTGTGGTGATGGATGGCTCGGGGGTGGTAGCAGCGTAGGGGGGACGGATTGCTTGTGGTGGTGGCGGAAGCAGGGTGACGACGGATGGCTCGGGGGTGGTAGCAGCGTTGGGGGGAACAGATGGCTCGTGGTGATGGCGGAAGTGGGGTGGTGACAGATGGCTTGGGGGTGGCAGCAGCATAGGGGGGACGGATGGCTCGTGGTGGTGGCAGAAGCAGGGTGGTGACGGATGGCTCAGGGGGGCGGTAGCAGCGCAGGGGGCACGGATGGCTGGTGGTGGTGACAGATGGCTCGGGGGTGGCAGCAGTGTAGGGGGCACAGATGGCTCGTGGTGGTGGCGGAAGCGGGGTGGTGACGGATGGCTGAGGGGGGCGGCAGCAGCTTTGAGGTGACAGGCCATGCAGAGCAGTAAGAGTGGAGCAGACTTGAGGCAGCTTGGGCTCATGCCACAGAAGAAGGAGCATAAGGGACTCCATACTCGACAATTAAGGCTGAAATCACCTCTGCTGGGTCAGGTGGTAGAGACCCCAAAGCAGCCCAACCACCCAGCATCCTGGCTCCATCCCCAGACAGCTAACCATGAGTAGGGACCTGACGAGGAGGGAAATGGTTTTAAACTCCTCATTGCTAGGAGGACTGAGGTTGGGACAATGGTTAAGGCTCCTGGGGGGCGGGGAGGGGGGGAAGGGAGGGAGTCTTAATAAATCGACAAATTCTATAAGGTAATTGCTGGTTTTCCCAAATTTATTCTGTTATGCCCCTCGCCTCTCCCCCAATTCACTCTTCAGATTTCTTTGTTTTAAACCCTCAACTCAGTGCTTGTAAGTTTGGAAGTATTGTCCAACAGGGGCACCCAGGGTGATGAATAGTTTCCCAAGTTTCTGGGTGGGGAACTGAGCTAGCGTTAGTTAAGTCTTTAAGGAAACGCCTGGAAAATTGAACCCGGCCCTTTTTGCTGCCAACACCTGGCAGGAGGGCTACGTATTAACTTGGAATAACATTTTGTTATTATTTTTATTGCACAATATTCAAATATAATAATTCATTTCTTAGATTAGTCTCATCGTGCGGCTGTCACGCCACAATTGCAGTGAAAGCACGGACTGTTTCCAATTTATGTGACAAAATTGGTCTTCAGATCCAATCAGGCTTGGGACTTATATCCCTAACAACTTGGAATGACATATAGTGTAACCCAACAGGGGTGCTATTCTTTTCCTCCTCTCAGATGTATGAACCTCTGAAATAATGTGAACCTTTAAATATAGAGAAATATAAAAACTACCTGCCTGACTCTCCTAGACCAGAATTCATTTTTCTCTCTTCCTTTATACCAATTGAAGGGCTGGCATGAATGGAGGTCAGTTGCTTGTTTGTTTTGGTACCACCTATTGTAACAGATTTCTTTTCAGGTGCCCACTAAAACAGTGGTAGAAAATGTCATCTTGCTTTACTAAATGAGTGCAGCGGATGTAGGATACTCATCACAGGAGAAATAAGCTAGAAATCCATTTGCTAGACAAACAAGTAAACGTTTATTTGTAGTGAGTCGATATTGTGCCTGAGGTATTTTGGGTAGAAACAGTATCAGCAGAGAACTTGCATTGGGAGATCTGTTTGAAGGAGCTACCTGAGAAATGGCCATGCTTTAGCGTCAAGAGATATCAGAGTGGCCTGCAGCAGACCACTAACAAAGGCTGGTGGGAGAAGGTGGTGAAACTGGAAGTGGGTCCAGGACCAGGCGCAAGGTGTGATGAGAGAGAGGACATCTGTTGTTCCTTCCTGAATGCAACCTCCTCCTTGAAGAGGAGATCTGCAACTAGCATTAGCAGGGGACCCAGAGCATGCAAACAGATTGCCCACTAGATGGGAAAGCCTGTGGAAAAGACATCTGAAGCAACTGCAAAACGTGCCAGATCGTTTCCTGCAATCATCATGCTGAATACAATATCAGCCCCGACCTTTGCTATGGAGGGAAATACCCTGAGTACCAGTCAGTCAGTGTGACGTTCAGATTATCCAAGGGAAGGAAAAGACCCCTGAGTGCACGTGCAATAAGCAGTCGCTCGTCTTCCATTCCTTAGCAACAGGCTTTACTCTCTTTCCAAAGGCAAGTTAGGGGGTGTAAGGTGGAGGCAGGATGGTGTGATATGGCTGATCGGGAGGACATGGGGGAGCCAGGGAGTATTAGGAGCAGAAATGTGGGGGGTGGTAGAGGGGACTGCAGCTGGGCAGGGATGCAGTTGGGGAGCTGCCATAGAGGGCTGACGGGTGAGGAGGGATAGCTCAGTGGTTTGAGCATTGGCCTGCTAAATGCAGGGTTGAGAGCTCAATCCTTGAGGGGGCCACTTAGGGATCTGGGGCAAAAATTGGTCCTGCTAGTGAAGGCAGGGGGCTGGACTTGATAACCTTTCGGGGTCCCTTCCAGGTCTATGAGATAGGTATATCTCCATATATTGGAGCTTGGCTGGGCAATGGGGTAAGGAGCAGGGTCAGAGCTGTGTAGGGACTGGAGCTGCAGGAACAGGATGGGGAAACAGGGCTCCTGGGGAGACCTGTCAAGAGGGTGGAGTTGAAATGCTGGAGTTTTCCCCCAGGGATGGATGAAGAGGAGGATGGTAAATAACCTTGAATATGGGAGTTCCTGTCCTCGAGGAGACAGCATGTGGGGCGAGGGGGACTTGAGGCTGGAAATGTTTGAAATGGAAGCCGAGATACATGCCTGGGAAGTTTAGCAAACATTTTAACTCTGCTAATAGGTTTGTTTAAATGTAAGCAGGTTATTGCGAGAACGTGGACATGGTAGCATTACAGCATCCCAGAGGCTATTCAGGACATAAAACAAATCCATGAGGAGGAATCAGAATCAGCCTGTGAACAGAAATAAGAGCGAAATTAATCAGCTACACAATGAAGCGTTCAAACAGCTGCAGTTAGAACCCCAGCGTTCCAGACTCCCAGTCCTGTGTTCAGACCATCATGTTATTTCTATTATGCTACTGCCTCGGGGCCAAATCAGAGATCAGGACCCCACTGTACTAGGTACTGTCCAAACACAGAACGAACTGCCCTGAAGAGCTTACAGTGTAAGTGTAAGGCAAGAAACAGGTGGGGAACAGACAAGGGAAGCACAAGGCAATAACGAGGCAATTATTACACTGTGTTTCTTCCCAGGTAGAGTTTGAAGAGGCAGGAAATAATGGACCAGATGGGACTTTTACAGTTCCTAAAGTTCTGGTTTACGTAGCCCATCATCATGATGCTACTAGAGAAAATACTGGCCAGCAGAACGGGATGAGAGGAAGTCTGGGTTCAATTAATAAGGTCTCATTTGGCTTAAACTACCACATCTGCTAATTTAAAGAACGACAAGTCATTTGCTCTGCACGCTGGGGACCAATGTTCTTTCCATGAATCCTTCCTCTCTTGTTTGTTGATTCCCCTCCTGCCCCCCTCTCCTCCCCCACTTGTTAGTTCTCTCTGGAAGATTTGTGTGCGCGGTTTTAGGCATATGAAAGGAGGAAAGTAATCTCCCGGGTCTGAGCACTGCAGCAAGGCACTGGGCAAGCGTCTGCTTGTGGACCTGTGACTCATGAACTGATCCAGGAGAAGGTATAATTGCAAGGTTAAATCATATAGCGTATACAAAATTACTTTTGGATAGTTACGAGTGAGGCAAATATAGCTGAAATGCAAGTAGGGGGACATATAGTATGCATATTAGTGTTAATGTAGGTCTGGCAATACACTGAGGCCTAGTAGAAGTTAGCATAGGCTTATTAACATAAGTAGCATAAGAGATAGCGTAACTAAGTGACCAGCATTATAAGATTGTTTTGTGATAAGCTTGTTCTCTTGTGGTTAACTGGTTTAAGTATTTTATTTTATTTTTGTTTTAATTAACATGTACCATGGACATTAACCACACTGAGGCATTGGAAAATATTGACAAATATTTTGACACAAATATCTATGACAATAATCCAGACCCCAATTAGGGTTACCTGGAAAGCCAAATATAGACCACAGTCCAGGACTTAACTAATACAGTTATAGCAATGTAGATGTATGAACAAAGGGGTATAAAAACTGATGTATGTATAGTCACAACTGGGATAATTGGAAGGAGAGGCAGAGGGCAACCCAGACATCATTTCCCCTTATGACGGCCTCCATTGACTGTTTGTTCACCTTTGTTTTCACCAGTCTCCGTGAAGGTGTTTGTCAACTTTGGGGATTGCTTTATACTTTCAAGCCATTTAGTGCTCCTTTTTTGTTTAGCTTTGGAGGCCTTTGGCTTTTAAGTAAAATGTCCAGGTTTGTGTTTGTATCTCACCAATTCAATAAAACTTATTACACAGCCATCCGAGTAAAAGAACCTGCTATTTGTTACTTGCAACTCCGGGTTTATCAAGGGCTACACACCCCACCACCCTTAGCCCAGACAGCTCTTCCAGTGCACCTTAGCTCTGACTTGCAATGCTTGCTGCTTCTGTCCCAGACCTCAACTTTGTCTTGAGAAGACACTGACAATCATGCTGCAATTTTGCTGAATCTAGAAATGAAACAAGTTGGAAAAAAAAGTACCCCTGGATCTGGATTCGGGCCCCAACATCCCAAATCTTCAGCTCCAGCAGCGTTTAGAGCTCTTCGCTCCGCAAATGCCTCTCCGAAGCGGAGTGCCAATGCTTCTGGCCCAGAGAGCCAGGAGAAGGTGTCTCTAAATAGTGCAGCTGCTACCACTGCATGCTGCAGCCCAAAGAGAGGGAGGATTGGATGTCTCTCGATGACCCAAAGTTCCCGCACATTCCAGCTGTCAGGGCAGCCACTGGCCCTTTGAACCAGCTCAAGTGAATATTTTTAAGCATTCCCCAGAGTCCTTTTCAACAGCAGTTAACTCGTCCCAAGAAGCCTTCACTACCCTATCTGCAAGAAAATCACTGGCTGGCTTCTTAGCCATTGTTGTATGTGTGTGGGAACAGTTTACAAAGGACAGCACAGGGGACTTTTCCCTGATGCGTCACTGAAAAAGTTTAAAGAAAATTCATCTGCAAACTAAGTGTCTCAGATCCCTGCACAATAACTCTTTGCTTTTACTGCAGGACGTGTTTGGTACTCAAATCAATGGCATAAACACTTTGTGCTCACGTCCCACCTTGAATATAACAAGACAACGTTGCTCTATTTCCTGTCTTAGGCCCGGATTCAGAAAGGTCCTTAAGCACATGCCTAACTTTAAGCACATGAGCAGTGCCATTGAGTCAGATGGGACTGCTCATATGCTTAAAATTAGGTACATGCTTAAGCCTCTTGCTGAATCAGTGCTTAGGCCTGTGAACTCCAGTTCATGCAGTATGAGTCTCTGGATGTTTGAGAGCTCTCTCCTTGCTGAGATTGTCATGATTACGTCCGATGGTCCATCATGCTGGTGCTATGCAAACATAAATGAAGACTCTGTCCCAAGGAGTTTACATCTGTGATTCCACCACTTATCGTCCCATTCAGGAACACCTTATTCTTTAAAAAAAAAAAAAAAAAAAAAAAAAAAGTATCAGGGTTAGATGGGACCTCAGGAGTTCATCTAGTCCAACCCCCCTGCTCAAAGCAGGACCAATCCCCAGACAGATTTTTGCTCCAGATCCCTAAATGGCCCCCTCAAGGATTGAGCTCAGCAGGCTAATGCTCAAACCACTGAGCTATCCCTCCCCCACAATCTCACTGATTTCAATGACATGACATCTGAGGGGTGAAGGGAGGGATATACAATCAGATCCATACCCTCTTTATACACACGTTTACCATTATAAAGAGCCAACCAGCTCACCCCATCTGCCACTCAACCCAGCCAATGGCAATTGGACAACTCCCTTAGGAGCACTGAGGCACAGGTGCCTCTTGGAAAGGCGTTTGAAAGAGGGGCAGGCAGTGGCTTAGCTAATTAATTCAGGGAGTATGCTACATGAAGAAAAGAAAACATTCCAACTCGGAAAAGAACACTGTGATGATCTAATCTGACCTCCTGTATAACACAGGTCACAGAACTTCCCCAAAATAATTCCTAGAGCAGATATTTTAGAAAACATCCAATTTTAATTTAAAAATTGCCAGTGATGGAGAATCCACCATGACCCTTGGTAAATTGTTCCAGTGGTTAATTACCCTCACTGTTAAAAATTTATGCCTTCTTTCCAGTCTGAATTTGTCCAGCTTCAACTTCTAGCCATTGGACCGTGTCAGACTTTTCGCTGCTAGACTGAAGAGCTCATTATCAAGTATTTTTTCCCCCATGTAAGTACTTATAGACTGTAATCAAGTCACCCCTTAGAAGAAAGTGCAAAAGCAGTTGTGCACAAAGCTGACAAGCTATTTTTGAATGCTTCTTATGTCCTCTCTAGTCCCTAGCAATGAATCCTCATGATGGTGCTGATTCAGGACTTACATAACAGCAATTTCACAAGAGAAGGGCTACAAGGAGAATGATAAAAAGGAACAGAAAGATCCTCAGATGATTATTCGTGTCTCCTCTAGTTTGGTATTCTTGTTCTGTTGTGTGGGAAGTGCCACCTTAACTCTGCATTCCCTGGGTTTCTATCAATGTGTGTTTTGTTTGTTATTGTAACAACTACCTACTGCATTGAAAGGGGGCATTAATTTCCACATGTCCTGGTTTTCCAACATTTGAGTGATTGCCCTATTCTGGAAGAGCATGAAGAGGACAGGGCATTGTGAAGGACCTCCAACCTTAACTCCACAGTCACAACGAGTTTTGTAGACACAAGGGGTCACATTCCACCAAACACTATGTAAAGCAGAGTAAAATCTGAAAACTATTGGAGGATCGATCATAAATTTCCAAAATAACATTTGAGAAAAGTATATATAGCAGTTCTGTTTTGCCCACTATAGAATGCTTGTAGAGGCATCATTCTATTCTACACCACGCCCATCACTGTGGAATATTATGGAACTTTTATTAACGGGACTCAAAACCCACATGGTAGAAGCTTTTTCCATTCTGTTATGGATTCTTCCCAAAAGAGGAAATGTCAGGCACAATATAACTTAGCAATTTTACAAGCCAATAAAAGATGTAGGAAGATGTTTTGAGAATTTGTGGCATTTCCTACCCGTGGGGGAATAAAAACCAAAATAACAGCATCTTAAATAGACTCAGAACAATAGAAAGGACAGGCCAGAGTCTTTTTAACATATTTTGATTTTATATCATGCTGCCTATGACGCTGATAAGTCATACCTATGGTCCCCCGCCCCCAACTGAATATTTAAATAGTAGATCAAGCATGGCATGGAACACAGGGTATGGTTGTAACTCGTATTAGGGAGGACTAACAAATTGGGAATCTGTGTTTTCATTCCACTAGTAGAACTCTTCAGTTGCTGTTCTCTGAGGGATAGGGGGTTACTTGCAGAGAATAAGCCATGAGGCCTACCTACAAGCTTGGCAGGGGCCCAGGGATCTGTGGGAAGCCAGAGCTATCCATGTAGAACCTCTGTGTCTCCATAGCATCCTCACCTCTGGCAGCACGTGGTGGTTGGAGAAGTACTTACAGTAATATGCAGTTTTGTGATGGGGAAGAGTTGGACTGAGCAGGAATGGTCCAGAAAAAGGAATGGTCCAGAGAGAAACAAGGAATTAGGTGTCAGGGATGGATGGGAATGTGAAATGAAACGGATTTGGGGTGGGGTGGGGGCAGGAGATTGCTTTTGCAAGGCATTTCCTCCCTACCCCACCACACACAAGTAATTTTCCCATGATTTGTCTTGCTAGGGAGATGTTGTGTGACTACAAAGCAGAGCATGATTTGTCAGGGAGCCATCCATGAGGGAATCTGTCTCCTGAGAACAAGTCTAACACTGTGGAAAACTGTGGGAAACCATGGGCTAACAGGTTTCTCATGGAGAAATTTACCGTTATTCAGACTCAATTTCCCTGTATTTAATTTTACCTCATTACTCCTTATATCCACTTGGCTTCACCTTAAACCTTTCCTCTGCTCCTCTGGAAGAATTACAAGCAAGACAAACTCTTCTTCCTACATCTCCTTCCCAAATGGCTCTATGTTCCCAGAGAAAGTATCTGTCGCATTTTTAGACTGCAGTCCAAATTTTGCACTCATTTATATCCCTGCAACCCCAGGGATGACATTAAGATTCAGTGTGTACCAATAACTGAAGAAAGAATTTGGACCAAGAGTTCTTGTGACTTGTTTTCAGTAGCTCTGAAGGATGAAGGTTCTACTCCATCCGAGGGATGCTTCTACCTTTCCCAAGAACTAATGAATGATACAACAAATGAGTAAGAGTATCCGTAGCGACACAGACATCATACTTGTTGAAAATAGAGAATTCCAAGGAGTTACATTATGAGAAACTGCAGTTCGTTCCTCTGAAAAGCCCAGTGTCAGACACAGACATGTGGGAATTGTGGGGAACTTGTGGACTCTACTAAGTTTGCAAGGGAAATAGTAACACATGCCTTGAATGAGAACAGGGTAAATTGATATGAAAACTTCCTTTCTGCTAGCTTAAAAATAAAATAAATCCACGTGTCCTGAGCATGCAGCAGGCCATCAAGGCAGGAGACCAGACACGACTAGTGATAGAGCATCTTATTAGGAGGAGCCTAGCCTACTGCTTATGGCTGCTCTCAAACTAACTGGCAATGTGTTTTGAGTGATCCCACTTAACTCAAGTAATTCTGGATTTCCCCACCATAGACCACACTGGAGGGGGACATGGGGAATGGAGCTGAAGAAGCCAACTGGTGGATCATTCAGTGATTCTGTTGGGGCAGGGCAGCTACAGGTAGCTTATCTGTGAGGGGCCCTTAATACTGCTTCCGAAAGGGGCAGTGAAATTCTCCTTCCCATACACCCTCAACTTCTGCTTCCAGATGCCAGCAGGGGAAAGGTGGTAACCCACCCCCCATGTATCTCACCACCCATCTTCGGAGCTGTCCAGCACTGCATGCCTCTACCTTAGGGATCACTAAATCAGCAGGTTGCCTAGCTCCTGGTAGGGGTATGGGAGGGGGAAGATGACTGGACCACCTTCTGCACCTCATGCAGCTATGGAACTGCAAGGAGATGGTAGCCTGTTTTCTATGCACCACATTGTTATAAGTCTTGCTCCCCACTGCAAAGGCCCCTGACACTTTGTGTTGCAATTGAGATGCAGAATGTTACCGTAAGTCCCCGTGTTTTCTCTTGCCCCTTTTTGTGGGCACCCTGTCTTTCTTTGTTGCTTTTCTTAATGTGAAAAAAAGTCACCTAAACTGAAAAATACAAATTTTCTTTTTGGTTAGGGGTGATATTGCACTTTCTTACCTCAGCACATCCATCCAGGATAAGGTGACACTTTGCTCAAATTTTTTTTTAATAAAAAACAGTTAATGCCCTGGCTGCTTCCAAAATGAGGTCTTGGATTTTTAACTACGTTAAATGCCTGCAGATCTCTCCCTGCTCCTAATCAGGTCTCATCCAACCTGCCAATTGGGTAGTTCTCTTTAAATGGCTTCATCAAGCATATATTTTAAAGTTTATGTATCCAAGATAACAACTACCATGCTGACAAATATGGTCTTCCTCCATCTGTCTCCACCTGTTGTCTCTCGTCTTATACTTAGATTAAGCTCTTTGGGGAAGGACTTTCTGCTCTATGTTTGTACAGCACCTTGTACTATGTGGCCCTGGTCCATCACTGTAACTTTGTGTTGCTATCATAATACAAATAATAAACAACTAGACTCCCTGAAAATACAACAGGTGCCTCAACTCGGCCATTTATCCTTGTGGAGGAGATCTAGTCAGTTTCACTTGGGCAGTATTGCAGGGTCTGGGTTATAGATGCTGCAGGGAAGTATTTTAATTTTTTTAAGAGATATGTGATTTTCATTACTTTTTTTTTTTTTAAAGTCATGAAGCTATTTCTCTTGGTACCAAGTATTTCCATGCTCCCAACTTCACCTCCTCAGTGTCACTATCTCCCCGGTGACTTTCACAACACAAATCAAAATGAAAGCTAGAGCCGAGTCCTACATTTCTATTCTGTGCTTCCCCTGCCTGCTTTCCCTTGCTCTGCCTTTGATGAATAATGTAGGACTACCTTCGTATTAATTTAATTTCACTTACAGCCCAATCCTGCCGACAATTTCCGGGGAGATGTTGTGTGCCTTCCAGCCCCATTGATTTCAGAACCACTTTAGAACACACAGAGCTCCCGGGAAGATTGGGCCCCAAATGGGAGACTATTAATATTTGCTATATATGGCTGTCCCTATTAATGTCCTCTGCTGCATGCCCACAGAGCTCTTAAATATTCCGGTTGCAGTGCCAAGCCAACTCAAGGTCATTTGACAGGATGCACTGTACTTGTTAAAGGTTTAGAAAACAAAACAAGAAATCCATTGCCTGTGTGTGTGTCTGGTTTCTGAATCCTAACAATGAAGCTGAAGATTGTGGAGGCTGCAAAGCAGACAGGTCCGTCTGCCCCAGATTTGTTGGTCTTTGTAGCTTTAGAAATAAGGGGCTAGGTTCTCAGCTGCTCCCACTGGGCACAGCCAAAAATGAACTGGCTTCAGTCCCCCGATTCTGTGGCTGGTTCTAGAATGGCCCCAGCCTTGGTGTAGTTTAGAGAAGCCCCAAAAGCAGCTCTAATATATTCCAACTGGCTACAACCCCCTGTGAGGCATCTCCTAGCCAGGGAGTGGCTGCACAGGAAACACCACTATACTGGAGGCTGCAGGGGGTGTGGTGTAGGTGCTGTCTACAGCAGCTGGGAGATTGAGCTGTTTTGTCCCATACTGTGCCATTTTGAAGTGTTCACATACATAATTCTGGGCCAGTTTGTTAATTTCCACCACAACAACTAAAGTGTCATATTCTGTAGCTCAAAAAGCTCAATAAAGATTAATATCTAAAATTGATTACCACCAAATAGCAATGAAAACAACCCCCACCCCATTATAGTGAGTAAGCATCGCTACCCATGAGGAAAGAATTTGCACCGGGAAGTAATTAGCCTTTTCCAATTGCAGTGACCATACTTGATCGTATGCTTTCCCATAGAGACAAGGAACTTTCTCTGGCATTTGGCATTATCTCTGCTGTCTTACAGTGGAATAAATCCACCCATACATACTCATTTTCTGATGAGTTTTCCAATTCTAATCCTTATTGAAGGCGAAATTAAGTTAATGAAGAATCCATCCCATTTATTTTCGTAACAGCCTCCCCACAGGTTGCAAGAGGCAGATATGTATGTTCTGCTATTACTGGCATCAAATGTTTATTTGTGAATTGACAAAGAGTCCTTCTCATACTACTGAAAAAACATTTACTTTTGCTCCAACCAATTTCACGCTGAAACCTTGGCTGCGGGGAAATAAATCTATTAAATTTGGTATTGATTGAAATCCTTCCTAAACCAACACGCGCTCCCCTCCTTAGGAATCATGACAAGTTAATAATATCACAGTTAAAGCATTTCAGTGAATAAACATTTATGAGGAGAACTATCCATTTATATTTCCTGTTATTACTGATCCAGCGTTTTGAAAGCTAAAGATGCTACTATATTGTGCAGCCATGTGACTTCAGGTGGTGATTCTTATAAGCTAAGCAGGGTTCGGCTTGCCTATGACATGGTACCTGCAACTATTAACTGCCACAAAAATGGAGTTCTGATTAAGGCTGGGCTGTCAATTTGACTGCACACGAGACTTCACACACCTTGAAGGGAAGGCAAAGTAAAAGCTAGCATTTCTTCAAAGGCTCTTCCTCAGCAACCAAAGTTCTGCCTTTTAACCTATCAGCTTGGCCATAAAAGAAGCAGCAAAGCCCTTCACTGACGTGTTACCTACCTTGTCTGAAATATCCCCTGCCTTGGCTACATCACAGTTTGTGGAAGTTAGCATTTCTGCCACCACGACCTCTCGGATTTTGCAATTGACCATCATTGGAGGAGGTCAAAGGGGCTGGCTAGAACTTGCAGCAAACGGTTATACTCAGGCAGGCACAAGCATAGAACAAACCCTGGTTGAATCACTAATCAAAGAATCCAGTGGAGGAAGAAACCAAGACCTTAATGCATCTTTTGCTGAACAAACTAGGATGTTGACACTGAGTGAGAATCCAGCAAAGTAATCACAAATCCCTCTCTCTTCCCCCATCAGGTCCATGGTGAAATGCCATGCAAGGCAGGGTAAACCATAAGAGGAAACATCTCATGGACAAAAACAACGAGGAGTCCTTATGGCACCTTAGAGACTGACAAATTTATTTGGGCATAAGCTTTCATGGGCTAGAACCCAATTCATTGGAAGCATGAAGTGAAAAATACAGGAGCAGCTATAAATATATGAAAGGATGGGGGTTGCTTTAGAGGTCAGTCTAATGAGATAAATCAATTAACAGCAAGATACCAAGGGAGGAAGAATAACTTTTGAAGTGGTAAGAGAGTGCCCCATTACAGACAGTTGACAAGAAGGTGTGAGCAACAGTAGGGAGAAATTAGTATTGGGGAAATTCAGTTTAGGTTTTGTAATGACCCAACCATTCTTTATTCAGGCCTAATCTGATGGTATCCAGTTTACAAATTAATTCCAGTTCCGCAGTTTCACTTCATGCATCCAATGAAGTGGGTTTTAGCCCACGAAAGCTTATGCACAAATACATTTGTTAGTCTCTAAGGTGCCACAAGGACTCCTCATTGTTTTTGCTAATACAGACTAACACGGCTACCACTATGAAACCTATCTCATGGACAGAATGCAAAGGAAGATGAGTATGGTGCAGGGAATGGAGCAGCAAGAGGAAAAGGGATCACAATTCCGCAACACCACCACCACCACACACACCCCTAGCAGGAGTCATGTACAGACATTTCTCTGTCAAACAGGCTCAACATATAAAATTTTCTGTCAGTTTTATTTACACATGCAGGTTTTAAATAGGCAACTTTATGCAACCATGTGCCTTCTCGCTACGCATCAGCTTCAGCAATTGATGTCTGTGCATGAGTTAACAATACTGCTGCAGTGTAGAGAATAAAGCGAGGAGTCAACTTCATCTGTCATGAAATATCTTCTCACTTACCAGAAGACACTGCAGAAATTTGAGCAGCAAGAGGGAGAGACACGGCTCACGTTAAAAATGGCTGAAAATGTTCCAGCTGAACCTTTTTTTTTTTAAATTGAAAATGGCTTTTCAATGAAATGCAAAATGTTCATGGGAAAAATTTCATTTTTGTTAACATTTCAGTTTGTTGTAATAAAATAACCCCCTCTCCAAGCAGAACATTTAATGGATTTCAATTTTGGGTTGCTAAAATTAAAAAAAAAAAAAATTGGTTTTCAGGTTTGTTTCAAATGTTAAAAACACAAAATCATTTTTGCTGAATGTTTTCACAGGAAAAAAACCAGTCATTTCCCACTCACATGCAAAGCTATCTCTGTCAATAGGGCCATGTACACAGCTTTATCTGTTTGACATACAGTCAGGCAAAGGTTTCAGAGTTTTCCCTGATAAAAGGGGAGGGGGAATGCATACATTTTTTCTCTTGCGAAAAAAAGGCTCACATGTAATTTTCATCATTAGCTGCCAATGGCTAATTTTTATACTTTGGATTAAAAAAAAATCAGCTTCAGAAGCAAATGTCATGTTTTTCCCCCCAATCACTTCAGTGCATGAGTTAAGAACACTTCGTTATTTATTTAGCCTAAAAACCTAACTTGTATAGCTAAATCTCAATAAAAGCTAGCTCTGAGTTAAAATCTGATTCTATTTGCACAGCACAGGGATATATCACACCCTTCACATTTAAAAAATAAAATAAATCATTTTAAAATCTCTTCAAATAAAGAGAAGTATTTGCACCTTTTCCTTCATGTCTTCAGGAAATATCTTTCACCCTGAGAGCTAACTGCAACTATTGAAAAATGTAAAAATTTATTTTTTTAATGGTGTGAAATGGGTGAAAATTTACTCTTATGCTGGAACACTTGTCATCACCTTAATCTATGAATACATACTTTTAACATAGGCTGGGTTGTGTTTTTTTTTTTAAAGATCATTAAGATTGCAAAGTCAAGCACTCAAAAGTTAGGCAAAACCAGAATTAAGGATGCCCATATAATCTTAATTCAGCCGCCATGAGCACATGAATTATGATATAATCGTTAGTTACAGGATCACATTCTTTTTTCCACAGTACCCGAGCCTGATTCAGTGAATGGTTAGTCACTGAATATTTATTTTTATCCTCCTCCTTCAGTGTGGGGACCTGGCCATATTTAACATACAGCCCGTCCAAACCCTGCACTGAATTCAAAATTATTAATCTTCTGATGAGTGTTCCTATTGTGCACTCACCATAGTATAAGAGTGCTTCACAAATATTTATGAATTTACCTTCTCAACACCCACATGAGATGAGGTAGCATTATCATCCCCATTTTACAGCTGAGAAATTGAGGCACAGTGAGATTAAGGTAAAAAATATTGCCAAGTATCCACTAATTTTGGGTGCCCAAGATGAGACACCTAGGGACTGATTTTTCATACTACTTACCATTTTTCTAGCACCTTATACGTTCAAAGCACAACTCCAATGGACTTCTGGTACAGTTGGGAGCACTCAGCACTTCTGCAAATCTGGCCGTAGGTGTCTCATGTTGGGCAACTCACAGTGGCCAACTGTGAACATTGTGACTTAAGTGACTTGCCCAGCATTACATAGGAACTCTGTGGCAGAGGCAGAGATAGAATCCAGTTCTCCAGGGTCGCATTCAACTTCCTTAACCATGAGACTATCCTTGGTCTTCCTGCAAACCCGTCTCATTCATTATACACCTTCAACTTCTTCAACAAGGTAGGGGTCCTACAGACAACAGTGTAATTCACTACACAATCCGATTCATCCCCAGAGCACCATCCATCCTGCACACTGAATGAGGCAGTGGTCCTGTGGACTAAATAGTACATGCCCATGTACGTAAATATGCAGTGTTGTTGTAGCCATGTTGTTCTCAGTGTGAGAGAGAAACAAAGTGAGTGAGGTAATATCAGCTCAAGAAGAGCTCTGCGTAAGCTCAAAAGCTGGTTTCTCTCACCAATAGAAGTTGGTCCAATAAAAGATATTACCTCACCCACCTTGTCTGTTATATAAGTAGACTATTATGTTGCAGAGTCACAGGGGGTGAAAACATTGTACAGGGCTCCCAATAATATACTTAATATTCAGGAGATGCCTAGTACTTCTCATTGAGAGATTTCAAATTACTTTACAGAGGTGGAGTATTTGTGGCACCTTAGAGACTACCAAATTTATTTGAGCATAAGCTTTCATGGGCTAAAACCCACTTCATCGGATGCATGCAGTGGAAAATACAGTAGGAAGATATTATATATACATACATATATATATACATATATATATATATACATATATATATATATACATATATATATATATACATATATATATATATACACATATATATATATATACACACACACATATACATACACACACACATATACACACACACACACACACACACAGGGGACATTAAAAAAATGGGTGTTGCCATACTAAATATAACGAGAGTAATCAGTTAAGGTGGGCTATTATCAGCAGGAGAAAAAAAATTTTGTAGTGATAATCAGGATGGCCCATTTCCAACAGTTGACAAGAAGGTGTGAGTAACAATAGGGGGAAAATTAGCATGGGGAAATAGGCTTGAATAAAGACTGGGAGGGATGGGTCATTACACAAAGTAAAACCTATTTCCCCATGCTAATTTTCCCCCCTATTGTTACTCACACCTTCTTGTCAACTGTTGGAAATGGGCCATTCTGATTATCATTACAAATGTTCCCCCCCCCCCGATGATAATAGCCCATCTTAACTGATTACTCTCCTTATAGTTGGTATGGCAACACCCATTTTTTCATGTCCTCTGTGTATATATATCTTCCTACTGTATTTTCCACTGCATGCATCTGATGAAGTGGGTTTTACCCCATGAAAGCTTATGCTCAAATAAATTTGTTAGTCTCCAAGGTGCCACAAGGACTCCTCGTTCTTTTTGCTGATACAGAGTAGCATGGCTACCACTCTGAAACCTATTACAGAGGTGGGTAATTGTCACTAGTCCTATTATACAATTGGGAAACAGAGGCTAGCTATCCCAGCTCTGCTGCCAGTCCTGGAAGGGAAAGGGGATTGGCCACAAAGCCAGTATCTGTCTTGGCCATAGATATGCAGAGATCTTTGGAACTGACCTTTGCTAATCTATGGATTCTCAGACTCTGGACAATCCATCCACTTGATCCATACCTCTGACTACCACAGGGATAAAACAATGAGGCAAGGAGTGAAAAGTGGTTGCATAGCTTCTCAGAGCTGCTTAGCTGTGTTTTTTTATGTGAGCAGGTAAGACTTGGGCGTCTGATTCTGGCAACAAAGGATCATTGAACAATGAAATTACTTTTTCTGTCACCTTCTCCCCAGTGTGAAAGAGGTTTGTGGCTTACTCTGTGTGTTTCCACTCCAGTAATTCTTAACTTCCATATAAAAAGTTTGCCTGTTCCCATTAGGAAGACAATTGCTTGTCGAACAATAAACCTCTCTAGTGTCCATGCTTTCAGATTGGGGGTTGAGGATTTCTAAATTCGGAGCAAGAATGCAGTCATCAATAGCTATTGTAGGTTTTAAAGGGCCATAACAAAAATACCAATATGCAAGGAGTGGGAAATGAGTAATGTGTGGCTACGAATGCTTTCCTTGCAAAAGAAAGGCAATCAGTCCAACATAGTTAGGAATTCAGAGCTATCTAGTTAGATCAGATTAATAGGGTGACAAATCAAGCAAAGGACCTGCCAAAGATACGGTGCTCCTTCTTTTGTAATCATCATTCCTAAAATTGTCAAAACAAAACAAAAAAGACATAACAGAAGTATATGGAATGCTAAGGTTAGAGTTGCAGCTAATTTAATACATATGCAGATCAAGTTCTCTTAAAGGAAGGAACTCATAGTTGGAGCTCTTTTTTCCATTTCTCTAGATTCTATCACCACAATACTGACCTATTTAATATTTACACTTCTGTGGTCATCGGTGTCTGGGTTAATAACACAGCAACATCATTGCAAATGCAACAGAGAACAATTTCCAGAAATAAAAAATATTTAATCATAAAACCCCTCTGCTGCATACGAGGTATGTACAGTATCTTAATAATTTAACATATTATGGCAGGAACAAAGTGATGGGTAAGAATTAATTCCAAGGAATTACACTTGGCTTTTGTGTGCAGTTTATTTCAACCCACACATCAAATACATTCCTTTCTTCAAGCAAAACTCTCATTGACGTCAACTGAAATTAATGAGAATTTTACCTGAACAAGGATTGCATGATTGGACCCTTAAGTCACAACACAAGCTATCATTAGCCAGGGTGCTGAGAAACCGTAACATTGGAGGACTGTACCTTGCACATGTAAGGGAGTGGTTTTAATGATTTAGTACAATTTTCTGTCTCTAATGATCAAGCAAGTCAAGCTACTAATTTGTCATTTCCTGCAGTTCCATTTACAATCCACCAGGTGGTGCAAGGAAATAAATCCACAACACAATGCACATTAAACTAACATTTCCAGTTGGGGCATCAATGCGACTGCAGTCAAACACAAGTTGGGGAGAGTGAATGGAGCAGCGTTGCGGAGCACAAGCATTCAAAAATCATGAATTAGGCCCCCAAAATAATGAAAATG
This sequence comes from Emys orbicularis, assembly GCF_028017835.1. Taxonomy (NCBI): domain Eukaryota; kingdom Metazoa; phylum Chordata; order Testudines; family Emydidae; genus Emys; species Emys orbicularis. The sequence goes on along the minus strand of NC_088687.1, from coordinate 136,916,274 downwards.
GCTTAAAAAAAAATCACAAGATTTTAAACAAGACAAGGTAGATGCAGTAATATGTTTGATTGGACTAACTTTTGTTGTTGGAAGGAACAAGCATTTGCAAAAACTCGTCCTTTCCACCAACAGACGTTGGTCCAATAAAATACATTACCACATCTAATTAGTGTCTCATATTCTGGGACCTATACGGCTACAACAATACTGCAAAGACGATTTAAAAAGTAATAAATTGGGGGGGGGGGGGGCGGGGAGGGAAGGGCAGTATTTGTGTGGTTTTTTTTTTAATTCTAGAGTTGGAGCCTTCTGGGCTCATCTTTTCCAGCTTTTCAACCATGAAGGCTAGAAACTTGCACTTTTTTAAAATGTAAGTTGAGATTCTCACCTAATCAAGCTCTCTTGGGTAGGGAACACCTTTTAGTTCTTCATTTGTACAGCACCAAGCACACTGGGGTCCTATTCCATGACTAGAAACTCAAGATGCTATGGTAATACAAATAATAACCAACATGATTCCCGAAGCTGGGACTTTAAGGAAAGCCACAGATACAATTAAATTGATGACAAAATCATTTGGGGAAACAATTACTCCACCGGTGTTGCCAACCCTGAGATATGGGGAACAAGGAGCAGGTTCTACAGATGAGCTTGGTTTCCTCCTTCCAAGGCTGTACTCTACCCCACATCCCAAAGCTATTCAGACTTCCACTCTTCATGTTCCTAAGATTTTCGACCCCAAAGACTGGAGACTTTACACAGATGATGCAGGGACCTAATTTGCATATTGCTGGACAGGCACTCCCATATTTGCATAATGCTCCACAGTGAGTCTATTTACCCTTTGAGCTCCCCTCCAAATCCATCAATTCCCTGCTTCTCCTTCCCATTATAATTTCCCCCCTCCCTCTCCGTATGCTTCTGTCTTCTGCTCTGTCCCTGTGCTTGGACTCCAACCCGCTGATGGCTATTGAGACATAGCTAGAGCAGTGCTCTACAGTAGGGTTGTGCCAAAGAATTTTGCTCTAGCCATCTCTCCATGGCTATGGGCAAGTGACTGTGGTTGGGGTCTTGAAGGATTTTAGGCAATGTCTGCTAGGTGGAATATCTGTAGTTAGACTGCTGGATGTAAAGAACAGATCTTCCATATCTGCTGTAAGTCCTTCTTTATCTCTTGCAGTGTTCAAGAAAGTCCAGGGGTCTGGAAGGGATATGCTCTCACCTGGCAATGTTTGACTCACTAGGATAGGGTTATATTCCTGGTCTACCGTTTTGTTTAACATTGGTCTACACATTATTGAACACCGGCCTCTTTCGACCCCAGAAAATGCTGAGCTGCTCTCTGTGCGCAGACTCAATGTCAAAGATGGAAAAGGCCCATTGGGTCATCTCATCCATCCAGCTGCCAATGCAGGATTGTTCCCCACATGACATTTCTTAGTACGCTGTCCAAGCCAAAGGGCTTTTGCTCTCTTCCCTTGGGAGACTGTTCCACACTCTAATGGATTTCACAGTAGGGATGTTTAGTCTAAAATTCTCTTTTGCTTAAATTCATTCCGTTACTCCTAGTTAAACCCTTAATTCCTTTAATGATTCCCATACATTCTTGGTATTCATACCCATCAAATATTTGGGGCTCGACTGACCAGGGCCCTAGCTTGGGTGCACATTGGGGTTATGGGGCGAAAGTGCAAATGAAGCGCCATGTTTCTGCTTTTTATTTTCCATTTAAATTATGTTGTTAAACACTATAGCTCCTACAGTAAATTTTACAGCCAAAGTTTTCAAATGTCGGTGTCTAAAATTAGGCACCACAATTCATGTTTAGACACCAAAATATAAGCGGCATGAGTTTTGAAGGTATTGAGCGCCTTCAGTTCCCTGAAGGTTGCAGATGTTCAACACTTCTGAAAATCAGGTCAGTTATATAGGTGCCTAATTGTGCAGTATAAACACATTTATTGTCCAGATCCTCTTACTGCTACATTTCACTTGAAGATTTAGGAATGTTTCCACTTGAGTTAGAAAATATAAACAGCCCCATGTTAGAGGAGATGCCCTGTATTTTTACGGTTCACTTAAAGCATTATGAGGTTGGAAAAGAGACTCACACTAGGACTGGAAAGTCCCAGAAATAACCAATATTTTAATAACCTAAAGTCATCTTGATTCTGTATAAGGCCTATCTTGTTCCATCTGTAACCCCTTTTATTATCTAAGAGAGAAATGAGATGAATGGAAAAAGTCTAATGAACGATCTTAGACTATGCATTTGGCAAGTATTCACTGCTCCCATTATACTAAGATCTTTGATTAGGCCCTTATAGATAACTCCTTATAGTTCTGTAAAAAAATTAAGAGCAGCAGACTGGTTTAAAAGATATTTCAAGAGCCACTTCACACTAGAAAACTTGGTTTGGAAAGGCACACAGGAAATGAAAAAAAATAGGCTGAACGTTTTTGAACAAGAAAGAAAGAGAGAAAAAGAAAGAAAGAACTCAGCTGGTGAAACCTGGGTATTACCTTTGGTGAATTCAATACATTGACACAAGCTGAGGATGTGCACCAATATGCTTCAGTAGAATAGTCAGGCTGGGTTCACAAGCTGGTGATGGTTTGGGACATTTCAAATGTTAATAGAATTGCTTGGCTCAGAGGCTTAGTGTAACTAACAGCAGTACAGAGCTCTCTCTATTTTCCTCTGAGTGCTGGACAAGTATTTTCATCGTAACAACAATGAAAGTGGTGTATATTATTCTTTGCATCTTTCACAGCAAGAGAAATTTTGTCTTTTAAAAAAAATTATTCTCACGAGTAGAGGGTCTGTTTTCATATGACTGACTGGATTTCTCTGCTTTCCATCTTTGGAAACCACAGATTAACATGATGGATTACAAGCCATGGGAACATGGCTTGTTCCTCTGTTACCCGGGGCTCTTTCAACCCAAATCTCTTGGCAACTTTACTCTGCGCAAGGTGGTTCAGGAAATAAATCAATGGAGACATGGCCGTCTGACCGATAGATGGCTGGCACAAACCGTGCAATACAAGAGTGCTCTCACTTAAAGCTATACTTTATTTAGTCTCGAGTACTTACGCATGCCCACAATAGGTTAATAAAACATCCCCACCATCAATAATTACCGAAGTTCAGTGTGGCTCTCAAGTAGTACACTGGCAGCCTTCCGATGGCCAATCTGCCCTCTGCTGGTGGACAACCTAAGAGGTGTCCATGAAGAGACCCCATTAGTCCAAACCTCTCCCCCCCTCATTTGTCCTTGAAAGTAGCCAATAACATGTCAATCAAAAAACTTGTTAGGCAAGCAGTTTCAAAAGCTAAGCAAGAGGTTTCCACAGATCATTAATGAGCCAAATGTGTTCCTGGAAGGTCTGCATGCCTTGAGGCCGTGAAAGAGACATCCCAGAAGGCAAATATAATTCTTATTTTTCTCCTAAAACCCAGACCTGCAGCATGTTCAATAGAGACTTCATCAGAGAGGGGTGCAGGGTCAGGCAAAGGTTAAACAAGAGGCTTAGTCTGCCTGGCTTAGTCATGTTAAGGCTGCACAGGCCTGCAAAAAGACCTATTGACTTTGGCTGCTCTTAGCAACAAGTATGATAATAGATATTATACTATCGGTAGTGATCCCTGGCCTTTTACTGGTCTGTCAAAATCTCCCCATACACTTCACTTATCAGAACAGAAATGTACCCATGTGACAGGCAGCAGGTGTGCTGAGACCACTGTCTACCATGCTGACCAATATGGTTTTCTTGTCTGTCTGTCTATCCACCTGTTGCCTTTTCTCATATTTATGTTGTTTGCAGTGTATGCAGGCCCCAGGATATGACAGTGAGAAGGTAGGTGATATAATATCTTTTATTGGAGCAACTTCTGTTGGTGGATGGTACAAGCTTTCGAAATACACAGAGCTCTGATATCCTTCCCCAGGCCTGAAGAAGAGCATCTGAGCTAAATATAAGTTGGGACACACTGTTAAGCATAAGGGGTAACACATGTTGTAGGAAGTCACTTGAAATGAAGTGGGCAATTGAGGGTTAGATTGTTATGCATAAGGGTTTAAAATAGACAATTAAGGGTAGGAGACAGTGGGGTGTGTTACAAATTGTTGTAATGAGCCATAAAACCAATGTCCCTGTTGAGTCCATGACTGGTGGTACTAGACACTACCACAAATAATAATAATAAAGCGACTCTCACTGTTGCACCATTGACTTCAGTGGGAACCCTATAGTTCCACACATGGCCTAATCCAAAGCCCACTGAAGTCAATTAGGAGTCTTAATTGATTTCAATGAGTTTTTGCTTGGGCCCTGACTGCAGTCATTGAAAGGTGCCAACTCTTTGGTTAGGTGAGGTGATCTGGTAAATGGTGCACGTGAGATTTTGTTTTCCTCTTCATTCCCTTGCATTACACAAGCAGCAATGCCCAGGCAGTTCCATGACTCTGACGCCTGGTCTACACCTAAAACTTAAGTTGACCTGGTTGCATCACGCAGGGCGGTGAAAAATTTCATGCCTTGTGTGACAGTTAGGTCAACCTACCCCCCACTGTAGATGCAGCTAGGTCGACAAAAGAGTTCTTCTATCAACCTAGTTATTGCCCCTTGAGTGGGTGCATTTACTGCAGCAATGGAAAAACCCTTTCTTTTTCTGTAGTAAGTATCTGCACTACTGTGCTACAGTGGCACAGCTGTAGCACTAGTAGTGCAGACATACCCTAATGCAGTGGTCCGTGGATCGCTGGGACTATGTTTAAGATTTCCAAAGGAGTCTGCACCGCCATTCAAAATTTTTTTAGGGGTCTGCAAATGAAAAACCACTGTTCTAAGTCATCAAGCACTCATCTCCAGTCTGGCATGGCTGAACTACTTCTGCACACCAAGAAACCATGGTAAAAGGATTTAGTGTTGAGAATCAGCTTAATGAGACACACATTTGCCCAAAGGATTACTAGGGATTAAACAGTGCAAAAAACACAGCAACAGTTGGACAGCACATGAGGGTCCTACCTGACCTTTGCTGAAGTCAATGGAAATCTTCCCATCAACTTCAGTGGGAGTTGGATCAGGCATTGCATGAGACAGCTGCATAATATGTATTTTTATCCTCTTTGTTCAATATGGGAGTCTCCCACACGCATTGTGCGCCACAACCTCCACACGGTGGGTGAATTTCTCCCTGAGCATAGAGAGGCTGCACAAAGCCTATGTACTGCTTAAGTAAAATTCAAGTCCTATTCTGAGAGGGGCTTAGTGATGCATAAGCCTTTTATTGGCCCTCTGCACAAGGGTGAATTGTACCCTGCAGACAATATGGGGAAACCAAGGCACAGAAGAATTAAGTGACTTGCCCAAGATCACACAAAGTCAGTGGCCAAGCTGAGACTAAAACCCTGGTCTCTCGAGTCCCAGTTCGATTCACTTGGTTACTCTGCTTCCCCTTGGCCTAAGTGCTCCTGATGGAGAGATTGAAGGTGTGACGGGTTGGATCACAGAAACCCCCTTGGGAGCTGCCAACTGATGTGCCAGGACTACTTCTGCCCCTGCTTTCCCTGCCCTCCCAGCTTTGGACTTCAGTGGCCTGCCTGGTTTGAGCCAGACCCACTAGCCTGCTGCAAACCCAGACCCAGGTCTGAACCACGTCCCCTAACAGCTGTAGGCTTAAACTGAAAGCAGATAAAGATCTCACACTTCAAAAAGATCTCACAAAACTAAGTGATTGGGCAACAAAATGGCAAATGAAATGTAATGTGGATAAACGTAAAGTAATGCACATTGGAAAAAATAACCCCAACTATACATACAATATGATGTGGGCTAATTTAGCTATAACAAATCAGGGAAAAGATCTTGGAGTCATCATGGATAGTTATCTGAAGATGTCCACGCAGTGTGCAGAGGCGGTCAAAAAAGCAAACAGGATGTTAGGAATCATTAAAAAGGGGATAGAGAATAAGGAGAATATATTATTGCCCTTATATAAATCGATGGTATGCCCACATCTTGAATACTGCGTACAGATGTGGTCTCCCCATCTCAAAAAAGATATACTGGCACTAGAAAAGGTTCAGAAGAAAATAATTAGGGATTTGGAATGGGTCCCCTATGAGGAGAGATTAAAGAGGCTAGAACTTTTCAGCTTGGAAAAGAGGAGACTAAGGGGGGATATGATAGAGGTATATAAAATCATGAGTGATGTGGAAAAAGTAGATAAGGAAAAGTTATTTACTTATTCCCATAATACAAGAACTAGGGGTCACCAAATGAAATTAATAGGCAGCAGGTTTAAAACAAATGAAAGTAAGTTCTTCTTCACACAGCGCACAGTCAACTTGTGGAACTCCTTGCCTGAGGAGGTTGTGAAGGTTAGGACTATAACAGCGTTTAAAAGAAAACTAGATACATTCATGGAGGTTAAGTCCATTAATGGCTATTAGCCGGGATGGGTAAGGAATGGTGTCACTAGACTGTTTGTCAGAGAGTGGAGATGAATGGCAGGAGAGAGATCACTTGATCATTACCTGTTAGGTTCACTCCCTGTGGGGTACCTGGGGTTGTCCACTGTCGGTAGACAGGATACTGGGCTAGATGGACCTTTGGTCTGACCCAGTACGGCCGTTCTTATGTTCTTAAGTATTCCTGTCTTTAACACTCAGATGCCCAACTCTCAATGGGGTCCAAACCCCAAATAAATCCGTTTTACCCTGTATAAAGCTTATACAGGGTAAACTCATAAATTGTTCACCCACTATAACACTGATAGAGAGATATGCACAGGTGTTTCTCCCCCCCCCACGAGGTATTAATACATACTCTGGGTTAATTAATAAGTAAAAAGCGATTTTATTAAATACAGAAAGTAGGATTTAAGTGGTTCCAAGTAGTGACAGACAGAACAAAGTAAATTACTAAACAAAATAAAATAAAACATGGAAGTCTATGTCTAATACAGTAAGAAAACGGAATACAAATAAAATCTCACTCTCAGAGATGTTTCAATAAGTTTCTTTCACAGACTGGATGCCTTCTTAGTCTGGCACAATCCTTTCCCCTGGTACAGCCCTTGTTCCAGCTCAGGTGGTAGCTAGGGGATTTCTCATGATGGCTGCCCACTTTGTTCTGTTCCACCCACTTATATATCTTTTGCAGAAGGTGGGAAACCTTTGTCCCTCTGGGTTCCCACCCCTCCTTCTCAATGGAAAAGCATCAGGTTAAAGACGGATTCCAGGTCAGGTGACATGATCACATGTCACTGTAAGACTTCATTACCCACTTGCCAGCACAGATGTATACAGGAAGACTTACAAGTAAAACAGCCATCTACAGGCAATTGTCCTCGTTAATGGGAGCCATTAAGATTCCAAACCACCATTAATGGCCCACACTTTGCATTACTACAACAGGACCTCAGAGTTAGGTTTCATATTTCTAGTTTCAGATACAAGAGTGATACATTTATGCAAATAGGATGACCACACTCAGTAGATTATAAGCTTTGTAATGATACCTTACAAGAGACCTTTTGCATGAAGCATATTCCAGTTACATTATATTCACACTCATTAGCATATTTTTATAAAATCATATAGAGTTCAACATCACAGAAGGACCAATCTGGGATACTAAATATAGGGGGGGAAAAGAATGGAACAAAACTCCAAAATCACCAGACTTGAACACTTGTATTCAATAGCCATGACAGATGGAGGAAAGATATCCACTGCATGGTGGTGGGGTCTTTTAAAAATGATTCACTAAGAAATCTGCACATAGTTTTTTTGGTTAAATAACATGCCAGAAGCACACACAAACACTACACAGTGGTTTCTGATCTTATCACAGCATTGCCTATTCTGTATTGCACAAATGCTGCTGGACGTTCAAATATTGCAGTGTGGATAGTTTTAATTTCTCAGTCGTGAGCACTGTAGTGTAATTTAATTGCCTACTGTTGCAAGTGGGCATTATGTGTATGTTTTAATTTATATTTTAGAACAAGTGCAAGCCATTGACTGGGCTGACAGCCCCATAGACTGGCCTAAGACCCACCAATACATTTCTATACTACCCATGTGAGATTATAAGGCTACAAAACAGGTCTCATGTCATCAGTTTCCATCTGATACCTTTTAGCAGGATTAGAGTAGGATGAATAATTCAGAATTAAATGAATTATGTCTCATTCTGTCATGGTGTTCAACTCATTGAAGTCCTTTGCTCAACATGTAGTGGTGAAAAGTGAGGGTGTACAAGGAATGGGATACAAGTTATTATAATGCTGCCAGAGAAGTCACCCGGAATACTGTGGTCACCCTATCTCAAAGAAAAGGCAGCAGAAATATAAGGCATCTTGGTTAAAATAATAGTAACATTTGCAGAAGTAATTTTGCTGTCAGAGCACATTCTCTAAAGATGACCTACAGCCCTATCCCCTGGGTGAGAAGCAGCTTCTCATGATGCTAATGCACAGTGGCTTGGGGGTGTAGGGCTAGGGAGGTTTCTCTGCAAAATCATTTTTCATTGAAAGGAGCAATTCTCTCCTGCAGCTGCTGAACTTGCCAAGATCAATACCAGACTGAAATGTCTTTATTTCTGTTATTCTTCTCTTCCCACAGTAAAAGTTTTCCCATCCTTGCCCGTCATTGGGAATAAAGTTCAACTTTCTAACAGCTGATGGGACCAGAAGAGCATATGGCCAATCAAAAGAGCTGGAGTCTTCTCACAGAGCAGACAGATGACTTAAGTACATTGTAGTAGCCTCTGAAGGAGTAAAACTGCTTGCATGCTTATTGTCTTTGATGCTCTGACCTTCAGAAAGGAGATCAGGAGATAAGGGAGACACATGAAAGATACAGCTATAGGACTTCAGAAGGGTAGATCTATTCAGCTCAGTGCTGGTGTTTCAGACTAAATACTCAGTGTTTCATATTCTCGGTAAATAGGATGAACTTGTTCTTAATAGCGCATTCAGGGGGTTCTTACAAAGAAAATTTGCTACTGATAGGAGATTTTTGAAAATAAAATCTCAGATATATTTATTCTCAGCAAGAAGAATCAACTTGATTTCTTTGATTTCCCCCTCCTTTGCCCCCCCTCTTTTTAGTCAGGCCTCTTTCCCCCATATTTAATAATATTGACCCCCTGTGAGTCTGAACTTTTCTTTTTTCCACACTTCCTATGTTTTCAAACCTGCCTAGCACCACTTCTGAGTGGTGCTCAGTGCTGATGGAAGTCTTGCCTTTTTGGAGAAAAAGTAAAAATCTGTCTTCTACCTCAGGGTTTTTTTTAATAGTTCTGTTCACCATTGGATCTAAGGAGCTAGAGCTGGGAAATAACTAGCCTAACCCAATCTGAAATAGGAATTAGTCTCTTCCCAGCCAGTCCTTTTTCAATTCTTTTCCAACCAAACCACCACATCTTGTGGTGCAGAGAAGCAGCGAGAGACAGATTATTTTAAACTAAAGGAAGAAGAAATGCAACAGACATGAAACAACATTTGGAGGGGAAGACAACTGGCAAATACTGAGACAGAGTGGGCATCCTCTTCTGTCTCTCAAATTAGAAAGGAAAGGGGGAAAGGAAGAGAAACCAGACCGCTCTATTCCTTGGAGTTGTCTGGGACAGCAGTCTTCCTTTCTTGTTTCCCAAGCAGTGACACTATCTCCTGCCACATAAAACCTCTATCTCCCATTGGTTGTGTAGCAGCATCCACAGAGGACTAACCAATCGTATCTTGTTTCAGTACATAGGAAGTGACAGGATGAGGATGAGGTGGGCTATGACCCCTGTTTATGAAGCAATAATTAGTAAAGTCCACTTCAATGCAGGACCATTTCTCTCTCCATTCCTATCAATACACTGCATGCAGATTCCCTTAAGCCACTTCTATGTATGGCTGTGATTCAACAAGTCAGAAATCCATAGGGAGTACAAATGCCCCTTCCTGTGCATGGTCACTGCTTGGTCTGAGCAATTAAAGAGTTATAAAGAAACATAACCTAACTATAACCTGTGTATTCATTTCCCAGAGTAATTTTAATCATAGAGGCATAAACAAGAACATGAAATCCTGGGGCATAAGACACGTGTTTACCCAGGGGACTTAGTGATCTATTTTTCCCCCAGCTCTTGTAAAATAAATGGTTTCTGTTGTGACTCTTGGACTTCTCTTGAGCCTTCACCTCTATTATTTTCCAACAGTCACTAAGGGCCTGATCCAGAGAGGTGCTGAACCCTGGCCACTGAATTGAGAGTCACAGGGGCTCAGCATCTGAGGGAGCTGTGGAGAGAAGTGAGAAAAGGGCAGAAATGGCTTTTCAGAGGTTTTCTGGAAAGACAAAGGGTGAAAGGAACTCCTGGGCAGAGGGCCAGCACAAGATTGGAATTGTATTTTGGTAGAGGTCCAATCAGGGTATGAGGCCCCTTTGTGCTAGGTACAGTACACATAGCAAAAAGATGGTCCCAACCTCATTGATCTCACTATCTGCTATGAGAGACTATTTCTTCAATCATTGCTATCACAAATGGGGAAATATCTCCCGTATGAGGCTCCTCTTTGTCCTCGCACATACACTAAACCTTCCCGCAAAAATTCAAAATGGAGACTGGCTGCATTTGACCAGTGACGGTTCAGAGTTCTTCAACATGGCCTTGTGACAAATGCTGGCGCTCAGGAATTCAAAGAGGGCAACTGAAGCACATTCGAGAATTCACCATGTGACGATTTTAAGGTTGCATGATCACTATTCATCTGACTAAAACTCCCATAATCTATATATAAACTATACATCCCTATAATAGAGGAGGTTAATTTACTTATACACTGCTGTAAGTGCCAAGGATTATGGTCAAATAAAATAGAAAGAGGTCCCTACAGAATTTATAGTGTAAGACCCTGATCTTGCATTAGAAGCTTCCAGTGCAGATTCCTGCCCCAAAGGGACTTCATATAGGTGAATGGATCTATGATTGTGGATCCTGATGCAGGATGAGAGCCTCAAATAAACCCAGTGCAGCTAGGGAGAAAAAGAAGTAGTGGGAGTGAAAGGGCATGAGTCAGACTAAAACACCAGAAGGGACCATTGTGCTCTGACTTTCCTCAAGAATTTCACCCACTAATTCCTGCGTGTAGTCCATAACTTGTGGTTGAATCAGAGTATGTTTCAAAAGACATTCAGGCTTCATTTAAAGATCTCACACGATGAAGACTCCACCTCTCCCCTTCATAGGGGATTTTCTATAGGATGCAAGGGATTTTTGAGGTTCCTGTATGAGGTGAACTCTTAGTCTCTGGTTTAAGAGACTAGTGTGCTACCTTCTAAACTATGGAACTTCAGCTGTGAGTATTATTTAGAAGACCATGGGAGAGGATTTTGTTACATGCCTACCTTGCAAGTTGCTTCCCTCACCTTCCCATGGAGGTTAGATATATGCATTTTAGATGAGTAGGTTTTATGTATATCTAAAGAGTAGGAGGAAGCAGAAGCCAGCAGGAGCAATGAAGTGGAAATCATCCCCAGAAGGCTGGTGATCTGGAAGGATTGTGTTTTCAGGAAGGATTTGAAGATGAGGAAGGCAGCAGGGGCCACAGGAAGGATATTCCTGACAAAGGGGGTAACATGGGGAAAACCAAAGTGTGTGTGTGTGCGCACACACACACACACACACACACACAAGAAAGCTAATTTTTATTCACATGGATGGGGGAGGGAGATATATAACAATCCAATACCTGGGAATAAGACCCAGTATATACCCACAATCATTTAATCAACAAAAGGTTTGACAGGAAAGTGCATAGTTTCAGACCAAAGAATTATCATAAGTCATGTTAGTGTTTCTTTGAGGCTTTCCCTCATTCTCACAGACAGCAGTTGTTAAAAGTATGAGGTATTTACATTCATATTATTTCATTTGCTATATTATAAGAGGACAGGCAGATCTGGCATTTTAGCTGCTCAAGAAGCCAAGGCTTTTTAATGAGCCAATATGAAGTTAAACCTTATTTTAACTGGGTGCACCATTTACTTTTTCCCATGCTTTTAGTAGTGGCTAGAGTTGGTCTCTTAAAAAAATACATTCAGCTCTGAGGATTTTCTTCAGAATCCAATTTGATGGTGGCATTTTCTGTTTTATTTATTGAAAAAACAAACAAAACACACACCATTTTCTCTCCTCCCCCATTCACTTTATCTCTGCTACTGCCACTGCTGCTGTTACAAGCAATTGATAATTTTGCATGAATCTATACATTCATGTCACCTAGTCAGCCTCCAGTAAAAACCATCCTTTCTCCTGTCAAAGTATATAGATGCATTTATTTGAGCCCATTTCTCTCCTTAAATGATAAAGCTTTTTTGTTTCCAAACCAGTGTTTTGATTTGGCTCCCTAATTTCAAACATGATTAACTTTTCAACTGCATTAGAGAGCAGCAGGTGTTAATCAGAACCACTTTGATGTAAATGTTTATCCAATTTACATCAACAAAGCTATTCAGAAACCTATTTTTATATATTAGGCTCAAGCAGTTGCAAAAAAAAAAAAAAAAAAAAAAGTCTCTAACTTGGTTCCTATTCTCTGAGTAAACAGCAGACATGTTTGTGGAATACGTAGTGACACATCTTAACCCAAATAAATAATGATATCAAGATCCAGCAAAAGGGATTGTGAATGCAAGGAGGAAAACCTGCGAGACAATTCTAAAGAGCTGAGCTCTTGGGTTTTGTTCTGGTTGATCCTTATATGGGTCCTCCATTATAGAGTAAATTGGAAGGAATTTTCCTGCTCTAACTTAACAGTTTAAATAAGGACCATGAGGAATTGTACTTTGGTGTAGTGCTCAGATGTGATGTTGTTCACTGTAATAGGCTGTTGGTGTTCACTGTATCCTGTTTCCTTTGGAAAACAGTGCTTGTTTAACACAAACTGGGTAAAGAGCCAGAGCTATATTTCCAGCTCTGTCTCCCTCTGACCAGAAAGGTCACCAGCAGCTCTGGTGAGCAGGATGTGGTTACTGCAGGAGTCTTGAAATCCCTGCAGCACTTCAACAGTGTTCTGGGCTGTCTTGGATTTTTATAGATGTTAGAACAACCTTGTAGCTGCTTAAATAGTACCCTAATTGGTGAGTGGGAATGAGGGATGGAGAAACAGAACAGATTGCTGAAGCACTGCCTTCCCTGCCCCACACTGCACTGTCCCAGCTCCAAAAGGCAATGAGCTACTGCCTACAATGCAGCTTTACTTTTTCTGTACACCTGGGAGGGATTCTGCCTTAGGTAACACCATACTGCATTACATACGGCACAATTCTGCATTGGGTGATGGTGGGCAGAGCACTTCATCTCTCCATCCCTTAGCTTCAGTTATTTGAAAGAGGCCCATGGCCCTTTAACTCTACAGACCCTCCCTGGGGTATCTGAGGTTGAATCAGGACCCATTGAAATCTTGAACTGAAAGGCTCTAGTGAAGTGTCTCTACTGTTAAGGAAAAGGCAGCAGCAGCAGCATATCAAGAAGGAGAAGCAAAGATGAAAGTCAATGACGCTATGTTTGTTTGAGCAACTGCTCTTCAAGTGAGTTAAGGGTGAAGTGATAGATTGTTAGTCATTACATACTACCTCTTGATGATGAGATTAGGACTGAAATAATAGAATTCTGAAAGCACAAAGAACTAACAACTAAGGTTTCTGGTTTCCAGGCTAACACTAATCAAAACCCTCATAATAGTTAGGATTAAGTTCTACCTTTTCGCTATATCACTCCCCCACACCACTCTTATCTGTTTTGCACCTCCCTTCCCTAAACCAAAGAAACTGGATTACTAGCAACAAACTGCCTGAGCCAGTCAGGGTTTTATATTTAGGGCCTGAGCCCTGCCCCACCCCTTTCCAATTAGTGAAAACCCTCCCATGGAAGGGGGCTTCTTTTATAAATGGAGTGTCCTCAAGTTGGCTCACTTTTAAAATCAAACATAGTACTTAGAATAGAAAGAAGCTAGATAGAAGAGAACAGACTAGATAGAAGAAAAAAGGGAGGCAAATGGGGGAGGAAGGGAAGAGATGTTTTGATCCCTGAATTTCCCTAAGGTAGTTAGCATTTCAGGGTTGGCTTTTACACTAGCTAGTGTAGATTATAAACTCTTTAAAACAAGGAACATATCTTAAAATGTTTATCACCATTTATAGTGAGAGATCTATCTCAATGCTAATAAAGATAGCATATAGCAGGGAAAGTTGTTGTTTTTTCTCCTCAGGGATACCTGTGGCTATCAAACAGTGTGTTCAGAGTCTCGGGAGAAAATAACTTTTTTGGCCTTTCCTGGAAGAGAAGCTTTGATTTATCTAAGCCAAGATGCTTTTCCTACAGAATCATCCACAGGAAAAATTAACTAATCAGACTTCTCCGAACCCCAGTAAAGGTTGAGATGAAGTTCTGGATAAAGATTTGAATTGGTTCAGATTTTAGCAGACTCTCCCTAATTCTTTAAAATGCAGCTGTTCGTGTAACTGTAGTTAAGAGTCACTCAAATTATCTGATCCAGAGTCAGAGTAGAATTTCAAACATAGATTGCTTGAGGTTTTTTGTTTTGCCCAAACATGAGTTCTGGGCCATTGCATTTAAAAAAAACAACTCCCAATTAGTTCTGGAAGTGAGGAAAATATTTTTTCTAGCAAGTTAGAAATAACTGTTCTCAAATAAGTTTTCCTTTAAAAGCAATGGTTTAAAAGGACACTTGAGATAAAAATCAGTTCTTAAGAATATGATTTTTTTCTCACGTATATTGTAAATCAGAAGTAATCCCAGAGAGTTAAACTGATTTGAGAGGAGAACTGGGGCCAAATTCCTTACCAATGCTACAAATAGCTTTAATGGTCAGATTATACAAGGTGCAGGGTAATGTGTATAAAGTGGGTATAAAATTAAAAATGGATTGTACTGTGGTGTATTATACATCATTTGGTTTGCTGAAAGGATCACTGGGTGAAATTCTATGGCCTGTGCCATGCAGGACATCAGAGAGGATGATCCTAGTGGTCTATTTTGGCATAAAATCTATGAATTGCACATTAATCCTGGTTGTTTATTTAGTCGGGAATAATAACACCTAGCTTTTATGTAGTGCTTTTCACCCTTTGATCTCAAAGCAATTGACAAGAGAGGTTGGCATCAATCTCATTTTACAAATGGGGAAACTGAGGTTTAGGGAGGTGAAGTCGGTTTTACTTTCTGCATGTCGTGCCAGAGTTTTTCCATTGCAAGCTCTGCAGGGGAATGTTTGCAATCCAAGCCAAAAACTAAAATAAAAAAATCCTAACATGAATATCACGGAAAATGCGTAATTTACCATACACTTGGGAAACTCATGCTTTTACAAAACTAACATTTGGTCTTAAAGCAACCTGACAGTGTCCATTAAAATGGAGAGGGAAAATCTTTTGCAAAATTCAAGGAAACAGCAAAGGCCAACGTATTCCCATATCTTTAAAAATCTTTCCTTTGTAGTGAAAGGCTGACTTCTGTAAGTAGCTCTCACTGTTGGAAGGCAGGTTTACTATTTACATTTGCATTTCCCTAATTATATTTGCATAATGCAATTAGCATAATTATATTTCCTGTAAATTGGTATTTCTTCCACACCCCCAAACTGTTTCCTGCTGTTACAGGTTCAAATTGTTAATAACAATAATACGGATGTCAAATAACAGGATCAAGTGGCATTTATTTAATCAAAGATTATTAGTCAAAGATTAATGCAGTAGAACACAGAAAGGAAGGTTTTATACATTACCCAACCAACCTGAACACTAGAGAAGTGACTGCAGCTCAGTTCATTCTTAACTAACTCCCCAGGTCCCTTTCCTTATTTAGTGTGCAGGACAAAGAAATTCCATTCCCATGATTGATCGTATTGCGGGTTTTATCCCAGACACCTTAACTTACCTAATCAATAAGTTAAAGACATCTGTAACTAAGCTATTATTACAGAAACTATCCGTGATAACAAGTGACTTTTTTACTGATCTAAATATCAATCTGTGGTTCATTATTTAACATACCTGGTAACAAACATCGCTTGTAAAGCACCAGTGTCTTGTCAATCACAGAACACATGTGTAACAATCCCTATTTTTGTCAACCACGAGCGGTCCTTCTCTGGACATCTGCACACCGTTACTATGGGTGAGAGCAAGGGATTACACAAATTCCATTACCGATTAGATACTGCCCATCTAGTCACCCACTAAGGTTCAACCTAAATTCTCAGGTCCGAATCTCTCTCAAAGTCCACAAGCTGGTTCCTTTGTCATCTTGGGTGAAAGACAGTGAGGAAGAAAAAGAGAACAGGAGAAAACGTTGGGTGCTTTTGCCCCTCACTTTTATAGTCCAGTCACCCTTAGAAATGCATTTTCCTGAGGGTTACCCCTAGATAAAGTTCTTCCCTCTGTGAGGACAGAGACATTGAGGTAAAAAAGGTTCCATGTTTGCTAAAATGTAGATCAGTATCTTCCTGCCCCCCCCCTCCATTGTCAAAGAATGGCCACTTGATAGGTGATTGCCAGTCACTTTTGACACCTGGAGAGAAGTATTAGTTTGTCCTTTGTCTTTGGGGAGCAGGTTTATCTATTGACTATACTTGTCTGGTAAACTCATTTCAGTTGTAATTGCAGCTTATGTTAATAACTTTACATATAATGTTGATACACACATTTCACCATGATATTATTGACCAGTGAGGAGTTAATTTTCAAATGACACCTCATAAGGCCTATTTTGTTCAGATTATTACAATACTGTGTGTCATCAGATGTTCGGCTGCGTGCGTGTGTTTTCTCTGCATGCTGCACTGGCTCTGGCCAGATAGCCCATACAGCAGGCTCCAATCGAACTGCCCAATGACCACAAGACTTGGTTTAATAGCAAAAGCGCCTGGCCAGGTTTATTGCCAACAAAGCACGGTCCTAGCTCCCCGGATCAATGTCTACAGTTACACTAGCACATGTATGCCCATGACAATGGATGCAGCTCAGTCAGTGAGTGTGGGACTTTCCACTGCCCCCTCAGCTGGACAAAGACATTGCCTCTGAGATGCATCTTTATACACCAATACCACCAAATTACGTCTTGCCCCGATGTATCAGGGTGCCACCCTCTGACGTATTAGGGTGCCACCCATTACTTTGTACGTGTTGGTTTGATCAAAACATCTCTACCATGCTGTTATCCTGACCTTATCCTTAAGATGGCTCAGCGCGTTCCTCTTACCTTTGGGGAATGTGTTTGGTATCGAGGTGTTCTGGTACCACCTTTGTGGAGTGTTTGCATATATATATATTCTTGTGCCTAGCACTACTTAGGAATGTGTGTTTCTGCAATATGAGCCCTGTTCTTGCCAGATTCTGTGAGCAGGGCCTGCCTCTTGCTTTATATCAGCAACGTTTTGACTACTTTAGTCCAGGCCTCTGATACAAGGCCTTATATTTCAGGCCCTTTTTCTACTACATTGTGTAGGGTGTGAATACAGGGGTGCACTCGGTCACCATAGGGATTCTTTTTGTTGTGCTTTTACAGAGAACAGAACTCCCGGTCTGTGACTGGAGCCCCTATGTGCTACCGCAATACAAATACGTAATAATTAATAAAATGCAGGGATACTTGGTTCTAGGGTTTTGATTCTGGCCCATCTCAGTCTCTAGGAAATGGACTTAGATGACCAAGATATGGACTTGATGTAGAAATTACTGGGTCAGAGTCTATGATCCAGGTTACACAGGAGGCCAATAGATTCTAAATGTTCTTTCTGGACTTAAATCTATTTTATTTCCTGTATACTGTATAAACTGGCCTGTCTTTCACTAACATGGGCTGGGTTTGACCCAGTGCAGTGTTGCCAGCCTCAAGGATTCAAAATTTGAGTCAGGTCCCCAGAATCATACGTTTGGCTTAAAATAATGAGATTTAAGCATAAAGAAAAACACTAACATTGAATTCTTTTCTTTGCATTCTGGTATTTTAGCCTTTAGGTCTCTCATTTTTTCAAGCTTTTCTCTGCAACCATGATGGCTAGAAACTCACACTTGCTTTGAGTAAAATATTCACATGTCGCCAGGAACTGGATCTTAAAAAAAAAAAACAAAAACCAACCACCAAATGCACAAGATTTGCAATAAAATTGTGAGAACTGATAACACTGCTATGGTCTACAAAGGGTAAAAAATATCCTGTAACCTAGTTCTAGATCGCTTGGTACACTGGGTACAAGCAAACAATGTGTTTTTAATTTAGCTAAATAGAAGTGTAGACATCTGCGAACAAAGAATATAAGCTATGGGGCCAGCATGAAGCCAATGGTGAAATAGATAATTCAGCTTCAAAGGCAAAGTGTTAAGAAACAAATCAATAGTTGCTCTTACTTAATTGCTGTATTGCAATAGGATGCTTTTGTGAAGCCTAATATTTATTAGTACAATTTAATTATACTGGGGTAAATCTTAGCGACACAAATGATATCAATGGAGTTGTTATGCTGATGTAAAACCAATGTAGTGACAAAATAATATGGCGCATGGATTTGGATGGCATAGAAATTTTCATACCAAATCAGACCCATCGCTCATCTAGCCAGTATCCTGTCTTGAACTGTGGCCAGTATCAGATGCTTAAGGAGAAGGTACAAAAAATCCCATTGTGGACAATTATGGAATAACCTGCCTATCAGAGAGGTTCTTCCTAACTTAATTAATGAATGGATGTTTTATGCTCTGGTTGCAGAGAGGTTTTTATTCCTCCTAAAAATGTTGTTTCCCTCTAATATATCTGGGAATGTTCTCATTATCAATTAAAATGTCCAAGCTTTTTAAAATTTTAGTCTCAATGATACTTGTTTCAATGAATTCCACAGGCTAATAATGTTGATTTGCTGCATTTCAATATTCCTGGATTGACCGACTGAACCAGGCCCGAGATCCATCTAGGTCAGTATCCTATCTCTTACCAGTACCAGCTGCTTCAGGTGAAGGTGCAAGAACCCACAGTAGGCAGATGTGGTATAATCTACCTCTATGAAGGTCTCATCCTGACCTCTGATAGTTAGAGGTTGGCTTAAGGTCTGAAGCATGAGTATTTTGGAAGGGATGTTAAACCTATTACAACTTTGGATATTCTTATCCATATACATGTCTATCCATAAAAATGTCTTTGAATCTTGCCTCAATGACATCCTTGGGTAGTGGGTTCTACAATTTGTTTTTATGTCACATGAAAGTTTTTTCCATTCATTGGTTTTGAATTTGCCACCTTTTAATTTCATTGATGTCCCTTTGTTCTTGTGTTATGAGAATGGGATATTCTGTTCTCCATATCTGCCTCCTTTAGATCACTCATTATTTAATGTTATGAGCAGGGTTAATCCTTGTCAGGGGTTGAGTTAAAACCTCATTCAAACAGGTGTGAATGTGACCTTCATTTAAGAAAGTTGTAAGAGACAGTTAAGGGGCCTAATCAAGGCTTAATAGTCTTCCCAGAAACTAGCATCATGGGAGGTTCCACTAAGTATTTTGACCAGGTGTGTGAGGGGGGAAGAAACTGAGAACAGACAAGAACAGAGAGGCTGAGGCAAAAAGTAAGGAAGCCAAGAAATAGCCTGAGAACACAGCATGACCCTGGAAAAAGCTAGACCGAACTTTTGGGTCTCGTGTGGGCTAAAGCGGCTTGGAACTGTAAGATGATAAACTGCTCCTTTTGTGCTTAGTTCCTTCTACGTTCCGAGAAGCAGGACTTGGTACGTTCCTTGTAAATAAACCAGATTGCATCAAAGAATACCAGATTCCATCAGCTTCTACTTCCAGCTGGAACATCCTCATGTCCCCAAACTTTGACTAGCCACTCATGGCCAAAAGGGGCAACAATACTTTTACCATGAGTCAGTCCTATTATTCATCTCCTTTGAAAGGTAAACAATCCCAATCCCTTCAATCTGTTCTTATGGGAGTTTCTCCAGGCTGCTAAGCCTTCTCATCACCCTTCTCTGAATCCCCTTGGATTCTGCAATATCTTCTGGATGTCCCTTTGCTCCTGTGTTACGAGAGAAGGTGAAGAAGAGCAAAGGTTTACCTTCTCTAGTCATTTTATATACCCTTAGCATTCCCCTGTTGTGTAGCGTGATTTGGGGTGTGTTAGTAATGTTGGTTTAATGTATCCACTTAATTAAATTTTATTTAATTAATTTTTAATTCATTAATAATAATTATGGATATTAATTAGTATGGGTTTAGGCTCACCAATTTGTTTGATCAGAAGATAAAGTTCATCCTGAATCAGGCTTCACAGAGTTTATAAAAGGACCTTCGGGGGTATGACAGGAAGCTTACACTGAGACAGATATAGTCATAAAGACCTTATATTAAAATCAATAAAATAGTTAGAATTAGAGTTACACTTGTATTATTGTTATTCAAAACATACATATGATGATAGAATATTATGCGCTGCAAACTTGGTTAATACTCACACTCTGTTTTAATAACCCGGTGTTGGAAGATACGGGACCACGCCTGTGGCAGTTCCATTTTCACTCCTCTGGTAGAGGAAGCTAAGGCAGAGCTGTTAAAGTTTCTTACTTAACTTAACTCTATAAGCCTTGAACTAAAATAAAACATAGGGAAAACCAATCTTAGCCTAGTCCCTTGAACTTAGTTTGAAAAGAAATAAAGTATGGCCTATTAATAGTTAATAGCCGTCGTAGATGAGTAGCATCGATACGTTGTTGAAGGTGGAGGCAATGAAGAGTAGAGAGGAGTAGGTAGGTTGCCTCCCTAATGGCGAGATGCATTGCCTTTTTATAGGGCATTGGTTGGAAATCCTTCCTCTTTTATGCCCAAATTTTATCCTTCCCCCACAGAAATGTTAGGGTACACTTACCCCAGAGGCTAATATGTACGTGCGTATGGATGACAGGTATGTACGCACTTGTGGTGTACTTGTTACATTTTGTAAAAATCCCCTATGCCATTCTCCATTGTTATTGGTTTAGGCAAAAGGTCTCTAGACATCTGTGTGGGTGTTTTATCTATTACTTTTCTGGGTGAGGGTCCCAAAATGTGCTAACTTTGCCTTAGCTTTAACATACAGGGTTTTGGCCTGTAGGACTCTTGCATTTCAGCCAAACTTATTTTTAATATAAATCTATAAGCCTATTACATCAAATACTCAAATTTGTAAGAAGATATATTTATACAAACAAGCAGATTAATCCTTAGGGCTACAGTTGTTCTTGTCTGTAAATAGTTCCAGCCTTTTCAGTCTTTTCCATGCCTCAAATCATTTCATCACTGTGCTCTGCACCCCTATCTATTATTCCTATCTCTCCTTGAGATTGGGTATACAGAAATGAACAGAGCCACCCAGATGATGCCATATCATTGATTTATGTAATGATGTTACCCCATTCCTTACGAATCCTATTTTGTTTCCCTTTTTGACTACTGCGCAACAGGCAGATGTTTCGCTTGTGCTATTCACAATGATGCCCAGGTCAAACTCCCAAGCAGTTACAGTTCATTTAGTGCTCAGTAAAATCACATGCAAATTGCTATTCCATTGTACATTATTGTGCATTTGTCACATTGATTGTTCATCTACTAATGTGCTGGCTTTAACTCTCTAAAGTTCCCAGTGATCTTCTCTAGTCTTGACTCACTGAACTAATTTGTATCCTCTCTTAATGTTGCCACCTCAGTGCTCACTCCTTTTACAGCTCATTAGTAAATATATTAACTCACATCCTAGTACAGTACCAGGAGGCACTGCATTGTTCGTTTTAACAGGTATTACGTTATAGTGTAAGTCACTGGGAAGAACACCCAAGATAAAGATTCAGGAAAAGGCCTCTGGAAATTCTGTAGTTGGGGGAACTTGTGGGCAGGAGACTGGGGACAGAAATAACCAGTCAAATATTTTGCAGTTACTAAATAGGGCTGATATGTAAGTTTTATTTGCTTTACACCTCCCTGTATTTATATGGATTGTAAAATCACATTCTGCCAGAAGGAACAAAGTTTGTAGCTCAAATTCCTCAGGATGACAAAGTGCTAATAACTGTCTTGGGTTTACTGAAGATATACGGCTTTCATTTCAATTTCAAACAGCTCTGATTCTTACCTTCCCCCCTGCCAGTGAAGCTTGATAATTTTCAACAAATCTTTTGCTGATTACCAACGCTTTCAAGTCCAGACATGACCTTTTCATAATCACAGGGGAGGAACCTGATTTAATATAATCAACACCAGTCATTCCAGGTTTGGCTGAGTGAAGTTGCTAGGAGGGGAATGATGCTTGGTCCTTTAATTCCAGTTAATATACAAACAGCCCTTTTGTAAAAGGTGCAATGTTGTTCTGCCAGTTATTTCTCTTTCCCTGCACAAGATCAGGGTGGCACTTGTTAGTTTGAGTCAGCACAGTTGGACATTTAAAGGAACAATAAATATTCCTTGTAAATACTTCACATAAAATGACAACTGCACTGAATGGTGCCCAACGTATCAAAATGACTAAAGCTGAATCTGAAACTCACACCAATTCCTTACTTCTACATAGGACCCAGTTCTGCCACCCTTACTCCTTCAAGGAATCCCATTAAAATCAATAAGTCTATTCAGTGTGAGTAAGTACTATAAACTCTGTAGAATTGTGGGCAGAAGCCACTGGGAGTTGCCATTGATTTCAATGGGAACAGGAGTAAAACCGTTAATACAGAAATGCTAATGTTAGTGTTTTGTACATTTTTCAGTATAAATTACTTTAATCAACAGTTGGTATTTTATATGTTGTTCCAATCTCTGTCACTCTCACACTTGAAAGGCTATAGGCTATTACACATAATAACAAGGGGTCTTTTCTCAGCAACTAGAATCTGGTAGATGCCCTAAGTGCCTTAAACCAGTGGTTCTCAACCCTTTTTCATTTGTGGACACGCAAATTTTGAAGGTCCAGGCGTGACTACCTGCCCTTTCCTGGTTACTTTATGCAACCAGTCCTGATTTCAGTGCAGTCAATTATATAATTTAAAATAGGATATTTAAACCAAAGCAGCAAGTATTTATTAAATTACTAAAACCAATTCATATATTAAAAAGACTAGTTAAAGTAAACAATGGAAACAATAGTACCAAACAACTAAGGATCCACTGATTAAAAATTAAAATATGGAGAAACTAAAAGTTGATGAGGATTCAGTAGGACATTATTTGTCATTGAATAAAGCCTTCATTTCTGCCATGGCCTACAGAGCAAGCCCACAAAGATTTTCTTTAAAATTGCCTACTTCTGTCCATTCCCAGGAGCTTCAGTAGTTCATTATGTCTTTGCTCCATTTTCCAAGTAACAAGAGGTCCAGGGCTCTGGCTTCAGGCAGGATAGAGCAACAGTCGAGCGGGCGCAGGCCCTTGGGAAGGGCGGAGCAATAAACAGTCTAAACCCTGGCCAGTTCTGTCCTATGTTGATGGGATAGGCGAGCCTCCGGGCCAATCCCACCGTCATGACGCAGGTCACCCTGTTCACTGTTATCGAGACCTGAGCGCTGGGGTAAGCCAGATTTCTTCAAGCGCTGGGTGAGCGGTAGAGGCGAACCCCAGCACATGAAGGTCTGCTCATAGCCCGAGTCAACAAGGGCTGTGATCTGTTGTTCGTGTATGCCCACCCTGATTGTGACTTTTTTGTAGTGGGTTGTCTGCAGGTGTAGGACTCCCCCATGTAGACCTGGCAAAAGCTGCAATCCATTACAGGACTCTCTCATGCGATTGCCCGAAGTGGCCACAGGAGAAGCAGGGCCCAACCTCCAAGCACCCGGACCAGGTTTCTGGGTTTGACAGGTGTTCAGGGGGGCTCAGGTTTGGTGACTTCCCCCACATTGGGACCTCAAGGGTTCCCCAAAATGCTGGGGTGGCATGTTGAAGGTTGGGGCCACCTCATCCATTGCAGTGTCTCGAGCTGGACTGGACATCAGCCTTGGGGGTTGGGGGCTCTTCTCTTGTCCCAGTGGGGTCAGTCCCGGCATCACAGCCCACGCCCCCAGCCTGACGGGGTCTCCGCTGCTAGGAAGTCCTCCATAAAGCCTACTGTTGCACTCAGGGTTGCTGGACCTTATAGGCCCTTCCTCAGGGTGGGAGGAGTGGATGAACTGTTCGAGGGCTACCTGCTTGGCCACCTCAATGGCAGGGCACCGCCTGTGCTGGGGCCATCACCAGTGGGTGTCCTTCAGTTCCTGGGCTATGACCTGGGGTCGGGCACCCAGTGGGTATGTCTTCCCCTGAAACTGTTGCTGGAAGGTCTTGGGGATGATGTCCAGTGCATCAAGTACTGCCACCTTTATCCGGCTATAGTCTTGGGCCTTGTCACTCAGTAGGCGGCTTGGGCTGTGCCCGTCAGGTAAGGGGCCAACAGGGTGGCTCAGTGCTCGGGGGGGTGTGCACATGGTTGCCAAGGTGACCTGCTAAAAGGTGACAAGGAAGGCCTTATTGAAATTCCAGGAGGTGGGTGGGCGCAAGCCCACCCATGTCTAAAGGCCCCTCCCCCATCTTTGTGGGAGGAGCCATTGAACCCAGGACTGAACTGAAGACTGAAGGCAACTAAGAAATAACAGGGTCAGGAGTGGGGTTCATAGGTTCAAAACTAGAGATCCAGAAGGCGACACCAAGCAGAGAACCCCGGACAACACCCACTGCTCCTCAAAACTGTCTAGGGAGCCAGTGGACGCCACCCAGAGGAACGCTGCCCGGATATGTGAGGCAAGAGAGGAACAGAAATCGGCCTCACAGTCACAGAGCACCCTCTGATCTAGCATCCTCCTCCTGGTGTTGTAGATGGCCACTTTGGCCAGGGCCAGGAGGAGGTTAACGAGGAGGTCTCACGACTTCATGGGGCCGTGGACAGGGTTTGAGAATATAAATGGGTGTGGGGAAAAGTGCAGCCAGAACCTCAACAGGAGGTTCTGGAGGAGCCGGAATAGGGGCTGCAACTAGTGCATTTGAGATAAGCATGCGCCAGGGTCTCCCTCATGCCACAAAAGGGGCAGGCATCGGGGGTGGACCATGCCAAGTACACGCCTGTGCTCATGGCTCGATGAAGGAGCTGCCAACCGATATCCCCAGGTCATGAGACCAGGGTGGAGTACAAGTTGGCCCACCAGGCTTCCTTATCCTTCTCGGGTGGTAGAAGGTCCCACTGCTTGGTATCGGGGCAGGACAAGAGGGTGAGGAAGAGAAAAGGGTGGTGCACAACTGTGTAGAGGTTCGCTTGGTGTGGTTTGAAAGTGAACTGGCTGCAGGGAGCACAGACGGCTCAGGTTGTGGAAAGTAGGGAGCTGGGACTCACAGGGCAGGGCCCGATGAAAGTCATGAGGGCCAGGGGTGAGGGGCGTGCAAGGAGCACCCACTTACAGGACCCACTCAAGGAAAACACGAGAGGTGGGTGATAAGGCTGCCCCCACCTCCTGGGGTACACACAGGGGGTCTGAAGGGTGGAGAGCCCCAGCACCAACCAAGCGCATGGGGATCCACCCAGTCCGTCCCCCCCACCCCCGGTCATAGTCCAGGAGGTCTCTGATTCTGGTGGTTTATGCCAGGGCCAGCCTCTGGCGCACCGAGGGGGACTCTGCCCCTGCATGTGAAGATGGGGGTTATGTAGCAGGGATTCCAGGAGGAGGTCTGCCCCCACGGTGGCCACCATGGACCTGGTCACCAATAACACCTTCCAGGTCTGAAGAAGGTCCTGGTGGAAGACTAGTAGCTCCGAGAGGTCTCTCGGAAGATGGGATGGAGATAAGAGCTGCTGGTCATATCGGAGCCCTCAGCGGTGGCAGAAGGCATGCACCAACGTGCTCCACGCTGGACTACCTGCACCGTAAAGGAGTCTCCGCAGGGCCTGAAGCGGAAGACATGGACTTGGCTGCATAGGCAGACTAGGACTTGTCCTTCCTTCTACAGGGGAAGACTCAGAACCCATGCAGAGACCTAGTGCAGTCCTGGCCAGAAGAACTCCAGAGCCAAACCTCTGGAGCCAGGCCCAGGATACCCGGGGCTGGGTTCAGGGTGTTGAGCCAGTACCAGAACAAGGACAGGACCAGCTGCTTAAGCACCAGTGCCTGTCCTCGCAGGGAGAGGCACCAGAGCAGTCCTGTCCATCTCCACAACTGCTCACGCACCCTGCCCTCCAAATCCTGTCAGTTCTCCAGTGGAGAAGGATGTGGCGGAAAGGTAAACGCCAACATAAAGCAGCGGACCTGCGCTCAACCAAATGGCTTGAAGCATGGGTGGGAGGGAGCTCATATTCCACCCGTCCCCAACCATCAGGTCAGATCTCTTGACCCAGTAGACCTGGGCAGCAGAGGCCACCAAGTAGATCACCTCCACCCACACCAGGTCGCCTGGGTCCTGGCCCACGAGGAGCACGTCATCAGTGTACGCTGACAGGACCAACTGCAACTCTGGCTCATGAAGCACCAACCCTGTCATCCTCTGGTAGAGGAGACAGAGGAAGGGCTCGATCACCAGAGTATACAGCTGGCCTGCAGCAGACACCCCTGATGTACCCCTTGCCTGGCTGCTCTCGGTTCCAGAGTGGTCCCATTCCTCAAGGGTGGTATTAGAGTCCCCACCCAGGACCAGGCACTCATGAGGATCCAAGGTGCTGAGGAAGGCAGACACCTGCTGATAGAAATGCATCGCTCTGGGCCTGGTGTTGGGGCATAGACGTTGACCATATTCAATGTCTGCCCCTCCATGCAGACCTGGATGTGCAGCAGGTGACCCGGCACAATCTCGGTAACCCCCAGCACCTCGGGATGTAGGTCGGGGAGAACAGGGTGTCCCCTAGCTGAATGAGTGCGGAGGTGGCTAAAGTACACTCAGTCCCCCAACTCCAGAAGGTCAACTGGCCTCAGCGGCTGGATCCATGTGGGTCTCCTGCAGGAAAATCACAAAGTACCCTCCCTCCTGGAGAAAGGAGAGCACCTGGCACCTGCGGAGACCCACATTACAGCCTTAGGTGTTCAACGTCGCAAAGATTGTGGGCAGCAGTGGGATTAGGAACCCCAGCGGCTAAACCACTAGGGTGCAGCACCTCACGACCAGATTTAGGGGCCAAAGGGACAGGAAGGGGGTGTCAGAGTGTGGGGGTGTCAGAGTGCACTCCCCACTTCCTGCGATTCACCATGACTCTCAGCCAGACAGTAAAACAGAAGGTTTATTAGATGACAGGAACACAGTCTAAAACCAAGCTTGTAGGTACAGAAAACAGGACCCCTAGTCGGGTCCATCTTGGGGGGGTGGGGAGCCCACACCTAGGTTCTGGGCCTCCCCCCGTCTCCCCAGCCAGCTCCAAACAAACTCCCTACAGCAGTCTCACCCAGCCACACAACCCGGCTCCTCCTCCAGCCTTTGTCCAGTTTCCTGGACAAAAGGTGTCACCCGGCTCCAACCCCCTCCAGGGCTCAGGTTACGTGCTGGCCATCAAGTATCATCCCTCAAGTGAAGTCACACCCTTATATCCCACCACCATCTAGTATCAATGCAGACCGTAAACTAGTAAAACTCCCATGCAACATTACCAGGTTAATACTCCCTACTCCATCACATCTCTTCCCCCCTTCGAGACTGAACTGAGCGGGGTCACTCTAACCAGTGACCTGGGGAAGTTCAGACCCCCCTCTCTAGGACAATGCATCAGCTATCGCATTGGCACTCCCCTCCACACGGACCCACCTCCATATCGTAATCCTAAAGGAGCAGGCTTCAAGTCAGAAGGTTGGCATTGGCTCCTTTTATCTGGTGTAGCCAGGTCAGAGGAGAGTGATCAGTGTACACAGTGAAGTGTTGCCCAAATAGATATGGCTGTAGTTTCTTAAGGGCCCATACCATAGCCAGGCATTCCTTCTCGATGGCCGCGTAGTTTTGCTCCCGAGGTAATAACTTCTTGCTAAAGTACATTATGGTATGTCTCTCCCCCTTTTCATCAACCTGTATTAACCCCGCAACTAGCCTCGTGTCTGAGGTGTCGGTGAACACCATAAAGGGCTTGTCAAAGTCTGGGTTTACCAGAACTGGGCCACTGACCGGAGCCTCCTTCAGCGCACAGAGAGCCCTCTGGCACTGCTCGGTCTAGATCACCTTGTCTGGCCTTCCCTTCTTGCATAGCTCAGTGATGGGGCCGGCTATGGACATAAGTGTGGCACAAATCTTCAATAATACCCTACCATCCCAATAAAGGCTTGGACCTGCTTTTTGGTTTGGGGAGCGGGCCAGTCTCTGATAGCCTCCACCTTGGCTGGTTCTAGCTTTAGGCAGCTGCTCCCCACCCGGTGGCCCAGGTAAGATACTTCAGTCGTCCCCACCTTGCACTTCTCAGCTTTTATGGTCAGCCCAGCCCCCCGGAGTCGGTCCAGCACTTGTTTAACCTGGGACACATGGTCCTCCCGAGTCTGACTAAAGACACAGATGTCATCAATATATGCCACAGCAAAACTCTCCACCCCTCTCAGTAGCTGATCCACCAGGTGCTGGAAGGTAGCAGGCACCCCCTTGAGGCCAAAAGGTAGGGCCAGGAACTCAGAGCCCCAGAGGGGTGATAAAGGCAAATTTCAGCCTATCATCTGCATCCAGTGGCACTTGCCAGTAGTCTTTTGTAAGATCCATGGTGGTAAGATAGCGAGCTCCTCCCAGCTTGTTTAGGAGCTCGTCAGGCCTGGGCATGGGGTAAGCATCAGACACTGTGATGGCATTAAGATTCCGATAATCCATACAGAACCAGATTGACCCCCCCTTTTTGGGGACCAGCACCACAGGTGAGGCCCAAGGGCTGGAAGATGGCTGGATCACCCCCAAAGCCAGCATGTCACTGATCTCTCTTTCCAGGTCCGGAGTAGTTTTCCCTGTGACTTGGAAGGGGGAGCACTTTATAGGAGGATGTGATCCTGTCTCCACCCGGTGGACAGTCAGATTAGTGAGTCCAGGCTGGTTGGAAAACAGCTGTCGGTACAAATGCAGCACCCCTCTGATCTCAGCTTGCTGGGCAGGGGTTAGCTGATCAGAGAGGGGAATAGATCTACTAAAGGGTCATCTCCCTGCTCCTCCCAATGTCCACACTCAGCCAACACCACATTGCCCCTGTCATAATATGCCTTCATCATATTAACATGGTACACCCGGTGGCGGTGTGCCCAGTTAGACATTCCACCACATAGTTTACCTCATTTAGTTGCTTGACAACCTTGAAAGGGCCTTCCCAAGCAGCTTGTAGTTTGTTTTTTCTCATGGGGATGAGAACCATCACCTGGTCTCCAGTGGCATAGGCGCGGGTCCGTGCCGTGTGGTCACACCAGACCTTCTGTTTCCTCTGGGATCTGGCCAGATTTTCCTTGGCCAAGACCATGAGCTCAGCAAGTCTTTCTCAGAAGGTCAAGACATACTTCACCACTGATTCTCCATCGGGAGTGGCCTTCCCTTCCTGTTCGTCTCTCATCAGGTCCAGGGGCCCCCTTAGCCTTCTTCCATATAACAGTTCAAAGGCAAAAACCTGGTGGATTCCTGGGGGACTTCCCTGTACACGAACAGCAAGTGAGGTAAGTACTTGTCCCAATCCTGCAGGTGCTGGTTCATAAAGGTTTTCAGCATCATCTTTAGAGTTTCATTGAACCTCTCCACCAGGCCATTGGACTGGGGGTGATATGCTGATACCCCACACTTCTCCCACAAGCACCAGAGCAGGGCTGACATGAAGTTGGATCCTTGGTCTGTCAAGACTTCCTTGGGGAACCCCACTCGGCTGAAAATGGTCAGCAGTATATCTGCCACTGTGTCTGCTTTGATAGAAGACAAAGCCACTGCCTCAGAGTAACAGGTAGTGAAATCTACCACCACCAGAATGTATTTTTTCCCCTACCGGGTCGTCTTGCTGAGAGGCCCCACTATGTCCACAGCCAGCTTCTGAAAAGTCTCCTCTATGATGGGCAAAGGTCTCAAAGCCGCTTTCCCCTTGTCCCCGGCCTTCCCTACCCTCTGACAGGGATTACAGAATCTGCAATACTGTTGGACAGTATTAAAGATTCCAGGCCGGTAAAAGTTCTGTAGCAGCCTCTGCCTGGTATGCCAGATTCCCTGGTGTCCTGAGAGAGGGATGTCACGGGCCAGGTACAGTAGCTTGCAGTGATACTTCTGGGGGATCACCAGCTGCCTCCGGATCCCCCACTATTCCACTTCCCCTGGGGGAGCCCATTCTCGGTACAGGAATCCGTTCTCCCACAGGAACCTCTCCTGGCAGCCTTTCCCCAGGGTCTGTGCCGCACTGAGGCCAGCCAGGTCCCTTAGCTTCTGCAAGGAGGGATCTTTCTGCAACTTGGCCTGAAACTCAGTGGCTGGGGAAGGGATGGGGGCCTGCTCCCTCTCGCTGGCTGGGTCTGAAGCCATGGCCCCTCTGAGCCTTGTCCCTGGCACTCCCTCCCCACCAGGGTAGGGTCCTGCGCCTCCAGTGAGGTACCCTCCCCGATATCAGGGCATAGTGCCCCTTGCCAGCTCTGGCTATGGGTCATGACTAGGGCGTTCTGGGGGTTGCTTGGCCAATCCTCTAGGTCACCCCCCATCAACACCTCAGTGGGAAAATGATAGTGCACCCCCACATCCTTGGGGCCTGCCTTGGCCCCCCATTTCAGATGTACCCTCACCATGGGCACCTTGAATGGGGTCCTGCCCACACCCGTTAGGGTCAGGTAGGTATCGGGCACCACCCGATCTGGGGCCACCACCTAGGGCTGGGCCAGTGTCACCTCAGTGCCTGTGTCCCAATATCCACTAACCTTCCTCCCATCCACCTCCACGGGAACAAGGTACTCACTCCACAGGGACAGCCCTGCACCCACCCTGTAAACTGAGAACCTTGAGTCCAGAACATCCAGCCCCCAAGGGAGCTGGGCTGGGAAACTCCTCCCTCCTGAGCAGTTGGTAAGCTGCCAGCCCGCCCCTGCCTGGGAAGCCTGCCCCTCCTCTGGCTGGGTCTCTACCCAGTGAACCCTGTGAGGGTTTGATTTGCTCAGTCTGTCCTTGAGCTTGGAGCACTGGATCTGTATGTGGCCCCTCTGTCCACAGTAATAAAAAGTCGTGTTCCGTTGGTCCCCTTGAGCCGGTCGGTTGGTCCAGATGCCAGTTGTTCCCCTTGAGAGGGGGTTCTGCACATTCCCGGCGGTGGTCAAGAGGGTAGCGGAGTCCGAGGCGCAGTAGAGTTCCATCTCAGGCACAGGGCTCAGCAGCAGACGAGACATCCGCTTCCTTCTCCAACTCTCTCACAACTGAGCTGCAGGGCCCGCCTTTAAAATGTCTTGCCCTGCTCCTCTGCAGGGTGGGTGTGGCAGGCCTGGCTCCACCCACTAGTCTTGGGAGCCACCCCCTCCCCCCCACTACATAGTCTTAGAACTCCTCTGTGTGTAATTGTGTCTGTGTCAGGGGCTGCCTTTGTCAGGAAAGGGGGTCCATGCCCAATCTGAAGAGAGAGGTGCCAGCATGCTATTCTAGGAGATCTACCAGCACCTGTATCCACCAAAGAGAAGGAGAGGAGGGATTTGGTGTTTTAACAGCATATACTACGGAGTGAGCATTTTATGGGATCGTCCCATTGTTTGCATTGACAGAGATCAGGTTCTTTGTTAATTTCAAAATATTTCAGTACTAATGCTTCTCTGACATTCTTTTTTAATGTTTAAAGCTTTTATTTTGCTAATAATCTCCAGGCCATTCTGTTCAGCCCCGAAAACATGTTCTGAGTGGAACATTTCATTGTGATAAATTAGGGATGAATTTGCTTAGATATATTAATATGCCCGTGGGACTCTTCTCTTTGTTTTGGGGGTCTCTTCATTGATACCATTGCTCTGATCCTTTTGGATCCAGTCACACTCCTTTGTCAATGAGTACATGTCCTAGATAACTAATCTCATTCAGTCTGCTCTGGCATTTGTTTTTGTTTTATGTATCATTCTTCTCTGGCATGCTGCAAACATTACGCTGTATCTCCTGTTGTGATCATCAACTTCTAGTTCTGTTTTATTCGGATTTTTAAAAATCTGATGCTTTGGTAGAACAACTGAGGTGATCCCAAAGGGAAATCACTTCTTAGACATATGTCTACACAGAAGGGCAGCTGAAGGTGCGGAGTGTTGCACAGCAACATGGAAAATACTGTTGTACTTTTGAAGTGTAGATGTGATCTCTTCAACAGTGTTCCCTGCTCAGAGTGCAAGTTTGAGAACCTTTATTCAAAATGTTTGGCTCTCTACAAATCCATAATTTGTTTGATTTATGGTAATAAAGAATTATTTTCAAGATTTCCATATTTAGTTCAAAGATGACTTTACTCGTTCTACTCTACCTACACTCTATCCCCTTTATACCAACTTTGGACCTGATTGTTCTGACTTACACATGTGTAACTCCATTGACTCAATTTCTATCAGGTACTTCTCTGTTGGATCCTCCACCAAGCAAAACTCTATATGGTAACACTCTGTATTATTCTCTGGAGGGGGATTGCCTCATTTCCTATCCTGAGATGGGCACACTCACTCCTCAGAGTCTGCCTCTGTCCTCCTCCGTGGAACCACACAGTGTTAAATACGTTCGCTAACATATGCCAGGCAAGAAAGAAAAAAAGACAGTGGTGACTGCAGGAGAATCCAGGATGAGCTTGAAAGGGAAGAACTCGACTGTATTTTATTTCTTTAGACTTATACATGCAACCATTCAAAAGTAGTACCTACTTTTTTTTGCTTTAGGCACCCCTTGAAAACGTATGCAATGTCTAGCACGTAACTAGGGCCAGACTTGGTTGAGGCTTTGAGCTGCTCCTACAATATAAATGGCATCCACAGCAACCAGCAATAATCCAGTAGCAAAAGAAAATAGTTAACAACTTCCACCTGGATCTTCTCATTCCTTCCCTTGAAACCAGGACTGATTGACTTCTGCTCAAGTTAATTTCCCAGTGGATGGTTGCATGTAGTACTTCTAGTAGCCCCTTTTCAGTCTGGAAAGTTCTCAGGGCTCTCTGGGGGCTGAGATGATGCTTCATTACTGAGGTAGCAGTGCACATTTTGGATGCTGGCCCCAGGTTCTTAGATCCTTCCATTCATAGATATAGATATAGATAGATAGATATGGCAAAATAAATCAACCAGAAATCCTGAACAGATGGTGGCAAGGTTCTGATCATGACTCAGCAATGATATAAAATATAACTTGAGATGGTTTTAATAATGTATAAAGTGAATTAATTTTTAAATCGTTCAGTGAAAAGTTCAGTTGCAAACCAAACATTGAAGAGTAAAGCTATAGTTACATTTAAAAAACCCCTATCCTAGTGCTGTATCCTAGTGTTGTTCCTTCCTTCATTGATTACAAATATAACAGGCCAGATTTTCAGCTGGTGTAATTCAGCATAATTCCACTGAGCAATACCATGGAGCAACTTTGATTTATATCAGCTGAGGATCTGGCCCAATGTATTCATTGTTTAAACAAGGAAAATGCTCACCCCGGAAATGACTGCTATAACAGGAAACAATTTATAGTACCCCACCTAGTTATTAAAATTAATGAATGACCTATGTAATTACCATACCTACTTCTGTTAACAGTATAGCTAAAGGTACACAAAACAGAGCTATATTAGCCCTGGTTAAACTGATCCAGTGACGATGACTGACAATAACAAATGATATGAGTCAGCAGTGTGCCCTTGTTGCCAAGAAGGCTAACGGCATATTGGGCTGCATTAATAGGAGCATTGCCAGCAGATGGAGGGAAGTGATTGTTCCCCTCTATTCGGCACTGGTGAGGCCACACCTAGAGTATTGCATCCAGTTTTGGGCCTCCCACTACAGAAAGAATGTAGACAAAATGATCGGGGGCTGGGGTACATGACTTACGAGGAGAGGCTGAAGGAACTGGGCTTGTTTAGTCTGCAGAAGAGAAGAATGAGGGGGGATTTGATAGCATCCTTCAACTACCTAAAAGGAGGTTCCAAAGAGGATGGAGCTCGGCTGTTCTCAGTGGTACCAGATGACAAAACAAGGAGCGATGGTCTCAAGTTGCAGTGGGGGAGGTCTACGCTGTATATAAGGAAACACTATTTCACTAGGAGGGTGGTGAAGCACTGGAATGGGTTCCCTAGGGAGGTGGTGGAATCTCCATCCTTAGAGGTTTTTAAGGTCCGGCTTGACAAAGCCCTTGCTGGGATGACTTAGTTGGTGTTGGTCCTGCTTTGAGCAGGGGGTTGGACTAGATGACCTCCTGAGGTCTCTTCCAACCCTAATCTTCTATGATTCTATGAAATGCAGAAAATAATGCTACTGGGATCAGTTTTTGAATTTACTTTGTGAGCACAACAAAAAGCTAATGCGTTTGTGTCTGATGGTATCATCTGTCCTATTAGGACATCAGTAGGACGACGTTTTTTCTGACAGCTGCTGCAGGTTGTGCTTAGAATCTTAATTGTGCATCTTTGCAGACTTGTTTATAATAGCTCTTACCGGATATTGTGCTTGACAAACATTAGCTAATGGAGCATACCTTTTTGAGAGAGCCTTTTGGAAATAATAGAAATGGAAAGTGTCTAGGAGGAGAAGAGGGAGAGAAAAGGGAAGGGAATAGAAGAGGTGAGAGAGGGAAGAAATAATAAGGGCTTGGCTGGTGCCTTGTAAATATGTTTTGCTTGGCACTGTAGGGTTGACTGGAACTTGCCCAAATCGCCTACGTACATGTAGGGCCTGATCCAAAGCTCACTGAAGTCAATGGAAAGACTTCCACTGACAGCCGTGGCTATTGGATTTTGCCTCTAGTAAGAAAATTATGGTAGCAGCAAGTAACTTGGCAATTATATTTTTCACAGTAGGGAAATAACATACCTTTCTTTTGTGACTGCTTCATTTAGTGTATCTAGGTCTACTCAGATGTGGAAGTGCCCATTTTTTACATAAGTCACCACAGGGACACAATATTTTATTATTGTTGTCTGGAGGCACTTAAAGTCCCCAACAGAGATCAAGCTCCCATTATGTTAGGCACAGTATGTACATAAACTAAGACACAGTTCCTACCCTGAAGAGCTTAGTATCTGTATGCTCTGATGTACGTTTCTTCTCCATACTCATCTATTATAATTTATATGGTGGTGGTGCTTAGAGATTTCAAACTGGTTGGATCCTCGTAAAGCTAAGTATTATGCAAATATATAGTAAATTGAAGGTGCTGCCCCAAAACGCTTACAGTTAAGAGGCAACAAGTGAATGAAACAAACTGTTACTTTCTTTGCTTTTTGCTTCTGCTTAGACCCTTCCCCTACCCCGGCTCGTGTAGCTTCCCAGGACAGTTTTAAAGAAACATTTATACCTTTTGACATGGATCGACGCTATGTAAAAACTTCCAAATTAGCGGAGTGATCCTTTTGTGATGTTTTCTCACCAGAAATATGTAGCTGGGGGCTACTTGGTTTTAAATGAAGCTTTGCATTCATCAGAACAGAAATTGAGGTGAAGCGTATCACAAAAAAGAGGAGTGTTTCCCAGGGTGTCAGCGGGACCACATATTTTCGTTGTCCGCCTGGAAGCCAAGATGAATGTGAACGATGAGCTGGAGCCTGCCAGAAATCCTGAGGAAGGGGAGGAGTGTGCCATTCCCTGGATTGGGGGGCTGATGGAATCGGAGCAGCAACATGCCTGTGCTGAGTGATTGCCTGCTGAGCCCAGCTGGGCCGATAGTTTGATTTGTATGCAATTTCGCTGGACTTTGATAAAGGACTCTGGGGTGGACTCTGTACAGTGGCCTGGCTGGAAGGCTAGGACTCTCCTATGGTTGAAGCAGGCCAAAAGAAGGTAGATGCAGCTGAAGCAAAAATTGTCCAGTGCTGCAGCCAATCAGAGGGCATGTTGGGGAAGCATCTTTGCCAGAGGCCCATTCATGGCTGTTTATGGTGCGGTTTTTATAGGGCTTCAGTCCATTTTCATTAGAATTGGTCCAAACATTTCCCTCAAAGCTGTCTTTCAATGGAAAATGTTCATGGAAAATGCTTACTTTCCAGGGAAAACGTAGACATTTTGCCAAAAACCAAAACCATTTTCAAATCTTTTAGTTTTGAGGAAAAGTCAAATTTTTCTATAGGAATTTAGATTAAACTGAATTTTTCGTTTGCATTGCTTTTTTTGTGTGCAGAAAAACCTCATTTTCTGACTCTCTCTAATTATCATATCTGCATGTCTGTAGCACTTCGCGGCCCCAAGTGAGCTCGGAATCCGATTATACAAGGAGAAGAACATAAATCTTATCAGACCGCCCTCTGCTCTCAAAAGCTTATGGTCTAAATAGACAAGATGGACTAAGAGTAAGAAAGTGACTCGCATACGTTCACACAAGAAGTCTGTGATAAAGCTGGAACTGAACACAGTCTGATCACCAGGTTAGTGTCTTAAGCACAAGACAGTCTTTGTTCTCTGACATGTCATGAAACATTTTAAAGGGAAATGCAGAGAACGCCCTTTTAGGTGCTGTTTATAGTAAACTTTATATGTTATACTTGTTTTATAAATCAAGTTTTGCAAGTGTAAATTCTTCCAACACAGAAAGGAGAACAAATGACATAATACATCCGTTGAGGATCTGGCCCATTGTATTTCACTGTTAGGTGCTCAGTTTGCTGATGAACTGTAAGACTGGATTGGCACACAGTGAACAGTTCCAAAGCAGAACATCTGGGCCCACCAGAGCTGCCACTGCATAGTTGGGTAAGTGAAGTTTAATCTATGCCTTTGGAATGTTTCACAGTGTAAATAATAATAATATCCTACATGCATTCAGCACCTTCCCTTGTGAAGGATCTCGAATGACTACAGTAAATCCCAATAATAAAATAGATAAATGTATTAAATAAAAGGTAGAGTTTCTGACATAACTTCATGCCCATCTAAAGCGGGCTCTGCTATTTGGAGATTGTTCAACAGCCTAGAGGACATCAGAATTCCAGGTACAATGTGCCTGACAGACGCTATTGTCATTTTTCCAATGGAAAAAAATATGCCCCCTAGACAACCATTAGGGAAGAATCTCTATCAGCATTGAAGGAAACATCATTCAACTGAATGTGCCATTTGCTCTCCTTTCCATGTTGAAAGAAAGTTAAAGTGCATTAACAGAAAGCAAAGGATCTTGAGATCACGTGGCCTGGGAATCAGGCACAGAATATACTGCTAAGGAGAAGAGGCTTTGAGAGACAGTCATAGCAAGTCCTGTGGAACATACTGCTGCAGAGTATTTACAGTAGAGTCCTAGAAGCTTGTCTCTGGTGAATGTCTGTCTTGTTGTGTTAATAGATTTAGGATGAAATTCACCCCTGTGCAGAGGGCCAGCACAAGCCCTAGGCAACAATTAGTCCCCACTTAAACCATATTTGGTGTTTCTACCACTGATCCTGAACTGTTAAAAGTCTGGTTTCCTTGTAACTGGTATTTTTCATTCAGTGTGCAGATAGTACAGAGGTAGGCACCTTGGAAATTCAACAGATGGGCAATTTGCTAGGGATTGTCTGAAATAGGTACAAGGAAAATAATCTGAATGGAACAGTGGTTTCTGCTTCATCAAACATCTTTACTGGATGCACCTTATTCCTGCTTACTTCCTGTAGGCAGCCCACTTTACAGTGTTAAATGAGGTATCTGAAATGACTGTCTCACTTCAATAGGCTCACAGTAGACAACCATTCCCAGGGTTCTTGGTGGTTGGACAGTCTGTCTGTAGCTGTGGATGCTTCGATATGAGTTCTGTCTGACTAGAGATTAAGATGATGGAGTATAACAGAGGAACCTATTTTTTAACTTCATATAGAGATGTGGTGATCATTTATAATTCAGCATCATTTTACTTTGAAATTTATGTAAATATGTACGTTTTGATTCTTCTAGTCATTCATCCTTTTGCAATTACACTTGAAGCTCTCTTCTTCTGTTTGTAAAATGGAGTGCACCTAAACATTTCTTCTATTTCCGTCCTGCCAAAAAAGGTTGTCTTGGTCCTCTGTGATCAAAAAGGAAGCAAACAGGAGAACCATCTCTGCAGGAGAACCATCTGTTCACATGGAAATGCTACTGCCAGTTCATTCCTCTTCTCCACAGAGCAGCGGCATGAGCCTCAGTGGGTAAGTCTACACTTCAAGGTGTAAATTCCAGCTTGAGGAGACATTCCCACACTAGCACTGATCAAGCCAGCATGCTCAAAATAGAAATATAGCCACCATGGCACAGGGGACTAGCCACTGCAAGTACAATCCCATCTGGGATGCAAGGTATGCCCTGGGGCAGCTATCCTCTCTTGTCACGCCTCCATCCATAGCTTGACTTCTATTTTTAGCACACTAGCTTGATCAGGGCTAGTGTAGGAATTTCTCCTCTAGCTACACCTCCAACTTGAAGTATAGACATACCCTCTATTGCCAATATGGGCAGGGATTTGAGTTTACTCATCAGTTAACCTGATTGGTTTGTAAATGTTTTTTGAGCTCTCTTCTGCATTAACTCTTCTTGATCTTGCAGGTGTGGGGAGGTTGCTGAGGGGGTGTTTTGGCCATGGAGGATTGGTCCTGTTGGACTACATGACCTCCTGAGGTCCCTTCCAACCCTGATATTCTATGAAAATTCCATCATTGCTTAGACAGTAACCAATCTCCAGACAGATTATTCCCCCCATCCCTAAATGGCCTCCTCAAGGATTGAACTCTCAACCCTGGGTTTAGCAGGCCAATGCTCAAACCACTGAGCTATCCCTCCCCCCATACAAACAATTCTGTTTCAGTTTACTAAAGCTCTGCCCTCAAGCGCTGTTGAGACATCGTTCTGTCCTATAAGGCCTGATATTCTGGGACTTTTGCCTATATCATCAGAATTTGATCAGCTGTCAGGTTCCGATGGTTGTGCTGTTACAATCACTTTGACAGGAAAGGGACAATAAGAACTTCAATTGGTGATTTCCACATTCTCATTTTCCTCTAAACGTCTTGTGTTTCACTTGCTATGGCTGCATTCCATAATGTTCTGTCTGAACTACACGGTAAACTCCTAAGGGCAAGGACCATGCCTTTCAAACTAGCCTGTGAAATTGTGGTGTCCCATAATAAACTATGATGTATTCTAACCCAATGGTGTTTTTCTCTTATAGGTTTTGAACTCTATCTTGTTCTATTCAAGCCATTGGGAATTTTATTCTCAGTTCACCCACTTATGTACTAGGGTCATTCAGCCACATATGGCTTTATTCCACCTCCTGCTCCCTAGTGCTAATGCTTTCACTCTATGGTGTCCTATCAGTTAGCCCTCTTATGCCTCTTTCCTGTTTCAAGCTAGTCCTATTCTGCTGTTCCTTTGCAGAACATTGTTAGAAATGTCATCACCTATCTTCTTTTCTTTTTTTTTTTTTTCTCTTTCTCTGTGTCACAGTAACTCCAAACTGGTCAATTACACTGCATAAACTAATGCAGCAGCACAAATGATTCACCTGTTAAAACGGGCTGTATGGTATTTTTAATTTGCAACAAGAATTGAAAGAAAGGGTCAGAATTCAATGAATCAGTGGGGCTGCACTGACGCACTAGGAAACTAAAAGACTTTCCGTAAGTTGCTGATGCGTGAGAGACCAGGAATAATAGAGGGAAGCAATGCTGGGGTAACATGGTCTTTTTGGTGTCCACTGTCATCAGAAAAGGTTTAAAAGATTTGGAACCATGAGGCTGTGCAGATTACTAGCTTATGTAATGATGTGATGTTATTACTGTCTACTCTCTCTCTCTCTCTCTCTCTCTCTCTCTCTCACACACACACACACACACACACACACACACACACACACACACACACACACACACACACACACCCTACCTCCCCTCTTTCCTCCAATTGAATCGTACAACTACTAATTGGGTCTTAATCTGTATGGTAAGCCCTTCAGCGAAGGGACCATGTCCACCTCTGTCTTTAGAGGTTGCAGAACAATGGGCCTGTGTTTCTGTATTGTAAATGATAACAAAGGGGAGGAGAGAAGAGCTGTGGGAAAGCAAATAAGCATTTTTAAAAAGTGGGGGCAAAACACCCCCTCTTGGTGGAAACTATTAGAAGAGTAGAAGGTGGGGATTCTGGCCATAACCGAAGGCTATGTAAAGAGCAAAAAAACAAAACAAAAACAGACAGAAAAAGGAGGTCTGTGTCTCTCCCCACCCCAAATAACTCACTAGCATGGAGAGAGCCCTAGATGAAGTGCACTGGCTTTACAGGTGGAGGCCATCTCCAGAAAGCTTCAGAGGAACTGTACTTTGATACTGCAAAAGTTTGAAAGGAAGTATCAGGACTAGGATGTGGGCAGTCGTACCTAGTGGTCAGAGCAGGATGGTTAGACCCAGAGTCCAAGCCAGGGGTCAGAGCCAGAACCAGAGTCGAGGAATGAAGCCATGTGTAAGCTGATGAGTCATTCCTGTGGTAGGGTCCAGCCATCCACAAGCCAGAAACTGGTCTGGTGACTCTCAGAGCAGGTATGGAAGCCTCACAGGAGGAACTGCTCAGTCTGTTCTACTTCACCCCAGGGCTTGGAACTCTTCCTGCCTCATAGTGGCAACAGACTCCCCGAACCTTAGCCTGCTCTAGCCTAGCTCTTGCTCCAGCCTTGTTCCTAGTCCTGCTCCAACCCTGTTTTCATGCTGGCCTTGCTCCAACCCCACTGATATAATTGACACGTTTTGCCCAAAATATGCCTTGTGAGGTATCATTCTAAAAGTCTTGATTGGTTGAACATTAATATCTTGTAAAAAGCAACAGAGTCTCCTGTGGCACCTTTAAGACTAACAGATGTATTGGAGCATAAGCTTTCGTGGGTGAATACCCACTTCATCAGACGCATGTAATGGAAATTTCCATTACGTGAGTCTGATGAAGTGGGTATTCACCCACAAATGCTTATGCTCTAATACATCTGTTAGTCTTAAAGGTGCCACAGGACTCTGTTGCTTTTTACAGATCCAGACTGACACGGCTACCCCTCTGATAATTAATATCCTGTTAAGTTATGTGTTACCATTGTATATGAAGTTATAAAGTTTTGCTATGTATGTGCTACTGAAACATGTTGTGAGGTTGGGAACACCTACAAGCAGTCTTTCAGGTACAACAATAAAAAGGCCAAACAATGTTGATGGCCCATTGAGAAAATACACACACTCCCAAGAATTACCCCAGGAACTGGGTAGAATAGAAACCGCTCAGAGATAGCACTACACAATGGGAACTCTTTGACCCAGGTCATAGCAAAAGATATTTCCAGCAAGTTGGAAAAAGATTTAAAAGGGGGGGGGAGCAACAAAGAGTCCTGTGGCACCTTATAGACTAACAGACGTATTGGAGCATAAGCTTTGTGACTTCCCACTCCCCACACAAGAGAGAACCTTGAAACACCTGAGGAACAAAGACTGAACTGGGGGAAGTGATGGTCCCAGGCTAAAGAGATTTCTAGCCTGTGTATGGAAGCTTGATAGATTGTTTATACTCTCTAACAGGGTGAGACACTGCTTAATTCAAATCCTATCTAATATATTAGGCTTAGATTGCAATTTTGTTTATTTGGTAGGTAATCTGCTTTGATCTGTTTGCTATCACTTAAAATCTATCTTTCTATAGTTAATAAATCTATTTTATGTTTTATCTAAACAGTGTGGTTTGAGTGAAATGCTTGGGGAAAAATCTCAGCTCAGGAACAAGAGTTGGTGCATGTCCACTTTCCTTTGTAGAAGTGGTAGACTGGGTAATAAATTCATACTGGTCAGGTTTTGACCAGCACAGGATGATACAGCTCTGGGGTCCTAGGCTGGGGAATTGGGGGTATTTTACCCAGAGCCTCTCTATTGTTGGTTCATGCAGTGGCTGGCCAGAACATTCATGAACACAGCTGGGTGTGGCCCCTGCCTGTGGATGTTGGTGTGAGTGAAAGCTTGGAGGGCTTTGTAGCTTGTCACAATGTCACAGTGCAAAAGGGAACCCAGATTGGTAAGAGAGGGCTCAGCTGTACCCCCAGTTCCAGGTGGCACCCCAGAAATGACCCATCACAGGCCCTCATGAGTTTGGGAGTGTGGATGTTGTCTGCAGAATCCCAGGAATGTTTTTCTGGTCCATAGGCTTCCCAGTCAACCAAATACCAAAGTTTGCCCCATTTTCTTTTGGAGTGGAGGACTTCATGGATGATCTTGTCGTGACTTTGGATGAGAACCAGAGTGGGTGGTGGTTGGGAGTGGTGACGGGGTGGGTCTTGCATCTAGGGCTTCAGCAATGACATGTGGAACGCTGGGTATACCTGGAGGGATTGAGGTTAGGGAAGCTCAGAGATGACTGGGTTGATTTGGTGGTGAATTTGGTAGGGCTGTGTCATAACTATAAAGGGAAGGGTAACAGCTCTCCTGTGTACAGTACTATAAAATCCCTCCTGGCCAGAGACTCCAAAATCCTTTTACCTGTAAAGGGTTAAGAAGCTCAGGTAACCTGGCTGACACCTGACCCAAAGGACCAATAAGGGGACAAGATACTTTCAAATCTTGGGGGGGGGAAGGCTTTTGTTTGTGCTCTTTGTTTTGGGGGTTGTTCGCTCTTGGGACTAAGAGGGACCAGACATCAATCCAGGCTCTCCACATCTTTCTGAACAAGTCTCTCATATTTCAAACTTGTAAGTAAACAGCCAGGCAAGGCGTGTTAGTTTACCTTTGTTTTCTCAACTTGTAAATGTACCTTTTACTAGGGTGTTTACCTCTGTTTGCTGTAACTTTGAACCTAAGGCTAGAGGGGGGTCCTCTGGGCTCTTTAAGTTTGATTACCCTGTAAAGTTATTTTCCATCCTGATTTTACAGAGATGATTTTTACCTTTTTCTTTAATTAAAAGCCTTCTTTTTAAGAACCTGATTGATTTTCCTTGTTTTAAGATCCAAGGGGTTTGGATCTTGATCCACCAGGAGTTGGTGGGAGAAAGGAGGGGGATGGTTAATTTCTCCTTGTTTTTAGATCCAAGGGGTTTGGATCTGTATTCACCAGGGAATTGGTGAAGAGTCTCTCAAGGCTACCCAGGGAAGGGAATTCGCATCGAGAGTGGTGGCAGCGGACCAGATCTAAGCTGGTAGTTAAGCTTAGAAGTTTTCATGCAGGCCCCCACATCTCTACCCTAAAGTTCAGAGTGGGGAAGCAGCGTTGACAGGCTGTATCTGCCCACATTGGTTCAAATGATTGCAAGTTCCATAGTCAGTGAGTCGTCTCAAAACCAGGTACTGCTGCTGGCTTTTGGCAACTACACTTCATAATTACTTTCTTTGGCAGACACAGTTTCAACTGATTTCTTTTGCACTTCATCAACACCAAGCCAATTCAGAAAAGAACATTGCATTCTGTACAGTGAAGAGATTTAAACAATTTCAGAGCGTTCATATGAATGTCTGTGACTGTCCCTCTCGACATAAAAGCATGCCTAGATGCAAAGCTGATAGCTGTTTATAACACTTGATAGATGTTAC
The DNA here is from genome assembly GCF_028017835.1 of Emys orbicularis. Classification (NCBI taxonomy): domain Eukaryota; kingdom Metazoa; phylum Chordata; order Testudines; family Emydidae; genus Emys; species Emys orbicularis. The sequence goes on along the minus strand of NC_088687.1, from coordinate 136,872,657 downwards.
CGTGAACTGAAAATAGGAGTTCACAAAACAAAAAACCCAATTTCCCAAAGCTGATAGATGGAACTGACCCAGACAAAATAAAATCAATCTTAGGCTTTCCAGTACTCAAACACACACTGGTATTACTAGGCCCTGTACAATTCCAGAACACAGAGATGGGCCTTGCCCTAAAAATCTTACCATCTAAGCCTTTCTGAGCAGTGAGCTTGTGTTCCACATGTCTCAAGTGCTGAGTACACTTAGCAATATATAAAATTGTGTTTTTATAAAATACCCGTGTTTTGCTGTAAGACCCCATAGGTGGGAATTCCAAAAGTGCTCAGCACTGGCCTAAGTCTGCTACCCCTGAATTCTTTTTTTTTTAATGGAGATATCCCATCTCCTAGAACTGGAAGGGACCTTGAAAGGTCATTGAGTCCAGCCCCCTGCCTTCACTAGCAGGACCAAGTACTGATTTTGCCCCAGATCCCTAAGTGGCCCCCTCAAGGATTGAACTCACAACCCTGGGTTTAGCAGGCCAATGCTCAAACCACTGAGCTATCCCTCCCCCCCTGAAAGAACTCCCACGAAAGAACTCCCACTGACTTCCAAGAGAGCAGAGTTAAGTCTACACTGAGTGCTTTTGAAACTCCTATCTGCAGGGAAATCCAGACTCAAAGCTGCTCATGTTACACAACCACACACAGCTCCTTCATGACCATAGTGTAGGGACCTGGAATAACCTGCAAGGAAAAACTGCTCTGAAGAAAGGAGCACTAATGATTCCACTGCTGGGAATCTACTAAAGCACTGATGCACAGGAGCAGATGCCTCATCTTTTGGATATGGGTCACTCCTTATGCAATTTCAAAAAGATAGCAGGTGATCAGTGGCCTTACAGGAATAAAAGAGGGGATGGGAAACATGCTCATACTGGGGAGGAAAAAAACCCACTTGCAGTAAGGTGTTGCAAATGCATTTGCAGTCTCAACCATGTAAAAACACACAAGCCTTAGTTGGCATTTTTTAGTTCAAACCCCTGCTTAAACTTCTGCAGGGAATCCAAAGTTTTCTTCTTAGACATCTGCACTTTTAAGAAATTGACAGATGTCACTCTTTCTGGGGCTATTCTTAAGCAACCTCTGACAAAGAAGGAGAAAACTTAAAGGAGTTCAAGTGTATGTTAACTCAATGACAGAGACTATCCCTCCAGCCAATTAGAGCAAATAATGGCAGTTCAACATATGGATGACAGCTGCCAGCAACTTGTCAGACTCTAGAGAATTAGTTGGAGTTATAGGACAGAACCATCTGTCGAGAAGATTGTTCATTGACAAGGATGTAATGATCTCCATATGCTAAAAAGTCTTGCTCCTGCAACAATGAATAGTAACAGCAAAATCTTTGCCAGAGGAGGTGCTATTGAAAATTCACAAGGGGTTCCAATCCATATTCAATTGCCAGCGGAGGCTGCTGCCCAATGGCAAATGCAAGAAGTGGTAGAAAACTGACATGACAAATAGCCCATCTTGAAGAGCCAGAAGTGATGTCACCTACAAAGGTCTTAGCAGAGTGTGGCAACAGAATTATTCTTTGGGAAAGAGAACTCAGACCTCTTTGTAGCAGACTTCCCTGCACCTACTGCAATAGCAAAAGTTGGAGGAAACCTGTTCACCTTGTCATTCAAAAACCCAAGTTCATTCTTGATTGACAGGGAGTCTAAGATCCATTGATGCTAGATAATAATCTGCATTTCTCTTGAAACAGCCTTTTATAGAGATGGCCATGGACCTGGGTTGAGATGACCAGCAGCTCTTCTTACCCATCAAGTGAGCCTCACTAGCACAACTGGCAACTTCACTGGAACATGGATATTCCCCAGCAAACTCTTACTGGGAAGAAGCCTTCATATTCCACTTCCAGAGCCTTCAAAATAGCTTCACATCCAAAAGCTGTGAACATGGAAGGTTTCAAACAGAAAGCTGCAGTATGGACATGTTAGCCTGACTGAGAGAGCCAGGGAGCTACAGCGTAGAAAGGAGACTTAAACTGATATCACTCTTAAAATAGGATATCTCCATTAATTTAATTATCTCCTAGAACTGGAAGGGACCTTGAAAAATCCCTAAGTGGCCCCCTCAAGGATTGAACTCATAACCCTCAGTTTAGCAGGCCAATGCTCAAACCACTGAGCTATCCCTCCCCCCTCTTGGTTTAGTGCTAGGCACTACGGATTGTTCAGGAGGCCAGCTCAGGACACACTGTGGTTGAGGGTCTTCCCAAATGTGCTTCACACGCAGATGAGTATTTAAACCGAGAGAGAAACTTGGCCTGAAAGCTCCCTTATTTTGTCTCTCAGACTTTCCCAAGTTCAGTAGCCAGTCCCTGGGGACCCAGAGTGAGCACATTCAGCTAAGAAAGATTTCCTGATGCTGAGGTGAAAACCAATTCACCTCAAAGTATCATAAGCACTGCTTCTTCTCACTATGCATGTACACTGAGGCTCTAGCTAAGCCTGGGCCTGACCTAAACTCGACCACTTTTCTTAATGTAGATGCAGGGTAACACCTTTTCCTTGATTTTTAGCAGGTCAAGTTTAGGTCGGACATAGTTAGCATGCGTTAACTAAACGCGACCTAAACTTTCCCCTTTCCCTAGTTTACAGACTTGTATAAAAACACAGTTGAAAGCCAAACCCCTCCAAAAAGAAGTCAGTGATATGGATTATCCCTCCCAGAGTCCCTCCCCATTGTTAGGGCATTCACTTCTGCCAGCCTATCTACAGTATATGAACCTTTACATTTGAGTTGGAGTCAGTCATTCAGATCCACAATGTTCAAGTGACTTTAAGTTCCTCCTTAGAGTTCGCTGTATTGCAGAGAGTTCCTGGGCAGAGGTGGGGGGAGATCGAGGTGGAGGTATACGCATGGCCCTTCCCTCTCACTTAAAAGGAACGGTCTCCTCAGTGCTGAGGCCATTCCTAATGTCACCAGATTGTCAAAACAGGCATGAGGGGATGCACAGCGAGCATTTACCTTTGGTGCCTGATGTAAATGAGTTAGCTGCCACCCCATGTGTCCACTCATGGCTGGGGTAGTTCTGTTGTGAAAAGTTCTTCACTTCTTTTGGCAGTGGGGTAGGACATGGGGGGGAAGAGCTGTGAACATTTCTTCAAAAGCCAGGGGGAATATGGTAGGGGTTGTGGGAAGCGCCATTGCTCCCATCTTGGAGAAGGGACTGGAGAAAGTCAGGGAGAGGAGAATGTTATTTTCCTTTCCAAAAGTCCCAGGAGAAGGATAATTTAAGAGCCAGGGGTTGGGGGGGGATCTTTTGCTTCCTTCCCTCAGGCAATGAGGAGGGAAGCTGCAGAAAGATGGGGAAGGTTCTTTACTCCTCTTTCACAAAGGTTAAGAGAAGGGAAATAGCAGGAGTTGTGGATGGTGGGTTCTTCAATGGAGTCCCCTTCCCCAAGTAGCAGGGAGGGACACTGGAGAGCTGGGTAGGCGGAAATCCAGCAGCAGGCGGAAGCTCAGGTCATGGATACTGAGAGGAGGGCTGCAGGGCTCATTCATAGAACACAGGTCACTCAACAGCCCTGGAAGTGGTCGGGGGAAGAAGGGAAAGAGTTGAGATTGCTGCTGTTGCATCTCAAAAGACACAGCAGCAGAAAGTCAGGGCTTGTCTACATGGGGAAAAAAACTGAAATGGCTAATCTGGAATAACTGGAAGGTAAATCAGGAAAAGGCACTCTTATTCTGGAATAAGACTGCCCACAAGGGGGCTCATACCAAATAATCATTCTGGAATAAACATTCTGGAAGAACTATTTGTCACAATAACAAGAGGTACACTCCCAGTTGAAGTTTAATTTTACATAGACCAGAAGATGGATTAGTTGGGCTAAAATATTTTAATGCTTCCAAATGCTTGCCATAAATTACTTAGAATTACATACATTAGTTTCTCTTATCAGAATCTGACACTATCTTTATATCCATGTAACTTTTGTACCCTATGTATGATATCTATGAAGGATCTGTACCTGTGAATCTATGCATTAGACGACTGTATTCAATTTATGTAGTTTATTGATATATTTATGTAATTTGCTGTAAGTAATATCTGTATCTATGTAATTTATGTAACACCATAACTAATAGCTGAATCTGTCATCTCTGTGCATTGATGTATTTAGGTAACCTATTCTATGTGATATATCTGTATTTATCCAATCTCTGTAATTTATAAAGCTCTGTATTGATATATTTAGGTAACCTACTGTATATAATATCTGTATTGATGTAATCTATGCAACAATTGAATCTATGTAATCAACTGTATGTAATCTCTGTACTGATGTCCTGTATTCAATATCTGTATCTATGTAATGGATAGCAAAAGTTTTGATTTGCTTTTTTAAAAGAAGCAGCCCAGGTGCGATGCAGTGGCAAAGCCAGAACTGGTTGTAAAGGAACTGGAAAAAATGAGGCCCATCTCCAAGGCACTGAGGGACAGCATGCTTTTTGAATGAACTCAATTGTAATACTGCAAATATTTCCGAGGGATAGGAAAGTGATAATGGCAAGAACAACCCTGGTAACAGCACCAGAGCATTTTAATTGCACAGACTCTAGAAAATGAATTAGCTGGGCTAAATTATTTTAGCATCTCCAGATAGCGGCAAAGCTTGAGGAGAAGACAAATTAGTTTATTGAGATAATTCCAAATATGTAATATCTCCTGATTAGGCCATTTGCATCCTCTCCTTTCCTAATAAGGACTCTTTTATTACTAATCAGGATCTTACAGGGAACTCATGGAGTGCTACAGCCTAATTTTTGGAGAATCTATCATCTTGGGCATGCTACCAGGGCCTGTTGAGATTTGGCACATCACAATCAGGGGCGGCTCTGTTTTTTGCCACCCCAAGCACGGCAGTCAGGCGGCCTTCAGCGGCACGCCTGCGGGCGGTCCGCGGTCACGCAGATTCAGCGGTGTTTCTGCGGGTGATATGCTGGTCCTGCGGCTTCGGCGTACCCACTGCCGAATTGCCACAGGAACCGTGGGACCGGCGGACCTCCTGCAGGCATGCTGCTGGAGGCTGCCTGACTGCTGCCCTCACAGCGACCGGCACACCGCCCCCCATGGCTTGCCGCCCCAGGCACGCGCTTGCTGCGCTGGTGCCTGGAGCCGCCCCTGATCACAATACTCAGTGATGCCACAATGAGGGTCAGTCACACTGTAAACTTGGCCTGTGATGTGATACTGATATCTGAGTAAAAGATAGATATTAGAGATGGGCCTGAGCCAAATTGCCAGACCCAAGCAATACTGAATACAGTTTGGGGAAAGTTTGGCCCAGATCCATCGGATTGGCCCACTCTTTCAGTTATGTATTTGATTTCAGATTTCTTTTCTAACTAACCACTTTAAAAAAAGCAGGGCATAATAACACTTTCCCATCTGTCTCCTGGGGTGCTGTGAGCATCAATTAGTTGCATTGTGCTTTGAATATGTAAAATGCTATATAAAAATTAGTACACAATGACTGTCTGCACAGGAACTGCAACAGGAAATGTTGAAACTAGTCTTCCCAGGAAAAACACATGCTAAATTTGAACATGTAGTAACTGGGGGTGGCAGTTAACCCCAAAATAATGCCACAGATAGACTGTGTAGGTTCACAAAGAATGAACATACATATGCCAAGACAAGTTTCACTTCCATCCTCTTCTAACTACACCAGTTCCAGGAACGATGGCATTTTTGGAGTTGTGTGCCTGGAACTTCAATAATGCAAATAGATATGGCCTATTGCCATCTGAAGTATTTGAACTCTTTATTACATCAAGTTCTTAAGGGGATTATTCTCTTTGGGTACATAAAATAAAGTCCTCTATAACCTATACACTTCATTGCACTTGACAGTCCTGGAGAATGACAGAGTAGGAAAGCTTGTTCTGTGGTTACACCTAAACCAAAATGGAACCAGATTGCTGGCACTTAAAAAGGTCATAGAGCAGTTTTTAAACTAAGGGCTGGGGTGTGGAGGAGCACGTGGTTTGGACAGAGACATCCCTTAGGGGAGGATCTACTAATGGAGATTATCTATGTCCTAGGAAGGAGGAGAGTATGGAAGATAAAATACAGGTAGAATCTGATGAGAAACGGTCAAACGAAAAAAAGTCTCATTCAATTACATCATGTAATGGGAGACAGCTAAAAAGTGACAAGTTTTTGAAGTGCTTATATACCAAATGCTAGAAGTCTAAATCATAAGATGGGTGAACTAGAGTGCCTCGTATTAAATGAGGATATTGATATAATAGGCATCACAGAAACTTGGTGGAATGAGGATAATCAGTGGGAGACAGGAATACCAGGGTAAAAAATATATCAGAAGGACAGAACAGGTCGTGCTGGTGGGGGAGTGGCACTATATGTGAAAGAAAGCATAAAATCAAATGAAGTACAAATCTTAAATGAACCGAACTGTACCATAGAATCTCTATGGCTAGTAATTCCATGTTCGAATAACAAGAATATAGCAGTAGGGATATATTACCGAACACCTGACCAGGGAGAAATGCTCAGGGAGATTAGAGAGGCTATTAAAATAAAAAACTCAATAGTAAAGGGGGATTTCAATTATCCACATATTGACTGGGTACATATCACCTCAGGACGAGATGCAGAGATAAAGTTTCTTGACGCCTTAAATGACTGCTTCTTGGAGCAGCTAGTCTTTGAACCCACCAGAGGAGAGGCAATTCTTGATTTAGTTCTAAGTGGAGCACAGGATCAGGTCCAAGAGGTGAATATAGCTGGACCATTTGGTAATAGTGACCATAATATAATTAAATTTAACATCCCTGTGGCAGGAAAAATACCACAGCAGCCCACCACTGTAGCATTTAATTTCAGAAAGGGGAACTACACAAAAATGAGGTTAGTTAAATAGAAATTAAAAGGTACAGCGCCAAAAGTGAAATCCCTGCAAACTGCATGAACCTTTTTTAAAAGACACCATACTAGAGGCTCAACTTAAATGTATACCCCAAATTAAAAAACGTATTAAGAAAACCAAAAAAGAGCCACCGTGGCTACACAAAGTAAAAGGAGCAGTGAGAGGCAAAAAGGCATCCTTTAAAAAGTGGAAGTTAAATCCCAGTGAGGAAAATAGAAAGGAGCATCAACTTTGGCAAATGAAGTGTAAAAATTTAATTGGGAAGGCCAAAAAAGAATTTGAAGAATAGCTATCCAAAGACTCAAAAAGTAATAGCAAAAATGTTTGTAAGTACATCAGAAGCAGGAAGCCTGCTAAACAACCAGTGAGTCCACTGGATGATCGAGATGCTAAAGGAGCACTCAAGGATGATAAGAACATTGCAGAGAAACTAAATGAATTCTTTGCATCAGTCTTCATGGTTGAGGATATGAAGGAGATCCCCAAACCAGAGCTATTCTTTTTAGGTGACAAATATGAGGCACTGTACCAGATTGAGGTGTCATTAGAGAAGGTTTTGGAACAAACTGATAAACTAAACAGTAATAAGTCATCAGGACTAGATGGTATTCACCCAAGAGTTCTGAAGGAATTCAAATGTGAAATTGCAGGACTACTAACTGTAATCTGTAACCTATCATTTAAATCAGCTTCTGTACCAAATGACTGGAGGATAATTAATGTGACGCCAATTTTTAAAAAGGGCTCCAGAGGTGACCCTGGCAATTACAGGCCGCTAAGCCTGACTTCAGAACCAGGCAAACTGTTTGAAACTATAGTAAAGAACAAAATTGTCAGACACATAGATGAACATAATTTGTTTGGGAAGAGTCAACATGGTTTTTGTAAAGGGAAATCACGCCTCACCAATTTACTAGAATTCTCTGAGGGGGTCAACAAGCACATGGACAAGGGGGATGCAGTGGATATAGTCTATTTAGATTTTCAGAAAGCCTTTGACAAGGTCCCTCACCAAAGGCTCTTAAGCAAAGTAAGCAGTCATAGGATAAGAAGGTTCTCTCATGGATTGATAACGGGTTAAAAGATAGGAAACAAAGGGTAGGAATAAATGGTCAGTTTTCAGAATGGAGTGAGGTAAATAGTGGTGTCCCTCACGGGTCTGTACTGGGCCCAGTCCTATTTAACATATTCATAAATGATCTGGAAAAGGGGGCAAACAGTGAGGTGGCAAAATTTGCAGATGATACAAAACTGCTCAAGATAGTATCATCTGTGTTCTACCATGTCTAGGTGTTCATGGCTTCAATCGCTGGATCTTCCACATGAAGTTCAACAGACTATATAGAAACTCCCTTTAGAGGGTCCGACCCTATTCTTACAGCAGCCTGGTGAGAAACTTCACAAGACTTGAGGGCTACATTGAAGTTTGTGGATTTACACTCCATTCCCTAAAAAGAAACAGTTTAACCCTCAGTCAGTCCAATGTTACCAGGTTTTCTTACCTAGACAATCTTACCAGTCCAATTCAAAAAAAGGGAAGGAGACCTCCACTGCCACATTTTTCTTCCTCTGCTACTATTTCTAGGCAAGCCAGAAATGCCAAGCAGTCTGTTTGACTGTCATGTTGAAGGCAGTTTACCAGCCTGCATTATGCCAGTTTCTCCTATTCTTGATCCACTTCTTATATGCTTGGGCCCTATGACCACAGTCACTGGGTTCTAAGCACTGTGGAACTCGTATACACACCCGTCAGTTTATTTCAATCCCTCCCTTTCATCCCCCTTCTGGGACTAGTCTTGTGAGACTGTCCTCCTCCAGAAGATCCAGTTAAAAGGTCAAAATGATTAGTTTTAGACTTTTAGATGCATATTTTCACTTTTATTTGCTTGTAACCACTTCTAACTTTATTCCTGTTGTTTGGCATTACTTAATCTAGTAAAGATTTTGGAAGCAGTTTGGTATCTTGGAAAGCTGAGATGAGATGTATTGTTTGAGATGTTTCCCTGTAGGTCTTATCTACTGTGAAGGTAGAACAAGGATAATGATGAGATGATAATGATCAGATAATGGAGCAAATCAAGCAATTAATTTGCAAACACCCAGAACAGTGGTTTTTAAACTTTTTAGGTTGTGTACCCCTGTCCAAATACTGTAGTCTAGCGCATACCCCAATCTGAGATAGGGTCATAATATACCTATACTTAGATTGCCATGTCTTACTAAACAAAATGCATTGTCTCCATTATAGGATTTTTCTTGCATACCTCATGATGAGAGCTTGCATACCCATAGGGGTATGTATACCCCAGTTTGAAAACCACTGACCTAGAAAGAAAATAAGAAGGTAACAATAACAGTCAAGAACCAATCATGTCAAAACAGCCTAATAGCTTTCCTTGGTAGGGTAACAAGCCTTGTGGATGGGGAGCGGGGGGGAGGGGGAGTGGTTGATGATGGTATATCTTGACTTTAGTAATGCTTTTGATGCTATCTCGCATGACCGTCTCATAAACAAACTACAGAAATATAGCCTAGATGGAGCTACTGTAAGTTGAGTGCATAACTGGTTGGAAAACCATTCTTAGAGAGTAGTTATCAGTGGTTCACTGTCAAGCTGGAAAGGCATAACGAGTGGGGTCCCACAGGGATTGGTTCTGGGTCCAGTTCTGTTTAATAGCTTCATAAATTATTTAGATAATGACAGAGAGTACACTTCTAAAGTTTGTGGATGATACCAAGCTGGGAGGGGTTGCAAGTGCTTTGGAGAATAGGATTAAAATTCAAAATTATCTGGACAAACTGGTGAAATGGTTTGCAGTAAATAGGATAAAGTACCCTACTTAGGAAGAGACAATCAGTTGAACATACAAAATGGGAAATAACTTCCTAGGAAGGAGTACTGAAGAAAGGGATCTGGGAGTTATTTAGTTTATGAGCCACTATATGAGTCAACAGTGTTGCAAAAAAGCGAACATCATTCTGGGATGTATTAGCAGGAGTGTTGTAAGCAAGACACAAGTAGTAATTCTTCCGTTCTTCTCCGTGCTGATAAGGCCTCAACTGGAGTATTGTGTCCAGTTCTGGGTGCCACATTTCAGGAAAGATGTGGACAAATTGGAGAAAGTCCAGAGGAGAGCAACAAAAATCATTAAAGGTCTACAAAATGTGTCCTATGAGGAAAGATTGAAAAAAATTGGGTTTGTTTAGTCTGGAGAAGAGAAGACTGAGGAGGAACATAAGAGTTTTTAAGTACATAAAAGGTTGTTACAAGGAGGAGGGTGAAAAGCTGTTCTCGTCAACCTCTGTGGATAGGACAAGAAGCAATGGGCTTAAATTGCAGCAAGGGAGGTTTAGGTTGGACATTAGGAAACAGTTCCTAACTGTCATCATAGTTAAGCACTGGAACAAATTGCCTAAGGAGGCTTTGGAATCTCCATCATTGGAGTTTTTTAAGAACAGGTGCATGAAATGAAATGCACCAGGCATTGGCCACTGTTGGAAAACAGGATACTGGGGTAGATGGACCATTGGTCTGATCCGTTCTTATGTTATATAGGTTAGACAGACACCTTTCAGAAATGGTCTAGTTATTATGTAGCCCTGCCTTGAGTGCAGGGGGCTGTACTAGATGACCTATTGAGGTCCCTTCCAGTTCTACACATCTATGATTCTATTATCTTGCTGGGGAAAAAGTATAAATTTTGAAGAGGCAGCTATGCAAGTGACTCAGAGTTTTGAGGATAGGAGGGAAGCAAAATGTTTATGAGCTGAGATTGAAAAGCCTGCAGAAGGTATAAAAAATACTTTGTACTTATATCATACCTTTCATCTGAGGCGCTCACTGTATTCTCGTTAAAACTAATTAATTAAAACTCAGGTGGCAAGTACTGTTTCTATCTTCTGAAAAAGATGAAGTTTAAAGAGATTTGATGACTTAGGAAAACTAGGAAAATATGGTCTAGATGAAATTTACTATATGGTGCATGCACAACTGGTTTTAAAACATGTACTAAAAGAGTAATTAATGATTTGTGTTCAAACTGGGAGGTTGTATCTAGGGGTCCTACAGGGATCTTTCCTGGTTCAGGTACTATTCAATATTTTCATTAATATCCTGGATGATGGAGTGGAGAATACACTTAAAAGATTTGCAAATGATGTGAAACAGACGGGTTGCAAACACTATGGAAGACAGGATTAGAATACAAAATGACCTTGATAAATTGGAGAACTTCTCTGAAATCAACAAAATGAAATTCAGTAAAGACAAATGCAAAGTACTATACTTAGAAAGGAAAGATTAAATGCAAAACTACAAAATGGGTAATAATTGGCTGGGCAGTAGTACAGCAGAAAAGGGGGTTATAGTGAATATGAGCCAACAATGTGATGTAGTTTTGAAGAAACTTAGGCTTGATAAGTTTATGGAGGGAATGGTTTGATGGGATAACGTGATTTTAGTCAATTAGGCATTAACGTGCCATCGCGGGTAAAATGAGGGTCCGGCTGTAGAATCTTGCCTGTATGCTCGGGGTTCTGCTGATCGCCATATTTGGGGTCGGGAAGGAATTTTCCTCCAGGGTAGATTGGCAGAGGCCCTGGAGGTTTTTCGCCTTCCTCTGCAGCATAGGGCAGGGGTCGCAGGCTGGAATATTCTGTTGTGGGTGGGTCAGCTTTTGTGGCCTGCATCATGCGGGAGGTCAGACTAGATGACCATATTGGTCCCTTCTGACCTTAAAGTCTATGAGTCTATGAGTAAAACAAATATTATTCTGGGATCTATTAACAGTAGTGTTGTGTGTAGAGGACATAGGAGGTAATTGTTCTGTGCTACTTGGCAATGGTGAAGCTTCAACTGGAGTATTGTGTCCAGTTTTGGACTTTAAGAAAGATGTGGACACATTGGAGCAAGAGTCCAGAGGAGATCTACAAAAATGATAAAAAAAAGTTAAGAAATCCTGACCTATGAGGATAGGTTAAAAAAAACTGGGCATGTTTAGTCTGGAGAAAAGAAGCCTGAAGGAGCAGCTGATAAGTCTTCAAGTATGATAACGTCTGTTATAAAGAGATCAGTGATCAATTATTTTCCATGTCCACTGAAGATGGGGTGAGAAGTAATGGACTTAATCTGCAGCAAGGAAGGAAAAACTTTCTAACTATAAGGATAGGTAAGTACTGGAATAGGTTGCCAAGGGAGGTTGTTAAATCTCCATCATTGGAGATTTTTAAGAACAAGTTAGACAAACACCTGTCAGGGATGGTCTAGGTATATTTGGTCCTGCTTCCATGCAGGGGACTAGACAAGATGACCTCTTATGTTGCATTCCAGACCTACATTTCTATAATTCTGTGGATTGCCTATGGTCATGCAATATATCAGTGGACATGATTAGAACAGAACCCAGGAGTCCTCACTCTCAGTCTTATGCACGAACTGAGGGATAACATTCCCTGCTCACAATAATATGGAAGCTAATTTAACATACAGCTATACTGGTGAATATTATACATAATAAATATAAGATGAGACTATATATATATACAAATACAGGAACTGCTGCATTGTATAATCTATTCACTTTTATATATAATTAAATGAAACCATGTAACAATTTAACAAAGGATATTTATATAAAAACAAGAGTCAGATTCAAGACCTGGGTCCTCTTTCATTTGTATTTGGTCAGTGTGCGTTCAAAGGCAATCAACAGGTGTTGGATGAAATAGGGCACTTGTGCAGAGTAAGAGTCAAGGTGTTATGTTTCTCACACTGGTTCTTTTTCATTGGGCAGGCTCTGTGAGTGCCTTAAAACATAGACAAGGAAATAAGGATAGCAGGCTTTTTTCCCCCAGAAATCATAGGGTATTCTTTCCTTGTCTAGAATATTCTGTACATTGACAAGGTCTTGACTGAAGGATAAGTCAGTGAAGTAACTTCCAGAATTATCTTATATATGTCCCTACCAGAATTATCAATGATGTGCAATAGATAGATAACCACTTCATCTTAGTGCTCTTCATATTTGACTCCTGAGTCATTTGATTGAAACAAAAAAACAACTAAAAGATTATTGGTTGAAAGATTATTACATATTATCAGTAATATTCCTAATTACCGCTATAGGATTTGTCCTAACATCTTTGGCCAAAATCAAAGCATAAGCTCTAAAATCCCTCCTCCTGATTATTTATTCTACACTTTATTGTTTGGTTTTACAGATAATGATTTTACTTTCCAAAAAAAAAAAAAAATGCTCATAATACAGAAACACTACTTATTTAATTTGGTTCATTTTGTATTAGACACTCTGAGAATTATATTATTATTATCATTATTTAACATTTATGAGTGATTTGTGAAAATACAGTAAGAAATGTTCCCTGTTCAGAGAATCTACAATCTCTAACAGACAAGACAAACAATGGCAAGACACAGGTAACTGCCCAGGAAAGAAATTGAATTATTAGGATTTATCAACAAGGAGAATGGGGAAAGAGACTTACTTACTGCAGTGAGTTTTTCAGACCACTTTCTGCTCTTTATTATAGCAGAAACCAGAAGATAAATTTGTACTAAAGACTCCCCAGGAATGGTCCAGAATAGGAGACATGGAAAAAACTAGTTTCCATAATCTCTAGTGACATTAACAAAGGAGAAAGGCGTGAAAAGAACCAATGGTTGAAAGTTAAAGCCAGACAAATTAATTCAAATTAGATATATGCAGAATTGGTCAAGAATTTTCCATCAGGATTATTTTTTGACAGAAAATGACAGCAAATATAGTTTCCACGACATCAAAATATTCTGTGGGAAATTTTCAATTTTGCTTAAATTTCTCATTTTTTTTGTAAGGAAAACCAAAACAAAACACTTTTTATTTCAGGTCAGTTTAACCTGAATCAAAATATTTCAGTGTGTTGAACTATCCCACAATGTTTCATGTCAAGTCAATTCTATATTAAATTGCATTAACGTATTGTTGTGCATCACCACATGGGAGCTGTAATTCAAGAGCCTCTTGCCCCCTTTCTCTCCTCCTATGAGCTAGGCTCCTTGGCCTCTGTACATCTCTCATAATGCAACAAGTCTCCCCTCTGACCAAGCTGTATGATGCATTATGGGAGTCGCATGGCTACGAGTGCATCATGGGAGATATAGTCTGGCCAGATAGTTTGGTCCATAAGTATGTATGTCATTTCTGTACTGACTTTTTAAAATATTTTGTTCTGCAAAAAATTATAACTCAGCTTTTAGTCCTGTTTCAGGACAAAAACAAATGTTGAAACACACACATTTTTAACAGTAAGGGTCATTAACCAATGGAACTAACTCCCAGAGGATGTGGTGGGTTCTCCTTCTCGATGTCTTCAGACCAAGACTAGATCCCTTTCTGGAAGACATACTTTAGTCAAATACAAGTTATTGGGCTCAATACAGGGGTAGCTGGGTGAAATTCTATGGTTTATGTTATGCAGGATGTCAGACTAGATGATCTAATGGGCCCTTCTGGCTTCACAACCTATGAATCGATGTATTATGGTTTATTTTCATTCCATACAGATAGAGCCCCGAGATCAGCTGCCTGGTTGTTTTGCTTTAGTTCGGACTGCCCCATTCACCTAGTTCAGACATCAGTTGCAGTGGGCCAAGCTCTTTTGAGAGACCTAAACCATTTTGCTACTACTTTGTCAAGGCTAACAAGGAACCTGTTCCATATGTGTATACCTTTCTCCACTACCAAAGTTAAGACAATGGGGGCAGGTAATCTTGTAAACCTCATAATCAGCTTGTGAACAGCTTGCCTTAAGTCTGGATATTTTACAATAGACATATATACAACAGATCTATGGATCCTCTCTGGTCCCTGGACCCTGGATTCCCAGCCAAAGGATTATTTTGTCCACCCATACAAAGGGGCTAGTTTTATTACATTCTAAAGAAGAGCTCTTTGTAAGCTCAAAAGCCTCACTCTCTAACCAATAAAAGTTGGTCCAATAAAAAAAAATTACCTTGCCCACCTTGTCTCTCCAATACCCTGTGACCGACATGGCTACAACAACACTGCATATAATCTTACTAACAGTCAGTCCTCTTGATATTTTGTATGTATATTTCATATTAGACCGAATACATCCAGTTCTGAAATCATTTCTGACACTGACATTAGAGGTTGTGTGAGGTACAAGATGACAGGGTGGGAAGAGATTACAAGTCACTTTTTATTGCATATTTCAGTGCCATAAATAATACTTAGTCATTTTATGTCTTGTTAACTTCAAACTTACTCATGTTAACGTTAATTTACGTCCAGTCCTTTCACTTCACCAGAATGAGACAAAGATAACAATAGTTTTACTCCTCTTACATTCTGTGGTGAGGTTTCAAGATCTTTTGTACCTAGTTCCTCTCCTGGGCACACAATGTTTCCTCATCAGATAAATGTGTGTCATCTCATGCACGTAGATACCACAGTGATGAGCAAAATATAAATAACTAGGAAGACAGGTCAATTACAACCTTCCACTAGAAAATAGCAGACTTCCAGTGGCAGACTCCCATATAGAACCATTAACTGATAACTCAATCATATACATGCTTTTGCTTTGTAATAATCAATCATCATAGCATTATCAGGTTCTTATATATACTACTAGAACTTACTAGTCAGAAATGATAGGAGGAATCATAGCTAGATATTTGCTACAGTGCAGAAGCTGTTGTCCACCTCAGCAATGGAGTTTCCTGTTATTTATAGATGACACTGATGAGAAGCACAGTAAGACTCTTGATTTTTTTCCCCCCTACAGAGGAAAACTGATGCCACAGTCAGATGTTCCATTAAAGATAGTGGGTCCCCAGGAACAGAATAAATTCTATAATAATTCATTTGATAAAATATGGAAAATTACTTGGGATATGACTATTATTTCAACATTACAGTCCATCACCTGTAATGTAGTCGCACTACACAAGACTGCACCCACTAGACTACTCCTCATAACGAACATTATCAGTTTTTATATATTTGGTCAACAGGTAGTGTTGTCCTGCTTTGAATGCCCCTGTAAAAATGCTACTTTAGAAAAAGACCTGAATATTTTAATGTTAACGTGTGGAATTTGTACGTAACAGACTTGAATGAACTGTGTTTTTTTTTTTTTTTTTTTCAAAAAGTCACCAATCTCATCTCCCATGATGCAACACTGTCTCCCCTCTCATCAAGCCCCCTAGTGTATCATGGGAATCATATGACTAAGAGTGCATGACTGATGGAGCTCTTTATGACTAAGAGTGCATGACTGATGACTGGGGCCTGATCCAACTTCCATTATAGCCAATAGAAAGACTCCCATGGACTTTAAGGTCCTTCAGAGCAGTTCAGCATAATTCCAGCTAGAAAAAACAGTCACTGAGGCGTATTCAATTAAGGAAATTGCCTATCATAAGACAGAGGAGATGAGAGTTTTGAATGGTCAGAGACTGAAGTGATGGGCTCTAATACAGAGAGAGTGTTAAGATACTACAGTGATAAATGCCTTAAAAAGATTAGGTAGATAGGTGTGAGTGAGCTTCAGTCTGTTTTCAGGTTCTTGTACTGAGATGGATGTTGGTTCTGAATAACAAAACCCAGCACTTTGTATGCTCATTACAAACATGAGCTAATGATGTAATCCGCTCCTGCATCCTTGTGCACCATAACTACGCTGAAGCCCAGGGGAATTTTGCCATTAATTTCAAGGGGAACAGAAATGGGCCCTACATCATAGGACCACATTTTCAGAAGTCCTGAGCATTTACAACTCCAACGGCATGATCAGACCTTTACTGTGGTAACTTCTTGTGTTTAGAATAGTAGAGACCATACCGTGGAAATGAGTATCAGAGGGGTAGCCATGTGGAAATATTTTAGGATGTCATCCTGCAAGTCACTGAAAATCACATCCTGAGAGGTGCTGAGTGCCATCAACTACATTGATTTCAATGAACATCGAGGGCCATGAACATTCACAGAAGGTATCAAAGAGTGTGCAGGACTGCATCCTAATCTACTGAATATTTATCGAGAGTGCTCACCTTTTAGCTAGTTGTTAAACAGGTAGGCAAGGTTTTGTTACTGTACCAGAGATAATTGCGAAAGAAAAGGGGGAAAAAATAGAGGGTTTTTTTAAATATACATTTATCTCTAGGTAGTTGACATGTTTTGCTAGGTATAATGTGTGGATGTGTGTTCTTGAAAGGACATACGTGGGTGGCAAACTTTTGCATGCATTAGCTGCTCCTGAAGAAAATGCTCCAAAAACGCTTTTTCCCTTTCTCTGCATCTCTTTGTTTGTGAAGAAATCAAATTGTGTGGCAAGTTATGAAAGGAAATATGAAGAGATGCTTTGCCTTTGTCGTATCAACAGCACACGAATGCATTCCATAATGGATATGTTAAATGCTAACAAATAACTCCACTTCTAATTATGTATATTTATTTTACCAAGGTACTGCCTCTCCAATTGTGATCTCTCCACATTAAGATGAGGAGGTAGATTATTAGCTGGTGTAAATTGGTATAGCTCCATTGATTCCTATGGAGCTAGTGCAATTTTCACCTGCTGACCCTTTAGCTATACTATTATCTACCCGTTTTTTAGAACTACAGAAAATAATCCTCAAGCTATTTGTTACAGTTATAAAAAGAGGCACATGATAAATACAGGTGCCATTACAAGCCACAGCCTGCAGTCCTTAGGAGACAATGAGTCCACTGAAGTCAAAAACTCTATTCATTTAAAGTCAATGGGAGTTTTGCTTCAGTGAGAAATACATAGTCTAGTCAATTCTCTGTCTTGGTATTTATACCATGTTCATCTTTGTATTTATATCACACTCATCTAAGCAAAAATGTTGAGTCCTGTGTGTTAAAATTTCAAATGAAATCAATCCATTGTTCAAGACACTTTATCCTCACCATATTTCAACCTAGTTTCCATCTTTTATAGGGTTACTGGCCTAGTGGATGGGGGTAGCAGTAGCCATGATCTATCTTGTGTGGCAAGGCACCTCTTTTCTCTCAGGTTTCAGAGTAGCAGCCGTGTTAGTCTGTACCCGCAAAAAGAACAGGAGTACTTGTGGCACCTTAGAGACTAACGAATTTATTTAAGCATACGCTTTCGTGGGCTACACCCCACTTCTTCGGATGCATAGAATGGAACATATATTGAGGAGATATATATACACAAACGGAGAGCATGAAAAGGTGGGAGTTGTCTTACCATGTACATTGGCCAAACCGGACAGTCTCTACGCAAAAGAATTAATGGACATAAATCTGACATCAGGAATCATAACACTCAAAAACCAGTAGGAGAACACTTTAACCTGTCTGGTCATTCAATGACAGACCCGCGGGTGGCAATTTTGCAACAGAAAAGCTTCAAAAACGGACTCCAACGAGAAACTGCTGAGCTGGAATTGATATGCAAACTAGATACAATCAACATAGGCTTGACTAGGGACTGGGAATGGCTGAGCCATTACAAACATTGAATCTATCTCCCCTTATTCTCACACTTCTTATCAAACTGTGTACTGGGCTATCTTGATTATCACTTCAAAAGTTTTTTTCTCTTACTTAATTGGCCTCTCAGAGTTGGTAAGACAACTCCCACCTTTTCATGCTCTCTGTATGTGTGTGTATATATATATCTCCTCAATATATGTTCCATTCTATGCATACGAAGAAGTGGGCTGTAGCCCACGAAAGCTTATGCTCAAATAAATTTGGTAGTCTCTAAGGTGCCACAAGTACTCCTGTTCTTTTCTCTCACTAGACTTAGCATTTCCCCCTCTGGCAATGGCGGGCCTGGGGTAATCAGCCCCACTCAGGCAGAGTTTGCCTTCCCCTTTCTGTGCTCCCTTGGTTGTATTTTCAGGGTAGGCCTGAGGGTCGGCCTAAGGGGGCGATCCTCCACCAAACAAAAGGAAACAGTCACAAACAAAAAAACAAGGGGGATACCTTTCACTGCCCCCCTAGCTAGAGAAAGGTATCATCCAGTTGGTTGCCCTGAGGTGTCAGTCCTTCCTCTAGCAGGCACTCAGTTTTGGCTGTTTCCCTTATGGGAAGGAGCACAGCCTCTCACCTCGGAGCAGCTTATTTCCCTGCTGCTGCTAGCTTGGTAGCAGCAGCTTTTCTTTCTCCCTCCCTCTCTGTCTCTCCCACCAGAGGAGGGTTTTTTAAAGGCCTCAGGCAGCCCTTATCTGGATTCAGGTGTCTGTAATTGACCTGAGGTAACCCCTTCTCAGCTTGTAAGAAAAAGGGCCTTTAACATTCTAGGGCTAAGATATTGGCCTTCCAGGACTCTCTTGCAGCCGTATGGCCTAACTCTGTCACACTTGATTTTAGTAAGGCTTTTAAAATAGTCCCACGTGACATACTCATAAGCAAGCTAGGGAAATGTGGTCTAGATGAAATTACTATACGGTGGGTGCACAAATGGTTGAAAGATGGTACTCAAAGAATAATTATGGTTTACTGTCAAAGACGGAGGGCATCATTAATGGGGTCTCACAGGGGTCAGTCCTGGGTCCAGTTAGTCAATATTTTCGTTAATGACCAGGATAATGGAGTGGAGAGTAGGCTTATAAAATTTGCAGAGCCCCTCAAGCTTGGAGGTGTTTCAAGTGCTTTGGAGGACAGGATTAGAATTCAAAATGACCTTGACAAACTGGAAAATTGGTCTGAAATCAATAAGATGAAATTCAATAAAGATAGGTGTGAAGCACTTCACTTTAGAACAGGGGCGGGCAAACTTTTTGGCCTGAGGGCCGCATTGGGTTTTCAAAATTGTATGGAGGGCCAGTTAGCAGAGGCTGTGCCTCCCCAAACAGCCAGGTGAGGCCCAGCCTCGCCCCCTATCCGACCCCCCCCCCGCTTCTTGCCCCCTTGACAGCCCTCCCGGGACTCCTGCCCAATCCAACCACCCTGTTCCCTGTCA